>NC_064848.1:84190441-84520711 GCF_024139225.1 Suncus etruscus
GCAGCTGAGTGTGACCCAAAAACAGAGAGAGAGAGAGAGAGAGAGAGAGAGAGAGAGAGAGAGAGAGAGAGAGAGAGAGAGAGGTAGTCTTTTTTTTGGGGGGGGGGCCACACCCAGTGGTGCTCAGGGGTTACTCCTGGCTGTCTGCTCAGAAATAGCTCCTGGCAAGCATGGGGGACCATATGGGACACCGGGATTCTAACCAACCACCTTAGGTCCTGGATCGACTGATTGCGAGAGAGGTAGTCTTATGTGGTGAATATAGCCCAAAAGCTGTATTTTAACAGGAAAAGTAGGGGGTCGTCTTATACCCCAGTTGTCTTATACATCAGAAAATATGGTACGTTAGCTGAAGTGTGTCAGAAAGTAAAAGATAAATTACCAGATAATTCTATTTATATGTGGAATATAAAGAAGCAAGAAAGGAAATAGACAATCTTTTTTTTTTTTTTTTTTTTTTTTGGTTTTTAGGCCACACCCAGTGACGCTCAGGGGTTACTCCTGGCTATGCGCTCAGAAGTCGCTCCTGGCTTTGGGGGACCATATGGGACACCGGGGGATCGAACCGCGGTCCGTCCTAGGCTAGCGCTGGCAAGGCAGACACCTTGCCTTTAGCGCCACCGCCCGGCCCCGGAAATAGACAATCTTTTTTTTTTTTTTTTTTTTTTTTTTTTTTTTTTTTTTGGTTTTTGGGCCACACCCGGTGACGCTCAGGGGTTACTCCTGGCTATGCGCTCAGAAGTCGCTCCTGGCTTGGGGGACCATATGGGGCGCCGGGGGATCGAACCGCGGTCCGTCTCCTAGGCTAGCGCAGGTAAGGCAGGCACCTTACCTCGAGCGCCACCGCCCGGCCCCCATAGACAATCTTTAATGCAAAGAACCCATGGGGCATAATAAGTAGAACTGGGTACTGAGGAGACTGGGGGAAGGAAGGTAACACGAAAACCTTGGCAGGATCTTGGAACATTGGTGGAGAGATTGATACAGTAGCTCTGCAACTATAAAACAACCCCAACGGTATTAAAACTATTAACTGTTACATATGCTGCCTTATAAAAATTAATCATAAATAAAATCAGTACCTTGACATGCTGGGAAAAATAAAGATGAACTTTATCAAGAAACAAAGAAAACATGGTATATGAGAAACTATGCATAAAAATATAAGTAAAGGGACTGAAGCAATAGTGCAGCTGGTAGAGTGCTTGTCTTGCATGCAGCCAAACCCAGTTTGATTCCCAGAACCCTACATGAATCTCTGAGCACTGCCAGTAGTGATCTCTGAGTTCAAAACTAGGAGTAAGCCCTGAACATTACCTTTTGTAGCCCAAAAACAAAAACAACCAAAAAAAAAAAGTTAGTTATCTGTCAAAAACTACAGCGCTCATTTGTGTGGATTTTAAATTAAATTCAAAACTGTAATTCCAAATAATAAGAGGAGAGGGTGATTCAATGAATGTAACAATTTTAGAACTGTTGTTTGTATAAGGAAAAATACTGAATTTTTATCAATTTAATTTAAAAAATTGAAATTAGCTGTATAAAGTTTAAAATTTACAAATAGAAAAATCATGAATGGTGGAGTATAGTAGATAATGGCAGAGGTTGTGATACTGGATATGTTTTATATATATATGTATATAAAATCATACTAATAACAGTTTCAGTATATTATTGTGTTGATTAAAATGGTATGTTATAGGGGCCAGAAAAATAGCATGGAGGTAGGACATTTGCCTTGCATGCAGAAGGACAGTGGTTTGAATCCCCGCATCCCATATGGTCCACCAAGCCTGCCAGGAACGATTTCTGAGTGTAAAGCCAGAAGTGCTGCCAGGTGTAACCAAAAAACAAACAAACAAACAAAACAAAACAAAAAAGGTATGTTATTGTGGTACCTAAAATAACTATGAAGTCTAAAATAAAAATTTAATAAAAGAAAATCATATATAATAATGAATATTTCTTTATTAGAAAAGTTAACAGTGAGGGAAAATTAGACAACATACATTTAATAAAGGCAGGAAAATAGCATTAAAAAAAGGGGGCCGGAGAGATAGCACAATGGCATTTGCCTTGCAAGCAGCAGCCCCAGGACCAAAGGTGGTTGGTTCAAATCCCGGCGTCCCATATGGTCCCCCGTGCCTGCCAGGAGCTATTTCTGATGGCCAGGAGTAACCCCTGAGTAAAACTGGGTGTGGCCCAAAAACCAAAAAAAAAAAAAAAAAGATAACAAGGGCCAGAGAGATAGCATGGAGGTAAAGCAAATTTGCCTTGCATGCAGGTTGGTTCGAATCCCGGCATCCCATATGGTCCCCCGAGCCTGCCAGGAGTGATTTCTGAGCATAGAGCCAGGAGAAACCCCTGAGTGCTGCTGGGTGTGACCCAAAACAAAACAAAACAAAACAAAAGAATGATAACAAACAGCACGCATTAAGTTAACAGATTTGGGGCTGGAGAGATAGCACAGCAGTAGGATGTTTGCCTTGCACACAGCCGACCCAGGACAGACTCGAGTTCGATTCCCCACATCCCATATGGTTCTCCGAGCCTGCCAAGAGTGATTTCTTTTCTTTTCTTTTCTTTTCTTTTCTTTTCTTTTCTTTTCTTTTCTTTTCTTTTCTTTTCTTTTCTTTTCTTTTCTTTTCTTTTCTTTTCTTTTCTTTCTTTCTTTCTTTCTTTCTTTCTTTCTTTCTTTCTTTCTTTCTTTTTAAATCTGGTCCTTCAGGCCCTTATCTCAGGGCATTATAAAAATAATAATGTCTTTTATTTTCCTTAAAACCCATAGATCAATGAAATTATTCTCTCTCTCTCTCCCTCTGGCTTATTTCACTCAGCATAACAGTTTCCATGTACATTCATGTATAGGAAAATTTCATGATTTCATCTCTCCTGACGGCTGCATAATATTCCATTGTGTATATGTACCACAGTTTCTTTAGCCATTCATCTGTTGAAGGGCATCTTGGTTGTTTCCAGATTCTGGCTATTGTAAATAGCACTGCAATGAATATAGGTGTGAGGAAGGAATTCTTGTATTGTGTTTTTGTGTTTTTACAGTATATCCCTTGGAATGGGGATATATACATAGATATACATATCTATGTATATATACATATCTATGTATATATACATATATATAAAAGAGTAAAATTTAAAGGCTGGAGCAATATAGCACAAAAGGTAGGGTGTTTTGCCTTGCATGCAGTCAACCTAGGTTCATTCTCTGGCATCCCACGAGGTTCCCAGAGCCTGCCAGGAGTGATTTCTAAGCATAGAGCCAGGAGTAACTCTTGAGTGCCATCAGGTGTGGCCCAAAACAAATAAACAAACAAACAAACAAAAAGTTGGACTTTTTTAGTTTTAAGAAACTAAAATTGAAACATATTATTGTTATTTTATTGTTTTTTGCTTTAAAAAAAAGTAAAACAACTCCCAAGTAGTGCTCTGGAGGCTTCTGTGATTCTCAGCTAGCTGTGCATGTTATTCAATACAAGTGTCGGAGAATGTGGTGCTTTCTTGAGCTCCAGGGGTCAGGGAATTAACCAGGGTCATCCAAAAGGTGCTGGAGGACCATGTGGTTTCAGGGATCTTACTGGGGTTGACTACATGAAGGGCATGTCCCTCCTATTCCTAAGCATATTGTTTTGGGGGGGGTGTTTTTTGTTTGTTTGTTTTGGGGGGCTTGGGCCACACCTGGTGACATTCAGGGATACTCCTAGCTATGTGCTCAGATATCGTTCCTGGCTTGGGGACCATATGGGATGTCTGGGACAGACATGTACAAGGCAAATGCCCTACTGCTGCACCACCACTGCAACCTCATTTAAGCATATTGTTTAAAGATAGACACATAATAAACAAAAGAACAATATATGATATAGGTATTCACAATCCAGAGAATTGTGAACCGAGTGAGTGGGAATCCTAGATAATGTCTAGAATTTATACATAAGTAGAGATATATAAGAATGTTTGTATAGGGCCGGAGTGAGTGGTGGCACGGAACAGTAAGCCTTCTGCCCTGCCAACGCTAGCCTAGGACAGAGCACGGTTCAAAACCCCCCCCCCCCCCGCATCCCATGTGGTCCCCCAAGCCAGGAGCGATTTCTGAGCCCATAGCCAGGTGTAACGCTTGAGAGTCATCGGGTGTGACCAAAAAAAAAAGAATGTCTGTATAGTATGGTTGGAGTAACAAGGTTTTGTTTGTTTTGAGACCACATATGGTAGAGCTCATGGTGTACTCTTGGCTCTCCTCGGGGGCCATGGGGGACTTAAAGTTTTAAACCCTTAGAAAAAGTTGCTTCCTGAGAGCAGAACTAGGGATGAAATGGAGGCAATGTAGAAGATAATTGCTTTTTCATCAGAAGAACTATGCCTCTTAGAAAGAAAATTAACAGAGACAAAGGGCTTTTTGGGGTACTTTTCAAATTGGGAGTATAAATTTTCTTCTCTATCTAGATTCTATAGGAATTTTTTTTGCAGTAATCTCTGTATATTATAAGGACAGTAGTACTTAAAAAAAAACTACTATTTTAAGGCTTCATTCTGTAAGAGTTATCTGGTTTTGTTTTTGAGTCAAAACCTTCATCCAAAGATCATATTGATGATTTAAACTCATAGGACCACAAGGGATATTTGCTGATGCTGGAGTTGTTCTTGCTAGCAATAATTAAAATAATGTCAACAATGATATGAGCAAGAGCCTATTGCATCATCCACAAGTCAGAGCATTAGAACTTCTTGAAGTGTCAACATCCTGGTTTCTTTAGAATGGCATGTGTTGATAATGACACTGTCCTATCCCTCAGGACTAGGGACTACTCTTAACAACTTCCACTTCCTCTACAGTCTCTCCTCTGTCTTCTCTCAATATATAACTCTGACTCCAAAAGTGTTCTCTGAGCTTCAGATCCAGGAGCCTAGAAACTTAAAAGTCTTTTCACACTGTCAATTGGGGAAAAAACTGACATTTCAGTAGTAGTACTCACTACTCAATCGAGCATTGTGTACAAAACATGTAATTACTTGAGGTGCTCTTATCTCTCAAACACATCCACTAAATCATTGTTCAGCAATTGCAGACATGCAGGCTGAGAGCAGGAGATAGATTTATAGAGTTCATTACTACCTAGCATATCATTTAGCCCAGTAAATCACGCATTTGCTGTCTGAAGGCATGCAGGCCCAAAACTGATCCTGGAATTCTATTGTCTTCCCCTCATAGACATGATCTTTGTCAGAGGAATCTCCATCCCTGTCTATCCCTCACCTGCAATCCTCCCTATACCCTAGTCCTAACCCCTCTTCCTTTTATTTAACTCTCACATCCCAGACATCCTTTGAGCGCTGTGTGTCAGACATAGCTCAGGAGTTACTAAGAACCTTTTGCCTACTTCAGGGGTCTCAAACTCTTGGCCCGCGGGCCGTTTGCGGCCCTCCGTACAACATTTTGTGGCCTGTGGCTGGCCTTCAAATACCGCAGTATTCGCAATTATTCGCTTACCGAATAATTGCAATAAAAATCACATTAGTAAGAAAAAAAATCGCATTAAACATTCGCATATCCCGAACAGTTTCGTTCGGGATATGCGAATGTTTAATGCGATTTTTTGCTATTCTTTTCTTACTAATGTGATTTTTTATTGCAAATATTCGGTAAGCGAATAATTGAGAATACTTTGCGCCTAGAGCAGACGTCATTTTCGCTGCTCCTGCCCACTGTCCCTTGCATTATCGGAGGCCTAAGGGAGAGGAGGGAGAGAAGTTTATTACAGAATTATATTCTGTCATACCTTCATCATGACTTCATCAAAGCCTGCAGTGAAGAGAAAGATTGATGACGAGCACAGACAATTTCAGGAAAAGTGGGAGACGCAGTATTTTTTTGTTGAGCACAGGGGCATCCCATATGTCTTATTTGCTCAGAGAAAGTTGCAGTGCACAAGGAATACAACTTGAAACGCCATTATGCAACTAAATATGCTGAGGAATGTGCAAAATATCAAGGAAACGAGAGAGGCAAGCGGGTTGCCAGTCTTAAAGCATGTCTAACGAGGCAACAAGATTTCTTCAAGAAAGCAACCATAGAGAATGTTGCATCAGTCAAAGCTAGTTACATGGTTAGTGAGATGATTGCTAAGGCAGGAAAACCATTCACAGAAGGAGAGTTTGTTGAAAAATACATGTTACAGGCTGCAAGTATTATCTGTCCAGAAAAGAAAGGTCAGTTTAGCAAAATCAGCCTTTCTGCCAACACTGTGGCAGAGCGCATTTCTGACATGTCAAGTGACATTTATCATCAACTGTGTGAGAAAGCCAAATGTTTTGATGCATACTCAGTTGCTCTTGACAAGGGCACAGATATAACAGACACTGCACAGCTCACAATTTATGTCCGTGGTGTTGATTGCAATTTTGAATTGACAGAGGAGCTGTTCACAATAATTCCAATGCATGGCCAGACCACCACTAATGAGATATTTTGGTGTCTGTGTGATGCCATTGAGAATGAAGGTTTGCCATGGAAGAGGTTTGTTGGAATAATAATCGATGGCGCGCCATTGATGACAGGGAGGAAAAATGGACTGGTGGCACTTGTTCAAAAAAAAAAAAAAAACTCGAAGAGGAGGGTGTAGAGAAGGCCATTGCTCTTCACTGCATTATCCATCAGCAGGCCCTTGCAATAAATGCCTGCCGTGTGACAATGTGATGTCTGTTGTTGTGAAATGCATCAACCAAATCAGATCCAGGGGCTTAAAGCACAGGAGGTTCCGTGTTTTTTTTTAGAGGAAATGGAGTCAGAATATGGAGATGTGCTCTATTTCATCAAGGTATGTTGGCTCAGCAGGGGAAATGTCCTGAAAAGATTTTTTGAGTTGAGAGAAGAAGTGAAAGCCTTCATGGAGAAGGATGGGAATGCTGTTTCTGAGTTGAGTGATCACAAATGGCTCATGGACTTAGCTTTTCTTGTTGACATCACACATAAGCTGAATGTACTAAACAAGATGTTACAAGGCCCAGGGCAGCTTATCAGTGCTGCCTATGACAACGTGACAGCATTCTCCACAAAACTTGTGTTATGGAAATCCCAGCTCTCTCAGACAAACCTTTGCCATTTCCCAGCATGCAAGGAACTTGTGGATGCAGGCATACCATTCAGTGGTGAGAAATATGTTGATGCTATTTTTAAGCTCGAGAAGGAATTTGATCACAGATTTGCAGACTTTAAAAAGCACAGAGCCACTTTCCAAATTTTTGTGGGCCCCTTTTCCTTTGATGTGCAAGATGCCCCTCCTGTGCTTCAAATGAAGCTCATTGACCTGCAATACAACTCTGATCTCAAAGCCAAGTTCAGGAAGATTAGTGGAAAAGCAGACATTCATGGGCAATTTTTAAGAGAATTGCCCCCCAGCTTCCCTGAGCTTTCCCGAATGTTCAAGTGCACCATGTGCCTTTTTGGGAACACATATTTGTGTGAAAAGTTATTCTCCACATTAAACTTCAATAATTCAAAGTACAGGTCTAGACTTAATGATGATCATCTTCAAGCCATACTGAGGGTCTCAACTGCTTCCTCTCTAAAGCCAAATGTGGTTCAGATTTGTGAGAAGAAGTGCTGTCAAGTCTCTGGTATCAAGGAATAGGCAAAAGATGCCATGTTCAGAAGAACTGTTCATGATCTTCACTCAATGTTCTATTCATGTTCAGGAGAAATAATTAAAACTGTTAATAATGATGTTTGAAGACTTTTTTTTTTTTGTGAAATCCCTTATGTGGCCCTGCCTCACCATGACTTTGCCTCCTGCGGCACCCAGGTAAATTGAGTTTGAGACCCCTGGCCTACTTTAATTTAGTAGACCCCCCCAAAAAAACCCAATTGAATAGCTGAAACGGATAATTGTCAGTTGTTAGTTGAGGACAAGTGGAACAATTTCATTAAAAATTGGAACAAATTCCATTAAAAATATGCATGATAGTCCTTCAGTAACAATATTACAAACCACAATGTCTAAAAGTGAAAAATGAGAGAGAGTGAAAGAGAGAAGTAAAGAAGAAGAAGAAGAAGACGAAGAAGACGAAGAAGAAGAAGAAGAAAGAAGAAGAAAAGAAGAAGAAGAAGAAGAAGAAGAAGAAGAAGAAGAAGAAGAAGAAGAAGAAGAAGAAGAAGAAGAAGAAGAAGAAGAAGAAGAAGAAGAAGAAGACTGTAACAGAGGCGGCGAGGGGGAACAGAAGGGAAAAATTGGTGTTGGGAAACATGTACTTGTGAAGGGTACCTTGAATAACTGAAACTCAATCATGAACGACTTTGTAACTGCATATCTTATGGTGATTGAATTAAAGAACTTATTTATTCTAAAAGTAAAAAATTTATTCTAAAAATGGAACAAATTTCCATCATACATCTGCTGGGGTACACCTCTCTTCTATGCCCTCCCCTGATTTGATTGTAAGATTCTCTGGGTGATTGAAAGTACAACAGAAGGGAAGATTTTTCTGACTCTTCAAAGGAGGAACATAAAGGGACACTGCACATTATGGACTCTGCAAAGGAATACCTGCTGGAGGAGAATGGGGAAGAAATCTAGCCCATTCTTTGTTATGCTATGAAACCATGGGGTCTCTCATAGTCACAAAGGTGGTTGGTGATTGTCAGGAGCATTTATCTTTTCTGTGTTCTTCTGGTGGTAAGACAGGGTTTAAAAACTAGAGTGAATACACAGGATAGAAAAACACAAGTTTGTCAAACAGGTTCAGAAAGAACATCAACATTCACATCCAATTCCCTGGTTTGAAACCACCTAAGAATGGGGGCTCTCTGGAGATCCTGGTACATTTATATCTTGGGATGCAGACTCTTACTATTTGTTCTACCTAATCTTGTCATAAATCTTTTGATGTTTTTCCCAAATAAATATAACTACTGGATGCAAATGTACAGTCTTCATCCTCTTTGCATTTTCCTATGGGAAATTTCTACAAAGCTCTCAGGAAGATGCAACTGGACTTGGATTTGAACTCTGCTGATTAAAGGAGATGAAGCCTGGTTCTCAGGGCCAGACTTGTCACCTAGAAAAAAAATGGAAAAAAAGTTTAACTTCCAACTGTACTTTTCTTTCTCTTTTTTTTTTGACTACTCTTGAGTAAGTCTTCACCTCTTTAGGCTCAGTCTCTTTGGCTGTGCAATAAGAGAATTGGTTCTCTATTGTTCTCTGAGATATGGATATACACAGTTCCCTTTTCAAAGGTGGAACCACCAGGGACTTTGGCAGCAAGCCCTAACATGTAGCCCCAGAAAGACTGTGAAGAGGAAAACGAAGAGGATTGGAAGGCACAGAGCCCTAGGCTTTTCTTCCTATTCAGCTCATCCCAAGTGAATCAAGGCTATAATTGCCCTTGGCATACAACACTGATTGCACTGACTTCAGTTTCAGCTTCTCCATTTGTTCAGTAAGCCTTTGTGGAAGTTGCCTTCCCTCCCACCTATATATGACTATGCAGGATGCTACAGTAAAAACCAGGACCTTTGAAGTCCGGGCTCCACCCCTCATTAGCCCTGTGACCAATTCCTAATTTCTTAATCTGTAAAGTGGAAAAAATAATGCTTAGGTCATAGGTGGTTGTGATGATGAAATGAGCTTCAGTCCAAAACAGGATCACAGGACTTAGCTGATACATAGTTAGCTCAATATTTCTTGCTAATACCCAACATCACCCACCCACCCACCCATGTATATGTCAGCAAAGACTATGGCAATTTTGCACCCTGGAGAAGTGGACAAGTGATTAATGACAAAATGTGGACAGAAATAGGAATGTTCTTGTCTCTTTATGGGTGAAAATCTCACCTCTGTCATATTTTCATTGTTCCGAATTTTCTCTGAAGATATGTTTAATTAGAATTTTATCTCTGTAGTGGTCAGTACCTGGAGGTTGCTGAACTTTATCATCCTGCATGCATATGCATAGAAGCTTACTCAAGTGGGACTAGTAAGTCCCCTCAAGTTCAACTTTGGTGCTGGCTAATAAAATGACCATCTCTCCATTCTCTCTCTATGATCTGTGATCCATGTGTTGCCCTGGACATATGATTACTGCCTGAAGAATTTTACCAACTCACATAGATCCTACATATTTTATTTTTTGTTTTTATTTTGTTTTGTATTTATTTTGTTGTTATTATTTTTTGTTTTTGTTTGTTTGACTGTTTTTCTTTTAGGGTCACACCTGGCAGTGCTCATAGATTACTCCTGGCTCTGATTTATGACTCAGAAATCACTCCTGGCAGGTACAGGGGACCATATGGGATGAGGGATTCGAACCATCTAGATCAGCTGCCTGCAAGGCAATCACCACAGCTGTGCTATCTCTTTAGCCCCAAGACCTCACTTTTAGTATAAAAGAATATAGCAATGGCAACAATGGTACCTTATCTCTAAATAAAATAAGTGGTTGTATAATGTACTAAGAGGAAAGTCTCCTTGTTCAGATAGATTGATTTTTTTTTCATCTGTTTTTGTGGGAGAAGGGTTTGGGTCACACCCAGAAGTTCTCAGAAGAGCTTACTCCTAGTTCTGTGCTCAGGTATCACTCCTGGTAGTGCTGGGATAGGACATTCATGCAAAGTCTTAGCTTTCTCTCTCTCTCTCTCTCTCTCTCTCTCTCTCTCTCTCTCTCTCTCTCTCTCTCTCTCTCTCTCTCTCGGAGCTACTTGACTTTTGAAGACTTTTTGCTACTTACTAGCTTTGGGACATTGTATGTAGTTCAATTTTCACTTCCCTTGTCTGAAACATGTGGTCAATGGGATTAATCTGATATGGTTGTTGAGGAGATTAAATGAGTCAATAAATACAGCATGTTCAAAATAAATCAGTTCTCATAAATGTCCATTATTAGTAGTAATGATAATGATTTCATCTGCACATAAGTTGTCATATTCTGGAATGAAGTTGAGAATGGCCCAGTTAACTTAGTAGAACAGGCTAGGTAGGGAGGAGCTGTACTTGAATCATTATCTTCAGAAATCTGTTGGCTGTAGGACCTAGAAACTTTTTCTTAGCATAGGCCATTCAACTACAGGGAAGCATCACAGACAACAGGTGGAAAATATTCAATACCAAAGTCAGTTTTCTGCCTGTGGTTCTTCTGTCTTATTATATAAAGGAAGTAAAGTCTTTTTCACTAGCAGGTGGGCTATCTGAATAAAATAAGGTCAGAATGGCTGAGAATAGTTGATCATTTTTGCATTGTTTGCTTGATAGCCATGACCAGTGATCTTCTCAATTGTAGGCTTTATCTAAGAATGCTTTGATGAGCAGTATATGCAGTGTATGCCATGATCAAAGTCTTCAGCAAGACATGAAACATCAATAGAGATCATTTTCTAGAAGAAAAAAAAAGCTCACCCTGGATCTTCTCACCTAAATTTTAAGAATATGATTAATCGGGACTTTGGTTTCAAAAGTCCAGATCCTTTGAAAGGATATGATAGACTACTCTTTGGCAAAGTTATCTCTGACTTTTTTTTTGGGGGGGGGCCACACCCGGCGGTGCTCAGGGGTTACTCCTGGCTGTCTGCTCAGAAATAGCTCCTGGCAGGCACGGGGGACCATATGGGACACCAGAATTCGAACCAACCACCTTAGGTTCTGGATCGGCTGCTTGCAAGGCAAGCACCGCTGTGCTATCTCTCGGGGCCCTATCTCTGACTTTTGGTTTAGCTTGATGTACCTCCCACTACAGAGGAGAGGAGCAGTCAGAATCTGATAAAAATTATTAGTACTTCTTGGCATTAAGAATATATTAACTATACAGTGTTGACCATGGTTAACTTACTGGACCAAACATTGAAAGCTGAGATATTTGGTGTTTGAATTTGGTATTTGACCTTATCAGAATCTGGGGGGGTGGGGGGAGGGCTGCCTGGAAGGTAGCATTCTACAATGACTCAGACATTGAATATCAGGGGATTCCCTGAAATTTCACTGGAAGACATTAAGTTTTATAAACATAGTCTTTAAAATGAAAATGAACAAAGAAACAGAAGCAAGCAAGCAAGATACTGTACAAGGACTTGAATAACAAGAATGTCTTTCTGGGGCCCGGAGAGATAGCACAGCGGCGTTTGCCTTGCAAGCAGCCGATCCAGGACCAAAGGTGATTGGTTCGAATCCCGGTGTCCCATACGGTCCCCCGTGCCTGCCAGGAGCTATTTCTGAGCAGACAGCCAAAGAATGTCTTTCTGGAAGAGCTTTACACAATTCTTTCAAATTGGTTTTTGTTTCTCTGGCATTTTGCATATATAGAAGTTAGTCTGGTCTTTGTCACAGGAAAGCCTTGCACCATTGATGATCTTCTCATAATCTCATCTCCTGCACTGTTGATTATCTCTTCATAATCTCAGATTCTTAAAAAGCTTCTCCTTTTCTTTTTTCTTTTTTCTTTTTTTTTTTTTTTTGGTTTTTTTTTTTTTTTTTTTTTTTTTTTTTTTTTTTGGCCACACCCGGCAATGCTCAGGGGTTACTCCTGGCTGTCTGCTGAGAAATAGCTCCTGGCAGGCACGGGGGACCATATGGGACACCGGGATTCGAACCAACCACCTTTGGTCCTGGATCAGCTGCTTGCAAGGCAAACACCGCTGTGCTATCTCTCCGGGCCCAAGCTTCTCCTTTTCTGAAGAGTCCACCCTTCTCTGAGTGGGGCCTTGGATTCCTACATTGGGTGGTGCCTAAGATTCTCCTCTTCAATGATTTTTTGTTTCTTATAGGAATGTGGTCTTCATATTACTTCCCGGACTTGGGGACTTCTTGTTATCTTTTATAAGTCTTCAAAAGTACATTATCAGGTCCTCCCTAGGTATCTGCTACATAATGATATTTCAGCAAAGTAAAAGAAGTCCTTAGTTTGAATCCTCTTAGTTCTCTTTTTAGTAGAAGCTTTCAGTGCTGATAAACACAAAATCTGGTCCCAGGCTGGAGAGATAGTAAAGCTGATGAAGAGCTTGTCTTGCATATTGTTGACCCCTGGTTCAATCTATTGTACCCCATATAATTCCCTGAGCTCCATCAGGAGTGGTCCTTGAATAAAGAACCAGGAATAAACCTTGAGCACTTCAGTGTTAGTCCCAAGCCCCACCTTACCCCCACAAAACATAATTTAAAAATTTTAAATAAACAAAAACAAACACAACAAAAGCTCATTCCATGTCACTTAAGCACAAATAACGCAGTAATAAGAAAACTGAGAGAAATGCAAAGAAGATTTTTCTTATTTTTTCTACTTTGCATTGTTCTTAGCATTTGCAGAAGGCAATAGTATTAGTAACTGTTGAGGTAATAATTTTTCAAATACTCTCAGGTGATTTGCCTGGCAGATTTATTTTATTAAAATTATAAGGGAGTTACTTATTTTTGCAAAATAAGATAAGAAAGTAATAATAATAGCAATTAGAAGTTAAACCAAAAAAATTCCAAGTTGGTTTGCATGATTAACCTCAAAAAACACTGATTTAGCCTCATGTGACCCATCAGTCCATTTATTATGCAACTGAAAAGACTAGTGACAAGTTTCATTTTTCATTGAAAGGCAATCGTGAAATGTCCTAAAGCAAGGTGATATGATCTTTGCATATGTCAGAATATCTCTCTCCTATACTCCTCCTTCTTAATCTTATTTCTTTTAACGTTTACCTTTGCCCATTCTCTTTCACTTTTGTCTTCCATTTCTTTTCCTCCTTAATTATTTTGTCTTTGTTCTGGGAATTTGGTGTCCTCGCTTGGCTGTGTTCAGGGCTTACTCCTGGTTCTGCTCAGGGATCACTCCTGGAAATGCTCAGAAAAGTATATGTAGTGCCAGGAATTGAACAAGAATTGGCCACTTGCAAGGCAAGAGCCTCAACTCCTGTACTTTCTCTCTAGCCCTTTTCTTTCATAATTTATATCCAATGTCTACCATATATCTGCCAAGATAGTTAGAGTTTTTAATACTTTCTCTTAGAGAAGATTTCAAATAACTTTTCAGACTGCTCACTTCGAAAAGAATGTCAGATCAGTTCCTTTTATAATTCTTCGTACACTCCCACTCTTATCAGGGGCACTTTTATCTAAAGGCATGAGATTACTGTC
Source organism: Suncus etruscus (assembly GCF_024139225.1). Lineage (NCBI taxonomy): Eukaryota > Metazoa > Chordata > Mammalia > Eulipotyphla > Soricidae > Suncus > Suncus etruscus. The sequence continues at coordinate 84,204,565 of NC_064848.1, forward strand.
TATGTCATTCAGCAGCAAGTTTCTGGTGGCAGATTCTGTCTTTGGCCTTACCCCGATTCAACATCTTCCACAGGAATGGTATGAAGACAGAGATGACAGAACTACCAAACTAAAGATAACTTGAAGACAGCTTAAAATAGAGATGGCAGAATCATATTATGAAATAATTTTAATGGACTGGAATGCAGTGATGAAGCCAATGAGCTGAATTTAAATAAGGTCTGTGTAAAATTTCACGCAATTGAATTTAAAACAAATCTGTCAAAAAGTAAGACCTAATTTAGTTTTAGTTTCTGTGAATTAAATTGATGGGTTTTACTAGAATATTAATTCAATATAAGCTCCAAGCAAAAAGTAGTTGTCCAATACAATGCACTATGAATTAAAAGTAGGATCTATTCAGATGTTTCATAATGTATTTGACTCCTCTTCAGAAAAAAAAATCACTCAGTGACTGATCTGAGAAACCAACCTTCCTTGAACAAACATAAAGTGTCACCCTACATTGAGCTGAAATATGCTAACAACCTATACCATCACCACCAACCCATCACTCCAGTCATCCCCAGAGGAGTAGAACCACCCTCTTTGGGACACTCTGATCTAGATCACTGGAGAAAATGTGATATTTTCTGTGCATTGTTATATTATATCTGAAACATTATTTTCTACAGTGAGGCAGAACATATGAAATACACAGAGGAAAGAACATGAGTGCAGGGTTCCAGAGTAGGACGAGACCACACAACTGGAATAAAGTTTTTAACACTTTAATTGTCCAGCCAACAAGATTCCCCAGCCTGGCCAGCCAGGGGTCATCCCCTGAAGGATATGAGCCCCGCCCAAGGTCATGATGAGGATTATATAGGGAAAGGATATAGGGAGGTTCCAGCTTTGTGAAGATCCTTAAAATAATTGGCTCTTGTCTAGGGGTATCTTCTACTACTCCCTTGTCCTTCCCTGATAGACTACCTGGTACAGCCAGGTAGACTGAAGTGGGTCTATGGAAATGGGCTTCTGAAGTCCCAGCAAGTAGCCCACACCATGTGGTCTTACAAAATGGTGTTTCTCCCTGCTCAGAACCCAAGAAGAAGCCTGCCATGTGGCTTTTACAAAATGGCATCCCTCCTTATTCAGAATTCAGGTCCTAACAATGAGAGGTCACAAAAGCTGACGATCTAGAAAGCTTGTGGGCAGAAGCAAATAGGAGAAAGCCTACTAGATGAATTCACCTATATTGCAAGATAGGGTTTAAGCTAAAGAACAGCTCAGGGGAATGTAAAGTGTCTGTAGATGAACCCCCCTCTGTCTTATTTGTGTTCCCTCTCCCCATGATTTCTAATAATTCCATATTTCTTCTATCACCATTCTTACCGTATTTTCCGGCGTATAAGGCGACCCCCTAATTTTGCAGTTAAAACATCAGTTTAGGCCTATATTCGCTGTATCAGACAGAACGTTCCTGTGCTGCAACTGTATGTACCACAGTGAGACAATCACAACAAGCAAAGGTCCAAAGGTTATACTGTCATAGACTTCCTCTCTGACTCTGGCCAATCTGAGCAGCTTTTTACAGTGTAGATTCCGGTACAGAACACTGTATAAGTTGCATGCATAAAAAGCCTGCTTGGATTGGCTGAGTTAGAGAGGCGGTCCGAGCAGCCTTGCAGTGATTGGTGCAGGATCGAGTTGGAAAATTCGTTTTGTGGCAATATTCAGACAATTTATGTTTACCGTCATATTGAAATATTTTTTGAGATATACTCGGTTTCAGTTGACTTTGTTTCAAAAGTCGTCTTATACGCCGGAAAATATGGTATCTCAAATGTACATGTGTATCTTTCTGTCATGATTAAAAATCAACAAGGATGATTTCAAAGGTATCTGTATGTTTTCCAGGGTCCTATACTTTAGAAGGTCCAGGTGCTCAGTCTCCTTAAAGATCTAGAAGTTCCAGAAATTTTTTTACATAAAGCTTCACAAATGATGTAGCTTTTCTTGGGAGTTGAGTTTCCTCCTTAAGCCAGCAAGGATTTTCCTAAAGAAAGTTTTTCTATGAAAGTAACAGATAATGATAGTCTTTCTAATACAAAGCATAAAATTATTCATATCAGGTTAATCCTAAAGTGAACCAAAACTTCAATTAAAATTGAAATCATTCAACATGCCTAAAATATCTAGGTTATGACTTTCATCTTATTTTGGGAAGCCCTAAATGCTAAATTAAAAAAAATATTGCACATGAAGAGGTGATTCAAAGGACAGTGGATGAGGACAGGGGGAATATATATTGGCTTTTGGGTGGTGGCTTGTTCAATACAGATTGAAGATGTATGATCTTATACCCCCCCCAAATAATCACTCATTTCAACTATGCTACCTCAACAATAAAATTATAATAAAATGTGCACATGAGTCAGGGATAAGTTTTGCTCTGGCAATAAGACCAACTAGTAAGATTGGTAGGTCTAGTTCCTGACTAGGAACAGTTAAGGTCATGAATTCTAATTTTGGGTTTTTTTTGGATTTTTTTAACTTTTTTTTTACGGCCCAAGTCTCTGTTTCCTACCTCCTCTTTCTGTTACTTTCCATGCATTGGGACTCTCCGGGACTCCAACTTCTTAATTTTGACTCAATTATCTTTTTGTCTGTTTAGAAGTCCATTTAAAGCACCATCAGGAGTGCTTACCCCAATTTAAAGTACCGTATTTTCTGACGTATAAGACGACTTTTGAAACAAAAAAAAGTCAACCGAAAATCGGGGGTCGTCTTATACATCCGGTATATCCCGAAAAATGTTTCAATATGCCGCTAAACGAAAATTGTCTGAATATTGCCACAAAACGAATTTTCCAACTCGATCCTGCACCAATCACTGCAAGGCTGCTCGGACCGCCTCTCTAACTCAGCCAATCCAAGCAGGCTTTTCACGCATGCAAATTAGACAATGTTCTGGACCCGAATCTACACTGTCAAAAGCCTGCTCAGATTGGCCAGAGTCAGAGAGGAAGTCTATGACAGTATAACCCTTGAACCTTTGCTTGTTGTGATTGTCTCACTGTGGTAGATACAGTTGCAGCACAGGAACATTCTGTCTGATACAGCGAATATAGGCCTAAACCTATGTTTTAACTGCAAAATTAGGGGGTCGTCTTATACACCCAGTTGTCTTATATGCCCGCAAATACGGTACACACACACACACACACACACACACACACACACACACACACACACACACACACACAGAGCCTGCTCTGTTGAATTTGAATTTTGGATAAGCATGAGATAATGTTGCATGACTAAACTTACACTATAAATTTTTTTGTTTAGCTAAAATAGAAGATGATTTGCATATCATATGTTTTATCTTGGTTCCCTAGAATTATTAGTACCCATTGATCTGGGTAGTCACTAGCATCCAGAATATGTCTATTATCTTGCCTACTTGAAGTCTACTGACTTCCCTTAAATTTTCTCTGGCTCCAAAACTGTCCCCTGCTCTTCTTGTAACCTGCAATGTCTGTCTCCTCTCTAGAGGTCATTTCATCAAGAGAGCAGAAATGACTAACAGAAACTGAGCTTGTTGAACAATAATGAATCTTTCTTAATTCACAGTACCAGTTCTTTCTTGCTCAAGATCCATTTCATAATCCCTTTTCCAAAGATCCCCAGGGAAGTCACACTAGCTTTTGCAATTAGGTCTGAAGTTAGTTTTCTTACCATTAATGAATGAATCCAGCACACTGGATGATCTTAAGAAAGAAGAGACCTCTATTGACTATTTATTAGAATAAGAGAATAAATGTTTCATTTTATTCTAGAGATAAGTCTAGGAAGGAATATTATCAATAATACCTAGGAAATAGTTTTGGTTTCAAGATTCAAAAACTTTCCTACTTTCAGAGGGAAAGGTGATCATTGTTCAGAATTTATGAACTACTCAACTAAAGATGTGGTGAAAAAGGAACCTTCACTGTTGGTCAATGGGAACATCATCTGATTCAGTGTCTATGTAAAATGGATATTTCTCAGAAATGTAAGATCAACTTCCATGTGAACCAAATATTCAACTGCTTGGTAATCTATCTCCAAACACAAAAAATATTAATTCAAAAAGATATAGGCATACCTATGCTCATTGCAGCACTTAATACAATAGCCAGGATATGGAAATAATTTGAATGTCCAACAAAAATGGATAAAGAAGCTTTGGTATAGATACACAATAGAATACTGCACATTTATGTTACAAAAAGTTACAATCGTGTAGTTAACTACGATATAGATGGAGCTGGAGGGTGTTGTGTTAATAGGTAAAATAAATTAGGGCAAAAGACAAATACAAGGTGATGTCACATATCTATGGGAGAGAGAGAGAAACAGAGAGACAGAGAGAAACAGAGAGACAGAAACAGAGAGACAGAGAGAGAGAAACAGAGAGAGAGAGAAATGTGAATAGGCAATATCAAATGATGACAAACCTCTGCTCTTAGATTATAAAACTGGGATTTCCAAGCAATGGAGAGTGAGTGGAGAGGGTAGGGAAAGAGAGCAGGTGGACTATATAGAAACAATGCTGGAGGGTCTTGGGCACTTTGATGGTTGCAAACTATAAACAGTAACACTAATGTACCTATGCTACCTAAATATAATAATAATAATAATAATAATAAATAATAATAATAATAATAATAATAAGAAGAAGAAGAAGAAGAAGAAGAAAGGGCTATCCAACCTTGGCAACATTTAGCATGTGGCTTAGTCTCCACTGGTAAACAATTGCTGCCACAGACAGAATTCTGGACTACTGGCAATGAGAATTAATAGTTATATAGCATTTAAACCTAAAATTCAAGAATGTTAATATACTTACTTCTGCACATACTTTTTTTTGTTTGTTTCAGTTTGGTTTGATTTGGGGTTATACTTAAGTGGTGCTCAGGGGTTACTCCTGGTTCTTGACTCAGGGCTCACTCCCAGTGGACTCCAGGAACCATATGGAATGTTGGGAATCAAACTTTGGTCAACCACATGAAAGGCAAGCAGAATACCACTTGTTCTATTGCTCCAGTCCCCACAAATATATTCTTTTCCAGCTTTCAAGTTGCATATGTTACAGCATTCTACTTGTCTAAGACCAAATTACATCATTGTAACATGTACATATTAGCAATGTGCCAACTATCTTTGGCTTCAAACCTTGCAGGATATAAAAACAAAGAAGTGGCTCCTTCTTTTATTATAAACCCCAGTGATTTACAATACTGTTTGTTTCTTTGTTTGTGCACCCCTCCAACAATACTGCATGATTTCATGCATACAACATTCCAACACCACTTCTCACCAGAATGTCCTCCTCCCCCAGAGATGGCTCCTCTTAATGAAATGCAAAAACCCTAATATTTTAATTTACCTTTAATTTATATTTTTCTATGATTATATGTAACCAGGATTACCTTTCATTTTCTCAAAAGTAGCATGATACAGTGATTGAAAATGTATGGTGACTGACTAATGGAAACACAATCTACTTCTATAACATTAAAGAATAGTATAAGTAGGCAGAGCAAATATAACCATTTCTCCAATAATCTTGTAATTATTAATTATCTCCTCATTATTTTAATTTTTGCCATATTTTTCTGTGCTCAGGGTTTAGTCCTAGCTCTGTGCTCAAAAATGACTCCTCCCTAAAGACTCTACAAAAAAGTTTCTAAACAATAGATTTTTTTATAGTGAAGTGGCAGACTACAAAATTAATACACAAAACTCCATACTTTTTACATATTTACATATTATACACAAATAATTATTATACAAATAATTATTTACATATATTTTTGGGGTTTTTTTTGGGGGGGGCCCACACCCAGCGTTGCTCAGGGGTTACTCCTGGCTATCTGCTCAGAAATAGCTCCTGACAGGCACGGGGGACCATATGGGACACCGGGATTCGAACCAACCACCTTTGGTCCTGGATCGGCTGCTTGCAAGGCAAACGCCGCTGTGCTATCTCTCCAGGCGCAATTATTTACATATTATATACAAATAATGAAGAAGAAGAAAGAGGTATTAAAAAAAAAAAACAATCCTATTCACAATTGTGCCTCAGAAAATCAAGTACCTCCGAATCAACTTTGTAAAGAGGTAAAAGACTTAATACAAACAAAACTATAAATCATTAAATTAAGAAACAAAAGAGGACATAAGGAAATGGAAACACCTCTGCTCATGAAATGAGAGGATGAGCATCAATAAAATGGCAATACTTTTCAAGGTATTGTATAGTTCTATGCATTTTCTTTCTTTTATTTGTGTGTATGTCTCTCTCTGTGTGTGTGTGTGTGTGTGTGTGTGTGTGTGTGTGTTTAGACCACAACCAGTGACGTTCAGGGCTTACTACTGGCTATGCACTCAGAAATAGCTCCTGGCTTGGGGGACCATGTGGGATGCCAAGGGATTGAACCACGGTTTGTCCTAGGCAAGCTCATGCGAGGCAGATGCCTTACCAGTTGCACCACCACTCTGGCCCCTCTACGTATTTTCTATTTTTGTTGTTGTAGTTTTTGGTATGTTTTTTGGTTTTTTTGGGGGGGTCACACCCAGCAGCGCTCAGGGGTTCCTCCTGGTTCTATGCTCAGAAATCGCTTTTGGCAGGCTCAGGGGACCATATGGGATGCCGGGATTCAAACCACTGTCCTTCTGCTTGCAAGGAAAATGCTTTACCTCAATGCTATCTCTCCAGCCCCTCCCTCTATGCATTTTCTATGAGGATACCCATAATGTTTTTCAAAGAAACTGATCAAGTACTTCTGAAATTCTTTTTTTTAAATATCTTTATTTAAGAGATTGGAACACACAAATTTTGTAGTGCAACAGGACCTTACACCCTGAAGATTGACCTGAAGATAATGACCTGGCACAGGCCTCAGAAAAATGGGCATTCTCTATTCACCCCTGAACCTGGGAAGCCATCCATGAAACATCCAAGTTTGTCTATAACATCACCTGGAAGCACTTCTCCACCAGGGAAGACCCTACTGCTACTCTGACATCGACCTGCTCAAAAGAGACTTCCCTTAACACTGAGAAGACTTAACAACAACAATGACCTGCTTACAGGACAGGGCTCTCTGCATTACCCTTTAATTGTGAGGTGAAACTAGAGGATGCTCCACATCCTGACTTCAATGTAGGATATGCAGATTCCAGGATCTTTAATACAGAAACATGATACCAACAACAGAGACTATATGAAAAATAAAAGTGTGTTGGCACTACAGACAATGTCTTGGATTGGACAAACTAGCTTGCCTGGAACCTAGAGTTGGTCTTATGCCAGGAAACTTCAGGAGTAGGGTCTCCTTATATTTAGGCCAAGGTTTTTTCTTTCCATGTCCCTCATAATTTGGTGGGCCTATGCAAACAATAATTGCCACTCTAACACCGTTTTTACTGTGCTCCTTTGACTCTAATCCTTAAAAAAAAAACACTTAAACTTTTGAGGTTAACTTAAACTAATATGCATGTGCATGGAAATGTAAAAATATACTATGCCTTTAATGTTTAAGGAGTTACATAAGCTTTATGGCTTTAGATTGCTTTGTGTGCTGCTAAGAAATATTATAATGTATTACAATCTGGGGACTGGAGGGATAAAGTAATTGTACATGGGTTCTGTTTTATTTATTTTAAAGTTCTTTGGCTGAAAGTTCAAAGTTAAGATATCAGCAAGGGGATTTCTGAGAATTCTGTTTATGGGTGATTGTCCTTCCTCTGTAACTTTACCTTGTCTTCTTTCTTTGCATCTTTGTTCTCATAATTAAAATAAAAAATATCTTTATTTAAACACGTGATTACAAACATGATTATAGTTGTGTTTCAGTCATAAAAAGAACACAATCCTTCACCAGTGCAACAGTCCCACTACCAATTCCCCTTATCTCCCTCCTCCCTCACCCCCTGCCTGTATTCAAGACAGGCATTCTACTTCTCTCACTCATTTACATTGTCATGGTAATTATTAGTATAGTTATTTCTCTAACTGCACTCACCACTCTTTGTAGTAAACTTCATATTGTGAGTTGGTCCTTCCAGCCCTCATCTCTGGGCATTATTACAATAATGTATTTTATTTTTTTCTAAAACTCATAGATGAATAAGACTATTCTATGTATATCTCTCTTCCTCTGACTTATTTCATTCAGAATAATAGTTTCCATGTGCACCCATGTATAGGAAAATGTCATGACTTCATCTCCCCTGATGGCTGCATAATATTCCATTGTGTATACGTACAGTTTCTTTAGCAATTCATCTGTTGAAGGATATCTTGGTTGTTTCCAAAGTCTGGCTATTGTAAACAGTGCTGCGATAAATATAGGTGTGAGGTAGGCATTTTTGTATTGTGTTTTTGTGTTCCTAGGGTATATTCCTAGGAGTGGTATAGCTGGATCATATGGGAGCTCAATATCCAGTTTCTTGAGGAAATTCCATATTGTTTTCCATAATGGTTGGACTAGCCAACATTCCCACCAGCAGCAGATGAGAGCTCCTTTCTCCCCACATCCCTGCCAACACTGATTGTTCTTGTTCTTTGTGATGTGTGCCAATGTCTGTGGTGTGAGATGGTACCTCATTTTGTTTTGATTCATCTCCCTGATGATGAGTGATGTGGAGCATTTTTTCATGTGCCTTTTGGCCATTTGTATTTCTTCTTTGAGAAATTGTCTGTTCATTGTTTCTCCCCATTTTTTGATGGGGTTAGACTTTTTTCTTGTTAAGTTCTGTCAGTACAAAGTAATATCTTTGATATTAGCCCCTTTTCTCATGGGTATTGGGTGGATATTTTCTTCCATTTTGTGGGTGGCTTTTGTATCCTAGGCACTATTTTCTTTGAGGTGCAGAAGCTTCTCAGCTTACTATAGTCCCATCTGTTTATATCTCTGCTTCACTTGTTTGGAGAGTGCTGTTTTTTCTTTGAAGATGCCTTTAGTCTCAATGTCATAAAGTGTTTTACCTATGTGTTGTTTTATATACCTTATGGTTTTGGATCTGATATCAAAGTCTTTAATCCATTTGGATTTGACCTTTGTGCATGGTGTTAGATGGTTTGAGTTTGCTTTTATGCAAGTGGCTGACCAATTGTTCCAACACCACTTATTAAAGAGGTTTTCCTTGCTCCATTTTGCATTTGTTGCCCCTTTATCAAAGATTAATTGATTGTACATCTGGGAAAGTTGAAATTCTTATGTAACAATAAAACTCCATGAATAGTGAAAGCATCCTTGGGGGAAAGAAAATGGTAGGTATAACTTTCCCCAACATAGATTCAAACAGCATGGAATAGAAATAAGACAGACTCTCAGATAAGTAGAACAGAATTGAATATACTGAGACATATCTCCAGATATACAATAAGTTAATCTTTGATAAAGGAGCAAAATATTATAGTGGAGCAAGGAAAGCCCCGTAAACAAGTGGTGCTAGGAAAATGGGTGAGCTACATGCAAGAATATGAATTCAAACCTCTTTTTAACACCATGCACAGAAGCCAAATAAGAATGGATTAAGGACCTTGAACTCAGATTTGAAATCATAAGGTACAAAATGTAGGAAGAAATTTCCATGACATTGAATCTAATGGCTTCTTCAAGGATCATCAAGCAAATGGCAGCAAAATAAAATGATTTTTTTTTTTTTTGGTTTTTAGGCCACACCTGGTGACCCTCAGGCATTACTTCTGGCTATGCATTCAGAAATCGCTCCTGGCTTTGCGGGACCATATGGGTCACAGGGGGTCGAAAGGAGTTTCATCCTGGATCTGTCATGTGCAAGGCAAATCACTTTACTTCATTTCAGTTGTTTCTCAGTTCTTGTCCAGAATGTTCATTTCCCACTATTATTGTCATAGTGGTCCTACAGCTATGCTATTGCTTCGGCCCCAAGATAAACAAAATGAGACTACATTATATTAAGAACTTTCTGCATCTCAAAAGAAATGATGAGCAAGATACAAAGATTGAATGGCAAAAAGTGTTCACCTGATACCCATCAGATAAGGGTGAATACTGAAAATATTCAAGGCACTGATAGACCTTAACAAAAAAAAAAAAGCATCCAGCTCCATCAAAATAATGGGAAGAAGATATGAACAAGAAATTCCTCAAAGGAAAACATACAGATGGCTCAAAGACACTTGAAAAAACGCTTTACATCATTAATTATCAGGAAGATGAAAATCAAAACAAGAATAAGATACCATCTCACATGATATAACACATATCACAAAGAATAAGAGCAACCAGTGCTGGTGGGGATGTGGGACAGTGCTGATTAGAATGTCAACTGGTCTAGTATTTGGAAAACTATATGGATATTTCTCAAAAAAATTAGAAATAGAGCTTCTGTTTCACCAAACAATACCAGTCCTGGGAATATACCCTAGGGGCCCCAAAAGCATGCATAACAGCATCTGAACTCCTATGTTGATTGCAACACTATTCACAATAGCCAGCATCTGGAAACAATTCAAGATAAATGGTTAAAGAAAGTCTGGCACATCTACACAATGGAGCTATTAGGAAAAATGAAGGCATGAAATTTGCCTCTATGTAGATAGACATGCTATGCTGATAGTATGTAGATAGTATCATGCTGATTGAAATGAGTTAGGGGAGATGGACAGAATGATCGCACTTATCTGCATGATATAAAAAATAGCCCATAGTATAAGAATGATACCCAAAGACAATGGAAATGATTGAGGGGGGGTGTAATTAGGACAGAGAAGGGACCACTATGACAATAATAGTGGGAAATGAACATTCTGGACAAGAACTGAGAAACAACTGAAATGAAGTAAAGTGATATGCATGATATGAAAACCATGGTGTCTAAAAGGAAAAGTGGGAGGCAGAGGGAGATAGAGAGACAGAGAAGTATCTGTCTGTTATAGAGGCAGGCTGGGTAGAGGGGTGAGAAACAGGAGGATAACTGGGGAAATTGATGGTGGGAAATGAACACTGGTGAAAGAAAAGATGTTGGAATATTGTACAACCCAAACTCAACTATCAACTATACTTAAATTCTATATTTCAATGCAATTTAATAAAAATGAAAAAAGAAATCACTCCTGGTAAGGCTTGGAGGACCATATGTTATGCTGAACATCAAACCCTGATCAGCTACATACTAAGCAAGCACATCACCCATACACTATATTGTTGCCTCTCTCCTTTCTTTTAATGCTGCAATGTATGTATGTGAAAGGGATACAAAATACTTGAGGTGGGGCCGGAGAGATAGCATGGAGGTAAGGCGTTTGCCTTTCATGCAGGAGGTCATCGGTTCGAATCCCGGCGCCCCATATGGTCCTCTGTGCCTGCCAGGAGCAATTTCTGAGCCTGGAGCCAGAAATAACCCCTGAGCACTGCCGGGTGTGACCCAAAAACCACAAAAAAAAAAAAAAAAAAAACCCAAAAACCCAAAAACCCAAAAACTTCAAAATACTTGAGGTAAAGTAATGCATATATGAGTAGTGTGTGTGACCTTAGGTGAATGAGGGTGATAAAAGTATAAAGCTGAATAAGGATCAGATGTATGATGTCCATGGCTCAGGGTGGGAGTATGAGAGGACTAAGATGTGTATGTCAGATATGGAGGCTGAGTAGAGTTGTGTGTATGTGTGTGTGTGTGTGTGTGCACATATGTGTGAAATGAAAGGGCTGATTGGTGGGAAGAAAGTATATAGGGGAAAATATATAATATATAATATAATGTATACACAAAGAGTTTCTATGCAGTTTGAATGGGGACGTATAGAAGTAGATATGGTATAAATGTGTGTGTTTGTGTATGTGTAAGGAGAGGGAAAGAGAGAAAACTATATAGTTTTGAGACATTTGTGCCTATTTATAGATAGAATATGTTTATAAAAGTGATTCATGTTCATTCAAATTATATACACAGGCTTGGAAATGGGGGGTTGTGTGCCCGTGTATGTGTGTGTGCTAGACTACATGCCTGTATATTAGTAAGTGACAGATAAAGGCATATATGTTTAGGACAGTGTGATAAGCATGTGTGTGACATGGGCTCCATGGTGACATTCTTCCCTACAAGAAGGAACGCCAAGCTACCCATCATTTAATGTTTCTGTTAGACCTGCTTATCCTGTTCCCATTGTCTCCAAGTACCATGGAATGGTACTGGCTCAGAGGAAACTCATTTGAACAAAAGGTGGCATTTGGATTAGTCATGACACAGGACAAGTGGGAAGTGAGAATCCAAGAGTGATTCCTCAATTGTGCTCTATCCCTGGCTTTTCATCTGGTCTCAGTGAGAAAAGGGCTTCTCCACAATATATCTGCACCTCAGAACTTTATGGGAACATCCTCGTAGCATCCTTGAGTCTGAACCACGTGATAGACCAAAGTCTCCTATTTAGATATAGGATCCATGTTTTATTCACCCTATCCTAAAGCGTGTAGACTCATAGAATGTTAAATGCTAAATGATGCTCAGAGATACTTACTCTAGGTAATGGTTCTAGGTAGTGGTTCTTTAGGATAATGGGGGAAGGGGAGTAAATATAATTGAATCTTAGACTTTACTAAGAGTGGCAATGGGGGAATTTCCCAGAGAAAAAGTTTTAGGCCCCTGGAAGGAGCTAAAGCAGCAGCTCAACAAATAGGGCTCTTGTTATATATGCTGTCAACTTGGGCTCTACGCCCAGTACCCCATCTCTTCTCTCAAGGACTGCCAGGTCTGAGCACTACCAGGTGTGGCCAAAAAATTAGTTAATTAGTAAATTAAAAAGATAGTTTGATGCTTTTTTCTTTGCTTCCTAACTGATAAATACTGCTTAGATCCACCCATTCTTATTCTAGCGATGAAGGATCTCAGACATTCTTATCTAGTTTTTCTTAGTTTGATGTTCTATTCAAAGTGAAAGAGCCTGTGGTCAGGCATGAAATTTCCAGCTTGAGGTTTTTTTTGAGCTGCTCATTTAGGACAGTTTCCTTTTCTAGGTAGTTTATATTCATTCATCTCATTCTATCTGGAAGATCCTAAGCATGGTATCTGTGCAATTTAGAGCTGAGAACAATCCCATTCCTTTTGTTTTCACTCCTAACATGGAGCTTCAGATTTAGGTAGAGAATTTAGAGAAAATAGTTTTCTGAATACCCTTAAAATGTACCTGTTTTTCCTTTCTGCTTCCTTTGACTTTTTGTGGGGGGGGGGAGGGGGTACACACCCGGCAGCGCTCAGGGGTTACTCCTGGTTCTATACTCAGAAATTGCTCCCGGCAGGCTCAGGGGACCATATGGGATGCCGGGATTTGAACCACCATCTTTTTGCATACAAAGCAAATGCCTTGCGTCCATGCTATCTCTCTGGCCCCTCTGCTTTCTTTGATCCCAAATTTACTTTGTTTGATGATCAGAAAAGAACAATGGGAATGAACTTATAATTTAGAAACAAATAGGTTCTCTCTTTAAATCTTGGTCCCATCTCTCATTTGCGGCCTTGGACAAATTTCTTTGGCATTGCTGGGGATCAAACCCACCTCTCAGGCATATAAAGCACTTAAATATTGAGCCTCCTTTCCAGTCCTGGACACATTTCTTTTTTTTTTTGTTTTGTTTTGTTTTGTTTTGTTTTGTTTTGGGGCCACACCCGGCGGTGCTCAGGGTTACTCCTGGCTGTCTGCTCAGAAATAGCTCCTGGCAGGCACGGGGGACCATATGGGACACCGGGATTCGAACCAACCACCTTTGGTCCTGGATCGGCTGCTTGCAAGGCAAACGCCGCTGTGCTATCTCTCCGGGCCCCTGGACACATTTCTTGACCTCTCTGAGCCATAGTTTCCCCACCTATTAATGACTGTGTTATTTAATTATAAGAAAAATATCTTCCTCTGCAAACTTCATGACCCAGGGCTCTTCTTTAATAAACCCTTAACTGCCTTGATGACAAGTACGGATTTTTAGAAAGAGACACAGAAGACAGAAAATGCCCTGAATTTATCTGGAGGCCAAAGAAGTGAAAACTGAGCTGAGGGACCAGAAAACAGGTTTGATCTCTAGCACTGCATTTGACCCCCTGAGCACCTGCAGGAAAAAGCCCTGAGAAGGAAGGAAGGAAGGAAGGAAGGAAGGAAGGAAGGAAGGAAGGAAGGAAGGAAGGAAGGAAGGAAGGAAGGAAGGAAGGAAGGAAGGAAGGAAGGGAGGGAGGGAGGGAGGGAGGGAGGGAGGGAGGGAGGGAGGGAGGGAGGGAGGAGAAGTGAGGGAGAGGGAGGGAGGAGGAGGGAGGAGGAGCGAGGAATGGGGGAGGGAGGAAGGCAGGGAGGGAGGCAGAGGGAAGGAGGAGAGAGGGGGGAGGGAGGAAGGGAAGAAGTGTAGGAAAGAGGGAGGGAAGGAGTGTAGGAAAGGAGGGAAGGAAGGAGTGTAGGAAGGAGGGAAGGAAGGAGGGAGGAAGGGAGGAGGGTAGGAGGGAAGGAGAGAAGGAAGAAGGGAAGGAAGGATGGAAGGCAGGAAGGAAGGAGGAAAGGAAGGAGGGAATGAAGAAGGAGGGATGGAAGGATATCAGGAAGGAGGGAAGGAATGATGATAGGAAGGAAGGAGGGAGGGAAGAATGAAAGGAGGGAAGGAAGGAGGGGAGGAGGGAAGGAAGGAAGGAGGAAGAAAAGGAGGGGAGGATGGAAGGAAGGAGGGAAGAAAGAAGGGAAATAAGGAGGGAGGGAAGGAAGAAAGAAAGGAGGGAAGGAAGGAGGGAGGGAAGGGAGGAGAGAGGGAAGGAGGGAGGGAAGGAAGGAAGGAGAAAAGGACGAAGGGAGGGAAGGAAGGAGGGAAAGAGGGAATGGGGAAGGAAGGAGGGAGGAGGTTGGTGCTTGTTTTGGGAACTAAATTGAAGTGGGTGCCCAAATATTTAGCAATAAATTTAATCATATTTTATGCAATTAAAAAATTACTGTTTTGGGTCATGGCATTGTTCTAAATTACAGTGTCAGGATAGTTCAATACCATGAATATATCCAATAAATTACTGATGATTAAATTGTGACATTCTAATAAAGATGTCATTTTTTTTTTTTTTTTAGTTTTTTTTGGGTCACACCCAGCAGTGCTCAGGGGTTACTCCTGGCTGTCTGCTCAGAAATAGCTCCTGGCAGGCATGGGGGACCATATGGGACACCGGGATTCGAACCAATCACCTTTGGCCCTGGATCGGCTGCTTGCAAGGCAAACACCGCTGTGCTATCTCTCCGGGCCCAAAGATGTCATTTTTTTAATACCAAAAATATCCTGATGAATCAGTTTGTCCACACTCATGGTTACCAGATTCTAACTCACTCACAGAACCTCAAATAAGATTGATATAAAGGTATTAGAAATAAGGGAAAGGATCAGAGGCAGGGAAGAACTAACTCCATTCTGTCACTTTTTTGTTTTTATTTTCTTCCCTGCAGCACTGACTTCCCCTGAGCATTTGCCCTTAACCTTATTCTTGCTTCGTGCTTAAGTTGCACTGCTCAGTTCTAGATTTCTCAGCTGCCTGGATCAGAAATGTGCACACTTGAGATCAGAAGAAAGCAGTGTGGTTGCTAAGTTGGTACAGACCTCCTCTATCCCTGACAAAAGTCTGAATTGGAGAGGAAAAAATATTAATCACTGGCAGTCAACTTTTTAAGAGGGATATTTAAAGAGAGAAAGAAGGCTCAGAACTGTGAGTTAGGTACATTATTAACTAATGGCCAGGTTCAGGGGGTCCAACCTTGCTACTTAGTGGAAGAGATAAGTTTGTTTTTCTGGAGAAGTTGCTGGGGGCAATTTCTGAGCATAGAGCCAGGAATAGCCCCTGAGCGCTGCTGGGTGTGACCCAAAAACAAAAAAGAGTTTTGACAAATTACTAGCAAATAATTCAGCTACACAATATGAACATAATGGAACAAAATGGAATAAGAATAAATATAACCGAAGAAGAAGAAGAAGAAGAAGAAGAAGAAGAAGAAGAAGAAGAAGAAGAAGAAGAAGAAGAAGAAGAAGAAGAAGAAGAAGAAGAAGAAGAAGAAGAGGAGGAGGAGGAGGAGGAGGAGGAGGAGGAGGAGGAGGAGGAGGAGGAGGAGGAGGAGAAGGAGGAGGAGGAGGAGAAGGAGAAGGAGAAGGAGAAGGAGAAGGAGAAGGAGAAGAAGAAGAAGAAGAAGAAGAAGAAGAAGAAGGAGGAGGAGGAGGAGGAGGAGGAGGAGGAGGAGGAAGAAGAAGAAGAAGAAGAAGAAGAAGAAGAAGAAGAAGAAGAAGAAGAAGAAGAAGAAGAAGAAGAAGAAGAAGAAGAAGAAGAAGAAGAAGAAAGAAGAAGGGCCCGGAGAGATAGCACAGCAGCATTTGCCTTGCAAGCAGCCGATCCAGGACCAAAGGTGGTTGGTTCGAATCCTGGTGTCCCATATGAGCCCCCGTGCCTGCCAGGAGCTATTTCTGAGCAGACAGCCAGGAGTAACCCCTGAGCATCGCCGGGTGTGGCCCAAAAACCAAAAAAAAAAAAAAAAGAATAAATATAATTGCCTCAGTAGATGCAATAAATACATATAAAAATGCAATAAATATATATAAAATTCAATACCCCTTATATAATAATAGTCAACATTATTTAGTATTGCTTGTGATATTACAGGTAGAAAATTTTAATTAATTCACAAAGACACTATATTAACTCATAAAAATCACTGATAAGATTTCTGAATATAAGAAATTATATTTGATGTTGATGCAAAAATAAATTAAATTTGTACACATTAGCAATGAACAACTCATACTTTTTAAAAATATATTTTATAGGGGCTGGAGAGATAGCATGGAGGTAGGGCGTTTGCCTTGCATGCAGAAGGATGGTTGTTCAAATCCCAGCATCCCATGTGGTCCCTTGTGCCTGCCAGGAGTGATTTCTAAGCGTAGAGCCAGGAGTAATCCCCGATCGCTGCCGAGTGTGGCCCAAAAACCAAAAATAAATACATAATATATACTTTTATAACAACATAAAAATAAAATGGTTGGGCTTATATTTAAGAAAAGATATTTTCACTAAAAACTAGAAAACATTACTGAATGAAATTAAAATCAGTGGGAAGGTATCCTCTATCTACAGATCAAAAGATATAACATAAAGATGACAATATGACCCAAACTGATCTGTAGTTATGAACTAATCTGCAGATAAAAATGTCACACATAAAAAAGTCACACATAATACAACTTCTATCGAAATGTCAACTATCTGTGGTGTGTTTTGTTTTTTAGTAAATTGACCTGTATATCCTAAAATTCATATTGAAATTCAGAAAAGTCAAAAGAATCAAGGAAGAACAAAGGTGACATATTCACTCCTCCAAATTCTAGACTTACCTCAGTCTACAATATTTTATACCATATGTTACTGGCAAGAGGGTAGACATAAAACTCAAATTAAAATTAAGTGTAGGGGCCGGGCGGTGGCGCTAAAGGTAAGGTGTCTGCCTTGCCTGCGCTAGCCTTGGACGGACCTCGGTTCGATCCCCCGGTGTCCCATATGGTCCCCCAAGCCAGGAGCAACTTCTGAGCACATAGCCAGGGGTAACCCCTGAGTGTTACCGGGTGTGGCCCAAAAACCAAAAAAAAAAAAAAATTAAGTGTAGTTAAACACAATTAAATTCATACATCTATGGTCAATTGACTTTTGACAAGGATGCCAAGACTATTCAATAGGAAAATAATTGCCTTTTAGACAAACAGTGCCAAGACAACTAACTATCCATGTGCAAAAGAATGAAGTTGAGGAGCTTTAGTGATAGTACAGAAGGGAGAGTATTTGTTTTGTATGTGGCTGACCCAGGTTCAATCCCTCACATCCCATATAGTCTCACCAAGCCACCAGGAGTTATAGAGTCATCCCTGAGCACAAATCTAGAAATAAGCCCTGAGCAAAACTGGGTGTGGCCCAAAACCAAAAACAACAACAAAAAGAATGGAGTTGAACAACTAGGTTCCAAGATAAAGCAATTGTTCAAAAAGGGTGGGCACATGCCTTACATATATGAGAACCTGGCAATGCAAAATAACAGCACTTAAAATAGAAGTGAGGAGCCTGAATGATAGCACAGTGGTAGGGCATTTGCCTTGTTCACACTGCCGACCCAGGACAGACCTGGGTTCTATCTTTGGCATCCCATCTGATCTCCTGAGCCTGCCAGGAGAGATTTCTGAGGGCAGATCCAGGAGTAACCCCCAAGTGCCTCCATCTGTGGTCCCAAAACAAAACAAAACATAAAACTAGAAATGAGATTTTAAGGGCTGAAGTGGTAGCACAGTGGTAGGGTGTTTGCCTTGCACACAGCTTACCCAGGACGGACCCAGATTTGATCCCCAGCATCCCATATGGTCCCCCGAGTCAGGAGCAATTTTTGAGTGCAGAGCCAGGAGTAACCCCTGAGCATCACTGGGTGTGGCCCCCCCAAAAAATGAAAATTTAAAAATCTAGACAAAAGCTAAAATATAAATATAAAAGTCTCAGTAATAAACATAGGAGTAACTCTTATGATCTTGAATTAAGCAACAGTTTCTTTGATGTGACAATTAAATAGAAGTGACAAACAATAATAAATAAAATTATTAAAGTGAGGGGCCAGAGCAGTGGCTCAAGTGGTAAGGCATCTGCTTTGCCCACGCTAGCCTAGGGCAAAATGTGGTTTGATCCCCCGGCATCCCATATGGTCCCCCAAGTCAGGAGCAATTTCTGAGTGCATAGCCAGGAGTAACTCCTGAGCGTCACTGAGTGTGGCCCAATAACCAAAAAAAAAATTTTTTTAATTATTAAAGTGAAAATGTATGTGTCCACAAGCCAGAGAGAGACAGTATGGAGATTGAATCACTTGTTTTGCCTGTGGCAGACCCTGGTTCAATCCCCTACACCTACCATGATCCTCAAGTATCATTGGAGGTCATTTGCAGATTGTATCAAACAAGGAATTTCAATCTAGAATAATGAATTCTACAACTCAATAAAAATCTAACTGTGAATCAACGTGGAAATTTGAATGGGAAGTGGATGACTCCCAAGGAGTACTCAGTGCTTTTTGGTGCCTTTGTCAATGACTCTCAGCCAACCTGGCTTGATGGTCAAAGCAAGAACCTAAAAATGTGTTGATTGAGCCCTGCAATGTCTTGGGCTCAGGTACGTGGGTACTCAAGGGATAGAGGCAAGACATATGCCTTTTTTTTTTTTTTTTTGGTTTTTGGGCCACACCCGGTAACACTCAGGGGTTACTCCTGGCTATGCGCTCAGAAGTTGCTCCTGGCTTGGGGGACCATATGGGACACCGGGGGATCGAACCGCGGTCCGTCCAAGGCTAGCGCAGGCAAGGCAGGCACACCTTACCTTTAGCGCCACCGCCCGGCCCCCAAGACATATGCCTTAATCCCATACTATTTCCCAGTATGGAACTTGTTTTTTTTTTTTTTTTTTCTTCTTCTTTTTTGGTCCAAAAAAGATCCTCAGGGCTTACTCCTAGTTCTGCACTTAGGAATCACTCCTGGAGGGCTCAGGGGACCATATGGGGTGTTGGGAATCAACTCCAGGTCATTTTCATGCAAGGCAAGCACCCTACCTGCTGTACTTTTCACTCTATCCCCCAACATAGGAGCTGTAATAGTTTGGATTTTTTGTTTTGTTTTGTTTGTTTGTTTGTTTGTTTTGGTTTTTCGGACCACTCCCGTTTGGTGCTCAGGAGTTACTCCTGGCTAAGCATCAGAAATTGCCCCTGGCTTGGGGGAGACCATATGGGACGCTGGGAGATCGAACCGTGGTCCTTCCTTGGCTAGCGCTTGCAAGACAGACACCTTACCTCTAGCGCCACCTCGCCGGCCCCTGTAATAGTTATTTATACAAAGATTATGTACAAATCACCAATAATCATATTAAAATATGCATATTTTAATATGCTTATTATCTTTTTAGCCTATTAGGGTTACTAAAACAATATGCCACATAGTGTGGGTGGCTTTTACACTTTTTAAACTTTTAAACTTTAATCTTTTAAACAAGATTGAGAAGTTTTGAGAACTATGAGACAAATTTCTGTAGCTTTGTTCTTGAGACTGAGAAATCCAAGATTAAGATGCCAGCAGGTTTTTATTCTGGTGAGAACCCTCTGAGTCCTGTGGGATCTCTTTTTATAAAGAGCCATTCATTTATAAGATTCCATTCAGGGGGTTTTCCCATCAGGATCTGCTCCTCTTCCTATATCTTCACTTCCTTATAACATCATCTGTAATGGTTAGAATTTCAGAATTTCAACATAGTCCTTGGGAAAGAGAACACAAACATTCAAGCCATCCAACATTCAAACCTCACAAACCATTCAGGAAATGGAAATCAAAGCCCTAATGAGATGCCACTTCACATGTATGCAAAGGCTCCTACAAGTTCTGGAAAGAATGTAGAGAAATGGGAGCAAGGCATCTTGCTGGTGAGTTGATCGTTTAGAAAATACTTGAGAAAATTGTCTGATGTTTCTCCAGAGTTGACATTAAGTTATCAGGAAATTCAGCACTTCTAGGTTTATATCTGTGAGAAGTAAAAACAGCTGGATGAGACCAGAGCGAAAGCACAGCTGTAGGACATTTTGCCTTGCAAGCGATCAACCTAGGACAGACCTGGGTTAGATCTCCAGCATCCCTTATGGTCCCCTATGCCTGCCAGGAGCAGTTTCTGAGCACAGAGCCAGGAGTAACCCCTAAGCACTGCCAGATGTGATCTAAAAACCAAAACAAACAAACTAAGGAATAAAGATCCATACATGAATGGCCCAATAGCCATATAGTGAAATCATACAAACCCAATCCAAGTAAGTGAAAAAGCAAAATCTATCAAAATATATAGTGTATTGGGCCGGGCAGTGGCGCTAAAGATAAGGTGCCTGCCTTGCCTGCGCTAGCCTTGGACGGACCGAGGTTCGATCCCCCGGTGTCCCATATGGTCCCCCAAGCCAGGAGCAACTTCTGAGCACATAGCCAGGAGTAACCCCTGAGCGTTACTGGGTGTGGCCCAAAACAAAACAAAACAAAACAAAACAAAAAAAATATATATATAGTGTATCAATGGTATTTGGTTACTAAAATATTACTTAGTTACAAAAAGGAATGTAGTATTGATACATGATATAAGACCTATGTTCTCTGAAAACATTGTTGCAAAAAGAATGTAGTCACCAAAAAGTCACATAATTTTGTTCTGTAGAGTATTTAGACATGAAGTCTACAGAGATAGAAACTAAGTCAATGACGGGTCCGGAGTGATGGCACAAGCAGTAAGGCATCTGCCTTGCCCGCGCTAGCCTAGGATGAACTGTGGTTTGATCCCCCGGCATCCCATATGATCCCCCAAGCCAGGAGCAATTTCTGAGTGCTTGGCCAGGAGTAACCCCTGAGTGTCACCAGGTGTGGCCCAAAAACCAAAAGTAAATAAATAAAATAATACTTTCTTAAATTTTAAACAGTGGAAATATCAGGAAAAGGAAAGGAAAGGAAAGGCAAAAGAAATTAAGTCAGTGAAAGGCAGAATCTGAGGACAGGGAGATGGGAATAGCTATCAATGGCTGTGGTAATAGCTTCAGAACGCCATAAATGTATCACATTTTTTGGGGCTGGGAAGGTTGTGCCCCACCCACACTGAGCAACGCTCAGCCATTACTCCTGGCTGTGTACACAGAAATCACTCCTGTCAGTGATCTGGGGACCCATATGAGATGCCAATGATCATACCCTGGTTGAATGTGTGCAAGGAAAGTGCCCTGCTTGCTGTACTGTCACAGAATTGTATGATTTTATTTTATTTTTTATTTTTTTTTTTTTTTTGGTTTTTGGGCCACACCCAGTAACGCTCAGGGGTTACTCCTGGCTATGTGCTCAGAAGTTACTCCTGGCTTGGGGGACCATATGGGACACCGGGGGATCGAACCGCGGTCCGTCCAAGGTTAGCGCAGGCAAGGCAGGCACCTTACCTTTAGCGCCACCGCCCGGCCCCGAATTGTATGATTTTAAGCATTGAATTTTATGATAATAACTCTAAAATTTCAACAAAAAATATTCTAGAAATAATAGATTCATATAGCAAAGTGGCAGGCTACAAAATTAACACACAAAAATCAATGGCCTTTTTATACACTAATAATGATAGGGAAGAAATGGACATTAAGAGAACAAGCCCATTCACATTAGTGCCACACAAACTCAAATATCTTGGAGTCAACCTGACTAAAGATGTGAAGGATCTATACAAAGAAAACTACAAAACACTGCTCCAAGAAATAAGAGGACACGCGGAAATGGAAACACATACCTTGCTCATGGATTGGCAGAATCAACATCATTAAAATGGCAATACTTCCAAAAGCATTGTACAGATTTAACGCGATTCCTCTGAAGATACCCATGATATTCTTCAAAGAAGTGGATCAAATACTTCTGAAATTCATCTGGAACAATAAACAACCTCGAATAGCTAAAGCACTCCTTGGGAAAAGGAATATGGGGGGCATTACTTTCCCCAATTTTAAGCTGTATTACAAAGCAATAGTTATAAAAACAACATGGTATTGGAATAAAGACAGACCCTCAGATCAGTGGAATAGGCTTGAGTACTCAGAGAAGGTTCCTCAGACATATAATCACCTAGTTTTTGATAAAGGAGCAAGAAATCCTAAATGGAGCAAGGAAAGCCTATTCAACAAGTGGTGTTGGCAAAACTGGTTAGCCACTTGCAAAAAAGCGAACTCAGACCCCCAGCTAACACCATGTACAAAGGTAAAATCCAAATGGATTAAAGACCTTGATATCAGATCTGAAACTATAAGGTATATAGAACAACATGTAGGTGAAACACTCCAGGACATTGAGACTAAAGGCATCTTTAAGGAGGAGACAGCTCTTTCCAAACAATTGGAAGCAGAGATAAACAGATGGGACTATATTAAGCTGAGAAGTTTCTGCATCTCAAAGGAAATAGTGCCCAGAATACAAAGGCCACCCACTGAGTGAGAGAAATTATTCACCCAATACTCATCAGATAAAGGGCTAAGATCTGAAACTTACAAGGTACTGACAGAACTATACAAGAAAAAAACAACTAACCCCATCAAAAAATGGGGAGAAGAAATGAACAGACACTTTGAAAAAGAAGAAAGACAAATAGCCAAAATGCACATGAAAAGATGCTCAACATCACTAATCATCAGGGAGATGCAAATCAAAACTACTATGAGGTACCACCTCACGCCACTGAGATGGGCACACATCACAAAAAAGGAAAATAAGCAGTGCTGGTGGGGATGTGGAGAGAAAGGAACTCTTTTTCACTGCTGGTGGGAATGCTGTCTAGTACCTTTATGGAAAGCGATATGGTGATTCCTTCACAAACTGGAAATTGAGCTTCCATACGATCCAGCTATACCACTCCTAGGAATATACCTGAGGAACACAAAAATACAATACAAAAATCCCTTCCTTACTCCTATATTCATTGCAGCGCTATTTACAATAGCCAGACTTTGGAAACAACCAAGATGCCCTTCAACAGATGAGTGGCTAAAGAAACAGTGGTATATATACACAATGGAATACTATGCAGCCATCAGGAGAGATGAAGTCATGAAATTTTCCTATACATGGATGTACATGGAATCTATTATGCTGAGTGAAGTAAGTCAGAGGGAGAGAGAAAGAAGCAGAATGGTTTCACTCATCTATGGGCTTTAAGAAAAATGAAAGACATTTTTAACAGTATCTCAGAGACAAGAGAGATGAGGGCTGGTAGGTGCAGCTCATGACATGAAGCTCATCACATAGAGTGATGAGTGCAGTTGGAGAGATGACTACACTGAAAACTATCATAACAATGTGAATGAATGAGGGAAGTAGAAAGCCTGTCTCGAGTACAGGTGTAGGTGGGAGGGGAAGAGGGAGATCTGGGAAATTGGTGATGGGAATCCTGCACTGGTGAAGGGGGGTGTTCTTTACATGACTGTAATCATACAACTATAATCATGTTTGTAACCACGGTGTTTAAATAAAGATAATTATAAAAAAAAGAAAAAAATTTTTGTTTTGTTTTGTTTTGGGGCCACACAAATGATACTCAGGGATTACTCCTGACTATGTGCTCAGAAATCACTCCTGGCTTGGGGAACCATATGGGACGCTGGGGGATCGAACCGTGGTCTGGTCCATTTTAGGTAAGCCGCAAGCAAGGCAAACACCCTATAGCTGCGCCACTTCTCTGGCCCCAAAACTTAAAAAATATTTTAAGCTTGAAACAAATTTTAAAAAGCTGAAAAAGGGGCCAGCGAGGTGGCGCTAGAGGTAAGGTGTCTGCCTTGCAAGCACTAGCCAAGGAAGGATCATGGTTCGATCCCCCGGTGTCCCATATGGTTCTCCCAAGCCATGGGCAATTTCTGAGCTCTTAGCCAGGAGCAACCCCTGAGCATCAATCAAACGGGTGTGGCCCGACAAACTAAAAAAAAAAAAAAAAAAAAAAAAAAAAAAAAAAGAAAAAGCTGAAAGAGGTTAACTGCTATTTTTCTATTTAAGCCATCTTAGAAAATTTCCAGTGTTTTAAATTTTATTATTATTATTAATTATTTTACTGGATTTGGAGCCACATCCAGGTGTGCTTAGGACTTCAATCTCTGCATTTAGGTTGTACTCCTTATAGGCTACGTGGACCATATGTAATGACTGAACCCTATTCATCCATGTGCAAGGTAAGTGCCATCCCCACTGTACTCTCTAATTCCTTCAGTGTCTTTGTTTTGTTTTGTTTTTTAAGCTTAATCTGATGGGCACTCTCATTCTCTCTCCAGTTTGATTCTGCCCCATCCAATACACAACTGCCATGTGAGGAATCTTATTACCTACCATACCAGCTTCAGGAGGCTTTGATATGACTATTATCCTCTTTCCAGTCACAGGCTAAGGGAGGGTAGCAGGTGACCTCATGGGTATTTCAAAAAAGGCCCGAGAGATAGCACAGATGTTAAGAAACTTGCTTTGCATATAATCAACCCCTGTTGGACCCCCAGCATCACACATGATCTCCTTAGCACTACTTGGTGTGAAGCAAACCTTTATTCATCACCTGATCCCCATAACAAGATGGAAAAAAAAAACCCTCAGTATTTTTGTTCACTGATTGAAAACTCTCTCTCTCTCTCTCTCTCTCTCTCTCTCTCTCTCTCTCTCTCTCTCTCTCTCTCTCTCTCTCTCTCATAAAGAAAGCACTATTTGCATAGGGAACCATTGACTTTTTCATCATATCCAGGCAGGTGTCAGCTTCAGAACAAAACCAACACAAGGAAGAGGAGAGAGCCTCATTCTGAGAAAATGGAGCAAGAGCCCTGATGAGTCTCACTGTGTCCTCAAATAGGGTGTGACCACCTGACTAATTTACCTGGGACAGTCTCAGTTTACACCACTTCTCTTAGTCCTATTGTTACCAACTCCCATTTCTTTCTCAATAGCGTCCAGTTTTAAAACAATCAACGCTAGAGCATCATTCCTTATGCTGGATTTTCAGTGGCATATCAATAAATATACCAGTTTATTAGGAGCAACTGTTTTTTTTTTTTTTTTTTTTTTTTGTTTTTCTCAAATCATGTCCCTTCAGACTTTCCTGATTGTCTCCCAGCCTGCTCCCCCAAATTGTTCAGTCATTTGAAATCCATTGACTCGGGCCCAAAGAAATAGCACAGCGGCGTTTCCCTTGCAAGCAGTCGATCCAGGATCAAAGGTGGTTAGTTCGAATCCCGGTATCCCATATGTTCCCCCGTGCCTGCCAGGAGCTATTTCTGAGCAGACAGCCAGAAAGAAATCCATTGACTCACAATGTAACCAAGAAAGGCTGTGGACTAAAAACTTGCTTTTTCCCCCTCCCTGCTTGCCTGGTAATCACTCTCTTTTCAGTACTCAGGACTTTCCCCATTTAGTATCTCTAGACAATCCTAGATATAGCACTCTTTCCCAATTTCCTAACAATTCTTCTCATACCTCTGAGTCAGAATCCACGAAAGGGCACAACAATGACTTTTTTTGTACATGTTTGTCTTTCCTAGTCAACTCTGAACTTCTGTCGAGAATTACATCATTTCAAACTTTGTATTCAATGCATGAGAACAATGTGATCCTAGAACATAGTTTCTTTTCATGTTTGTGGGGAAATAAAGAAAAAGAGATAGGGAAATAGAAAAGCCATTCATTGGTGTACTTTGTCATCTTAGAATGTTCAGTGATTTTCTTTCATGTTTTCCATCATAAAATGAGGACTGCAAAGACCAGTTGATATTAAAATCATTTTAAAATTAAATTTAGGGATAAACTTGAGGCTTGTTTTATTTTCACAAGCTGCACAATAGGTTTCATTCATGTCTTTTAACACTCAAGAAAACACTTGGGATATTTACCCGCCTGAAACAAGGCTAAAAAATTTTAAAATGATGTTCCAGCCATAAAATGACTAGATTGTATAGAAAATTTATCTTGTCAAAATTATTGTTAGCTTGGCACTCATTCATGAAAATATAACATTATAAAGTCCAATTCTGGGGTCAGAGAGATAGCATGGAGGCAGGTGTTTGCCTTGCATGCAGAAGAACAGTGGTTTGAATCCCACCATCCCATATGGTTCCCCAAGCCTGCCAGGAGCAATTTCTAAGCATAGGTTTAACCCCTGAGCGCTGCCATTTGTGACCCATAAACAAAACAAAGCAAAAAAAAAAAAATCCAATTCTGAGTTTAAATTATAAATTTTGGAATTATCATCTTGTATTAATCTTGAAAGCCTGTTGTTTTTTATTTGAAAGGTATTTATGGGCCCGGAGAGATAGCACAGCGGTGTTTACCCTGCAAGCAGTCGATTCAGGACCAAAGGTGGTTGGTTCGAATCCCGGTGTCCCGTATGGTCCCCCGTGCCTGCCAGGAGCTATTTCTGAGCAGACAGCCAGGAGTAACCCCTGAGCAACGCCGGGTGTGGCCCCCCCCCCAAAAAAGAAAGGTATTTATTCCCCCAAAATATTAACATGTGTATAGGGTGCTGAGTATTGATCCAGGGCCACACATATTCCAGGTATATTCTTTCTCACATCCCTGGTATAAGGCTTATTTTGAAAGACTAAATTCCTAAAAAAAAAAAATTACAAGTCTAAGGTTTAGAACAAACATGCAAAGGGCTGAGTGCATGCTCTGCATGAAGGAGGCCTGGGTTTAGTCTCCAGCACCACAGGTAGTCTGAACTCCACTGGGATTAACTCCCTTGAGCACAGAGCTGGGAGTAACCCTTGTGCATCACTGGGGGCCAAAACAAAACAAAATAAGCAAGAAACAGCATTGTATGTATTGCTACTTTTACTCTTCATTATTCCAAAGACTAAAAGTAAAAGATACTGGAAAATAGTTAGTGGTCTAAATTAAATCAGAATAAACATCTCTCTCTAAAGAAGGATAATAATAAAACTTTTGTTGAAATTACTCGGGTCGGGGGCCGGAGAGATAGCATGGAGGTAGGGCGTTTGCTTGCATGCAGAAGGACGGTGGTTCGAATCCCGGCATCCCATATGATCCCCTGAGCCTGTCTGAGCATAGAGCCAGGAGGAACCCCTAAGCACTGCCGGGTGTGACCCCCCCAAAAAAAGAAGAAATTACTTATGTCTAAAACTATTCTACACATTTGACATATATTATCAGTCCTCACAGCTACCATTTTATTCACTCATTCATTGGATTGTTATTAGTATTATTTTGACTTTGTGGCCACACTCAGTGGTACTCAAGGTTTACTCCTGGATTTGCACTCAGATGATAACTCCTTGTGGGCTTGGCATTTAGATGTGTTGCTATGAATTTAACCTGGGTCAGACACTACAAAGCAAATGACTTATCTTCATACAATCTCTCCTGACTCTTATTCACTTATTTTATGTGGATAACCCCTAGTGGTTCTTGGTGTGGAGGCTGGGGGTAGTCACAGTCACTCCTGGTGATGTTCAGTCCTGCAGCAGGTTCAGGGGCTCATTGTTTAGCCCTGTAATGTGGGGATTGTGCCTGAAAGTTCTGGGGTTCACTAGGCCACCCTGGCAGCGTGGGAGGGAGTGAATGTAGTGCTAGGGGCTGAACACAACAAGGTCTGGCACTTGACCAGAATCAACTGAGTAATGTCCCCAGGCCATAATCCACAACAAAGTGAAGGGAAGAGAGATGAAGCAAATTTAGATCATATAATAAGAAATGGTAGAACTGGGATTCAACTTTTATTTTCTCTGTGCCTGTGTTTGACTGTTGCCCTGTGTTTCCTAAAAGAAGCTTGAAGGTAGAAGGCATTTTTGGTCATATCATAAACTCAAGAGATATAGTTTCTCTCAACGGTCATTGCTCTTAAAAAAATTAATTCATAGGGGTGGGAGTTAGTACAGAGGTAGAGAAGACCCTTTTCTATCCCAGGCTCCATATACTGCCCCGAGGCTGCTAAAATGATCTCTGAGCACAGAACAAGGAATAAACTCTGAACACCACTGGACACAGAGCAAAACAAAACAAAACAAAAAAAGCAAAAAGAAAAAGGTTTTTTTGTTTTGTTTTTGCTTTGGTGCATACCTAATAGAGTTCAGGGCTACTCCTGATTCTATGCTAGTGAATCACTCAGGAAATCATATGTGGTGCCTGGAATCAAATCCAGTTCGGCCACATGCAAGGTAAGCTTCCTACACATTGTCCTATGACTCTGTTCCAGTCATTTCATATTTTAATGATATAGCTGGCAATATAATAAGCTAATACTATAATGGACAGATCTCATTGATATTTTCCTAAACTATTTGAGGAGAAATCAGTTATGAAAGGGGACTTCAAAGGTTCTTGTTTATTTTCTTAGATGAATTGTTCTGAAATAGTTTAGTGAAATTTCTTTTAATTGAAGTAGAAAGATGTGATGAAAAAAGCAAACTTTTTAAATTGCTAGTGTACCTTAACAGGAAAACAATGATCTAAAATAATACTTTCTGGGGCCTGAGCAGTGGTGCAAACGGTAGGGCATCTGCCTTGTATGCACTAACCTAGGAGGGACTGAGGTTTGATTCCCAGCGTCCCATATAGTCCGCCAACCCAGGAGTGATTTCTGAGTGCCTAGCCAGGAGTAACCCCTGAGTGTCACTGGCTGTGGCCCAATGACCAAAAATAAATAAATAAATAAATAAATAAATAAATAAATAAATAAATAAAATAATACTTCCTTAAGTTTTAGAAAGTGGAAACAACCTTAACATGACATTGGTAACCAGAGAAAATAACTAAGCCAAAATCTACTTTGCAGTGTGAACTTTAAAAATTGGTTATTTATAATTAATCAAATCAACTCAGTACTGTGTTTGCTTATAAAAAAAAAAACATCGACAGACTCCCTTGCTTTTTCAGTATATCATCTGGGACATAAACATCTCCTTTACTTCCAGTGAACATTTTATGACTATGAAAATCAAGGTAATATTTTTACATTTTATCTGGTATATAATCTATGTTATTGTGTTCAATTAATATTAGAAATTATATTTTAGGGGCCAGAGAGATAGCATGTAGGTAGGGCATTTGTCTTGCATGCAGAAGGATGGTGGCTCAAATCCCGGCATCCCATATGGTCCCCTGAGCCTGCCAGGAGCGAGTTCTGAGCATAGAGCCAGGAGTAACCCCTGAGCACTGCCCAAAGGCCAAAACAAAAAAAATTATATTTTAGTCTCTCTTTTTAATAAACTAACTTTGTTTGCATACACACATAGAGTACAGATGAAGGTTTAAACTTTTCTTTTAATACACTAGCCAAATTTATTTATGGAGTACAGATGAAGGTTTGAATATTATAATTTTCAATAAGTTGAATTAAGTCACAACTATCTAGCTGAAAGCACAATTTCAAAAACACCTTTAAAAGAATTTATTATTTCCATGACACTCTGGCAATCTTTTCCATTTAACTTCTTTTAAGAACAAATACTAGCGCTTCAACCTAGCAAACTGGATTAAAAAACAAGATCAAATGTGAAATTTCAAAAGAAGAATGACTAGGGCACAAAACATTGTAATTAATCATTTGGATATGAGTTAGCAAATAGCTGAGAAAGAAATGAACTCTAGTGAACTTAAGACACTCCCCTGGACCGCGTACACCCACACATATACATACTCTACCCAGAGGTTTATCGAGGCTCTGAACTGACAATTAACCTAGAGACTTTGTATCATTTCAAGGCTCCTCACAATGACAGAATATTTTAGGATCAGAGACTTACAGTTACCACTTCATGGGTAGCAAACCATTATAAATTAAGTCTCTATGTTGATTATTTAAAAGTGCTTTTTTTCAAAAAAAAATAACTTTAAACTCTGGGAAAAAGACAAGAAGTAAAATTGCTTCTTTTTCAGATCATATTTTTTTTTTCAAAACTTCACATCTATCTAATCCATTTACTTTTAATGAAAAAAATTTAAAAAAAAGTATACCTACCGTTTGTTGTTGTTTTGAGGCTACACCTGGCAGTGCTCAGGGGTTAGTTACTCCTGGCTCTGCGCTCAGGATTCTCTCCTGGCAGATGCCCCTGGAGACAATCTGGGCTGCCAGGGATTGAACATAAGTTCATTGCATGAAAGGCAAGCACCCTACCCACTGTATTATCACACTAGCCCCATGAAGCCTACCTATCTTTAAAAAATAACAATGTACCAACCACATGGAAGTGAACTCTGATCTTTAAAACTTTATATGTAACACTATAACTGTAAAGATAAAAATATGCCCAATAATCACATAGTGAGCATGTCAGAGTATATAGACTTTGGAACGGATCTCCAATTATGATTAGGAGAACCAATACATACTCTCTTTTCACTTTCTTTTTTTTTCTTTTCTTTTCTTTTTTTTTTTTTTTTTGGTTTTTGAGCCACACCCAGCATTGCTCAGGGGTTACTCCTGGCTGTCTGCTCAGAAATAGCTCCTGGCAGGCACAGGGGACCATATGGGATGCCGGAATTCGAACCAAGCACCTTAGGTCCCAGACTGGCTGCTTGCAAGGCAAACGCCGCTGTGCTATCTCTCTGGCCCCCAATACATACTCTCTTAACTAATCTGTGTAGTGCAGGAGAGAGGAAATATGATATAATTCATGGGTACTTTGTTACACACAAAAAATAATATAAAATATATTTACAAGCAAAGCAATAAGTTGAACAAATCTCTCACTGGACATTTTACATTAATTTGATCAATACATTTATTTAAATTTAAATTAGCACCTGCGGGTGCAAAGCCCTAGGATATGAAGTCACATTAATGTATCTCATGTATGCAGACATTTAATCTTTCCAATAATTTCTGAATGGAGTATGCACTAACTTTATAAAGATGATTTAAGATCAGTTTTAAATTCACAGCAAAATTGAGCAAACTATACAGAAATTTTCCATATACCCCTGCCTCGATATGGAGACAACTTGGCTCACTATCAATATCTTGCAAAAGATATTTGTTAAAGCTCATAAACCTACATCAATACATTATTATCACCGAAATCCAAAGTTGACATTAGGGCTCATAGCTGGTTTTATACTTGCTATAGATTTTGATGAATGTACAGTACATGTATCCACCACTATAGTATAGTAAATGTAGTATATAGTATATATAAATATATTATTATATATTATTTTATAATATATATTTATAATATTTATAATTATTTTATATATATAGAAACTATAGCATAGTTTCATTGATTTGAAAATCCCCTCTTATCTGCATGTTTATTGCTCCCTCTCCTCATTCACTTGAAAACCAATTATCTTTATTCTATCTGGATCATGTTGTTGCCTTTTCCAGAATGTTCTATAACCGGAATAATTTAGCATGTAATCTTTCTTTCATACTGACTTTGTTCATTTAGTAATATGCCTTTAGGCTTCCTCTATGTTTTTTTATGCTTTGATAGCCCATTTCTAGGTACCAAATGATAGTTCATTGTTTGATATGTCACAGTTAATTTTGCCATTAATCTACTGAAGGACTTTTTGGTTGTTTTCCAGTTTGGGCAGTAAAACTTCTGTAAATATCCATGTGCAGGACTCTGTATGTTCAAGAATATGGAATAAGAGACCCAAGAAAGGCCAGACAATTTGAAGAATTGACATATTTGCTCTAATTCAATATAATTAGATAAGTAATCTGTTTAGTTAAGTGTAAATGATCCTAGTTAAATTGCATTTGTACAAGCCTGGTTTTAAAGCAGGCTTATTAATATTAGATACTGTAATTTTAGATACTGTAAAGTCTAAGTTTCTTGTAGTGCAACAGACCCTGGCCACTGATAACATTTTTGGTAGTTAATACTATTTGGTTATCTAGGATTCTTCTTTTTTAAAAATCAATTCCACCAAATTCAGGGCTTTTGGTCCACTAACATTTAGTATATATTAGAATTCATACTTCTTTGTTGTTGTTGTTGTTGTTTGGTCACACCTGACGGCGCTCTACACTCAGAAATCGCTCCTGGCAAGCACGGGGGACCATATGGGATGCCGGGATTTGAACCACCGTCCATCTGCATGCAAGGCAAATGCCTTACCTCCATGCTATCTCTCCGGCTCCAGAATTCATTCATTTTTAAGGAGATATGTTTTTTATTTTGTGTGTGTGTGTTTTTTTTTATTTTGGGGCCACACCCAGCGGTGCTCAGGGGTTACTCCTGGCTGTCTGCTCAGAAATAGCTCCTGGCAGGCACGGGGGACCATATGGGACACTGGGATTCGAACCAACCATCTTTGGTCCTGGATCGGCTGCTTGCAAGGCAAATGCCGCTGTGCTATCTCTCCAGGCCCGAGATATGTTTTAATAAGCAAATAAAATCTAAATTTGGCCATCATTTGATGGCTGTAGACATTAGAATTTAGTTTGTAAAACCTGAAAAAGAAAAGTCTTCTAAGTGTCTGTTCAAACTGGACAAGTTCAAACCAAGCAGTTGGTGAAGACACATATTTGTCTTGAACAAAACCCAAACCTAAATAAAGTAACAACAGCAGCTATCAAGCCATAACTGAAATAAAACTGCAATGATTCAAATCCTAAATCTTAAAAAAGGTAAGAATAGAAGGCTCATAGAACTCCGAACTCAGGCTGGTGGGGGTGGGGGACTGGTGCGGGGAAAGAACTCTCATATACAAATTACTGCAGAGAAACAATTGCACTTTGACAAACTGATACTTTTTGTTGCTCTGCATGCCTTTGTTTTAAATTTTGTGTTACAGATCACTTAACCATAGTGAAAGATTCTAGATGTTGTCAGGGATGACTCGTTGAAATACCAAGATCTCTAGCTACAAAGGACTGATTTTTTCATTCACAACTGAGGAGAAAGTTTTCTAACATCATGAAAAGATCTTGGATTTCGAGAATGACCGGGAATGACCAAGCCTGTGAGTAGTTGCTCCCATGACAGTATGTTTCAAGGATAGAGAAACTCTGTATCTCCTAGGCCCAGGGAATTCCCTTTCTAACTTACCCAATACTTATTGTGCCTATGCAAAAAGCAAAAACAAAAACAAAACAAACAAACAAAAACCCCACAACGCCTGGCCACATCAGCCCTTCTTTTTTTCTTTTCTTTCTTGGGGTTGTTGTTTTGGTGATTTGTTGTTGTTGTTGTTATTGCTGTTGTGTTTTTGTCATTGCTTTGTTTCGCTTTGTTTCTTCTTCTTCTTCTTCTTCTTCTTCTTCTTCTTCTTCTTCTTCTTCTTCTTCTTCTTCTTCTTCTTCTTCTTCTTCTTCTTCTTCTTCTTCTTCTTCTTCAGAACCACAGAACTTGAATTATCTTGTTCTCCCTCATAAATTGAAGGGGGGGGGGAATGGATAGTAATCAGTCGTATGAACATTGAGTGGAAATAAAAAATTATCAGACTTAAGCACCAAACCCAAAGTCAACGACACCAGAATCGATACCCAATCTACAACAAGCTATACACAAAGGAGACTTGTTAAACTAGTAGTCCATGGGGCAAAGGGGGGAGGTATGGAATGCATGCTGGGAACAGCGGTGGAGGGAGGACAACACTGGTGGTGGGAATGGCCCTTATTCATTGTCACTATGTATCTTAGATACTGCTGTGAAAAACTTGTAATTCACTTTGATCACAATAAAAATTATTAAAAATTTTTTGTGTTACATTTTTAAAAGATCATATTTTCAGCAAGAGGATTGCTTGACTTGAATTACATCTTGACTCAAAACTCATGAACTTTGGTGAGATTTTTTTAGGTAGACCTTAAAAAGTGACACTGGGGGCCAGAGAGATAGATAATACAATAGGTATTTGATTTGTAAGTGATCGCTCTGGATTCAATCCCAGGCATTTTATATGGTTTCCCGAACACTGCTAGATGTGTTTCCTGAGTGCAAAGCCAGGAGCAGTAACCCCTCAGCATCACTGGGTGTGGCCCCAAAACAAAACAAAGAGTGACATTGGGTCATAGAGATAGTACAGTGGGTAGGATGCTTGACTTACACACGGAGGGATCCGAGTTCAATCCCTGGCATCACAAAATGGTCCCTCAAGCCTGCCAGGAGCAATCCTGAGCGCAGAGGCAGGAATCATCATGGGACCACAGGATGTGGTCTGTGCCACAAAACAAAACAAAACAAAAACAAAAAAACAAGATATACTCTGGAGAGAGGGGAGCATATGAAAAATACAAGACAAATACATGTGTTTGGGAAATGCAAGTGTCTTTGTGAAATAAAAAATGTTTAATTCTTTGTTTTTGTTTTTGAGTAACACCCGGCAACGTTCAGGAGTTACTCCAGGCTCTGCGTTCAGAAGTTACTCCTGGTAGGCTCGGGGACCATATGGGATGCCAGGATTCGAGCCAGGGTCCATCCTGTGTTGGCTGCGTGAAAGGCAAACACCTTACAGCTGTGCTATCCTTCTGGTCCCTGGTTTGTTTGTTTATTTATTTATTTATTTATTTATTTATTTATTGGTTTTTGGGTCACACCCAGCAGTGTTCAGGGGTTACTCCTGGCTCTACACTCAGAAATCGCTCCTGGCAGGCTCAGGGGACCATATGGGATGCCGGGATTCGAACCACTGTCCTTCTGCATGCAAGGCAAACACCCTACCGCTATGCTATCTCTCTGGTCTCATGTTTTATTTAATTTTTAAAACATTTTACTTTTGGGCCCGGAGAGATAGCACAGCAGTGTTTGCTTTGCAAGCAGCCGATCCAGAACCTAAGGTGGTTGGTTCGAATCCCTGTGTCCCATATGGTCCCCCGTGCTTGCCAGGAGCTATTTCTGAGCAGACAGCCAGGAGTAACCCCTGTGCACCGCCGGGTGTGACCCAAAAGCCAAAAAAAAAAAAAAAGAAAAAAGAAAAATTGTCATCAGCTAAAAAATAATAAAAAAAGTAAAATTGTCTCTTTTCTCTCTCTCTCTCCCTCCCTCCCTCCCTCCCTCCCTCCCTCCCTCCCTCCCTCCCTCCCTCCCTCCCTCCCTCCCTCCCTCCCTCCCTTTCTTCCGTGGTTTTTGGGTCACACCCGGCAGTGCTCAGGGGTTACTCCTGGCTGTCTGCTCAGAAATTGGTCCTGGCAGGCACGGGGGACCATATGGGACGCTGGGATTTGAACCGATGACCTTCTGCATGAAAGGCAAACGCCTTACCTCCATGCTATCTCTCCGGCCCCTCTTTTTCTTTTTAGTTACAAAGTTGTTCATGATTGAGCTTCAGTCATAAATGTCCAACACCCACCCCTTTACCAGTGTACATTTCTTGCCACCTGTTTCCTTTCCTTTCCTGCCTTCTCCCCTGGCTGCCTCTATGGCAGACATTTTCTTCTCCCACTCAGTTTATCTTTTAGATACTGTTGTTAATATTGTTAATTAAGGGGAATCATGGTGCTCTCTTTCAGCAGTGGGGCTGGAAGAGGGTTCCTCATCAGTTGTGGTGCTAACACACTTGGCGATGGTACTCACATAGGCTTATACTTTAGTTGTGCTCACTGGGGCTCACACAATTAGTTGAGGAACTAATTGACCAACACTAATTTGTTTTGGTTGCAGTGCTTACATATGTACCTACTAGGAGTGCACTTCAGGCTGTGGCAATTGAACATTTTTTATTTTTGGTATTGGGGGGACTGTGGGGGGGTATCACATCTTTTTGTAGTATTTGCATACAACTGGCTCGAGTGCAGCTGGGAATTGTTAGTGACTTTAGGGATTACGGACTGCAGAGCAGCGCAGACATAGCTCTATGTACAGGACGCCGGAATCTGAATGTAGTCCCTTGTGCTGGCAAAGCAGGGTATTCCAACCTTTTAACACCTGTAGACTGGCACCAATCCACAGGTTGGTAGTTGCAGACCACTGTACTCAATAGACCACTATTTCTCCAGATTGGGAAGTGCAGTTTTGTTTTTTTTAAACGGCTTTTGATATTAGTGACTTTCAATAAAGAAAAATAAATCTTTTTCTCTATTTTTTAAAGCAGTTAGTTCATCAGTGATAGAAAATGTAGATTTTATTTTATTTTTGGTTTTTGGGCCACACCCGGCGGTGCTCAGGGGTTACTCCTGGCTGTCTGCTCAGAAATAGCTCCTGGCAGGCACAGGGGACCATATGGGACAGCGGGATTCGAACCAACCACCTTTGGTCCTAGACTGGATGCTTGCAAGGCAAACGCCGCTGTGCTATCTCCGGGCCCTTTTTTTTTTTTTTTTTTTTTTTTGGTTTTTTGGGCCACACCGTTTGATGCTCAGGGGTTACTCCTGGCTAAGCGCTCAGAAATTGCCCCTGGCTTGGGGGGACCATATGGGACGCTGGGGGATCGAACCGCGGTCTCGATCTTTCCTTGGCTAGCGCTTGTAAGGCAGACACCTTACCTCTAGTGCCATCTCGTCAGCCCCGAAAATGTAGATTTTTAAATTTATTTTTGTTATATGTCTGTCATTTTGAAAAATATTTTGACAGTTATTTACAAAGCTAAATATATCTTTACCATATGGCCCAACACACACTCCTTAATATTACCCATAGAGGCTCATCATACTGTTTTTTCATTTCTCATTTCTTGTGATTTGGGGGCCACATCCTGTAGTACTAGGGAGATACTCCTGACTTTGTGCTTGGGGTCACTCTGAGAATGTTCAGGGGACCACAGCAGAAATCTGACCCAGACTTCCTGCATGCAAAGCATGGAATCAGCTTCCTGAGCTGTCTCCAGACTCGACCAATCAAGCGTAAGATTCTTTGTTGTAAGTTTCAGAGAGCATATTTGGGAAATGAAGGCTTAAAAGTTAACTTAAGACTTAAGCTTAAGCTAACTCTTATGTAGTTATTTAAATGTAGAGGGTTTTACTTGCAAGACACATCATTATTTTATAGACAATGAACAAAAAAGTCCTAGCAACTCATAAAATTCCATTGACTGTGATGTAATTCCATTTCAGATAAGTTAAAGTTAGAACTATTTTTAAAAATATACCTTAGGGGGGCGGAGAGATAGCATGGAGGTAGGGCATTTGCCTTGCATGCAGGTCTGTGGTCCGAATCCCGGCATCCCGTATGATCCCCGAGCCTGCCAGGAGCGGTTTCTGAGTGTAGAGCTAGGAGTGACCCCTAAGTGCTGCCAAGTGTGACCCAAAAACCAATATATATATTGGTTTTATATATATCTATATGGTATATATATGGTATATATATATATATATGGTGTGTGTGTGTGTATATATATATATATATATATATATATATATATATATATATATATATATCTTAGTTGGGCCGGAGCGGTGGCACAAGCAGTAGGGCGTTTGCCTTGCACATGCTAACCTAAGAGGGAGCACAGTTCTATTTCTCTGTGTCCCATCTATTTCCCCGAGCCAGGAGCAATTTCCAAGAGCATAGCCAGGAGTAACCCCTGAGCATCATCAGGTGTGGCCCCAAAAGCAAAATATGAGTATATGAGTGTGTGTGTGTGTGTGTGTGTGTGTACCTTAGAATAGATCAGTGATTTTTTTATTTTGGGTCAAACCTGCAATAATTAGGGGATCTCTCTGGGCAGATTAGGGAGGGTCATCATGTCAGGGATTCAACCCCAGTCGACCACTTGCAAGCTGTTGTTCTGGCGCGATATAAGTGACATTTTATTTTGATTTTAGCTTACTACTTACTACCCTGCTAAAACATTAGTTTTATAGTTTCAAAAATGATAATTTGGTTTCTAAGTGTCTCTTTCTCTCAGATTTTCATGACTGGATCATAATAAAAACATTATTCTGAATATAGAGTGCCATTTATTTCTAGATTGAGGTAGCTCATTCACTCAATATTAACTATAATAAGCAATCAATGATAAGACAAACTTTTCCAAATAAATTCATCTCTTCTCTTTCTCCAGAAAGGTCAAGGATTTTTTAAAAAGAAATCACTTGAATTAATAAACGAGAACTAATATTCTAGGTTAAAGAAACAACCACCTTCGTACCTAACTGAAACATCTGCTGGGCTGATTTTTTTTTTTTTTCATTTTGGTTTTGTGACCACACCCGGATGTGCTCAGGTGTTACTCCTGATTCTGTGCTCAGAAATCATTCCTGGCCAGCTCAAAAACTATATGGGATGTCGTGGATCAAACCTAGGTTGATCGTGTATGTAAGGTAAGCGTCTTATCCGCTGTGCTTTCGCTTTGGCCCTTCATGGACCAATTTTAAATTAATATAAATACGAATCTACCTAAATAAGCAAACTATCACCCCTTTTCAGCAGAGCTTCTCAGGAGTCATGAAAAATTTTTCTAGCAGTAAACCCCCTTCGAAATGAAGTCAGCCAAATGAAGTCAATTTAATCATTGGCGTCACCTAAATCCGTCTAAAAACATTGTCCCAACCTGTATCAAATTGACTAGAGTTGTTCCGAGGCCTCTAACATATGGAAGTACCTCTCAGCGCGGCCTAGCCACATCTTCCTTAATGCTAGCCTCTTGGGGCCCCGTAGTGTCCAATCCACCTTGCATGTGGCCAACGCGGGTCAGACCCACCCACCCCTGACACCGCCCGGACGGATCCCTGAGCTCTGCCAGCTGTCCACAGTCCTTCAATCCCGCCAGCCACCAGTGTCCTGTAACTTTCCTATGACTGGATTCCCTCCGTTCTGAGTCTGATTTCTCGTCTTGGCATGCGCTCCCTAAGGTGCTTAGGGGTCTGGGACGAAGCGGCATTTTATTTACTCCGCTGTGACCTGGGTTTTCCAAACGGCGCGCTGGGAGGCCAGCGGACACCGGGGTGCAGGAAAGGTGGCCCCGAATCTCTCGATCCAGGGCCGGGCGCAGCATGGAGGACCCATTCGGGGAAGCTGCCTGGACTGGCCCGCAGTCCAGACACTGAGCCAGCAGCGCGCCGGACACAGGGTCCCCAGATGCCATCTGGCCGCCCGGGGCGCCCGCACCTGATGAGGCCGGAGCAGCCCAGCCAGCTCGGGTCGCGCAGGCTCCAGCCCCCGAGCGCGCGGGCCTCGGTGACGCACGGGCGCGGGCGGGGCGAGCCCCTCCGCCCGCACCCACTCGGGGGCGGAGGCGGCGCCGCCGGGGCCCCGGAGGGCGGAGGGGAGGCGAGGCGGGGCGGGGCGCGCCGGGGAGTCCGGCTCCCGCGGCTGGCTTGGGACTAGAGCGCGGAGCTGCGGCGGCCGAGCAGGACGCGGAGCTGTGCGGGGCGCGGCGCGGCGGCGGCGAAGGCAGGAGGAAAGGAGGAGGGAGAAGGAGGGCGCGGAGCGGGCCCGCAGGCCGCGAGGCGAGACTCGACTGGACTGGCCACGCCAGGGCGCGGGGCCGCGGCCGCCTGGACCACGGAGCCCGGCCCCCGCAGCGCCCGCAGCGGCGAGCGCGCTCCGGGGCAAGAGCGCACGGGCTAGAGCGCGCGGCCGGCGACGCGCAGGCCCTGCCCGCCCCTTCCGTCCGCACCCTCCTCCGCCCCTTCCTCTCTCGCCCCTTCTGCCTCTCCCCTCCTGCGCCCCCCGAGGCCGGGCGCCCATCCTGTGCACCTCCGGCGGGCGGGCGCGCTCTTCTCGGCGGCCGCAGCGGGCCGGGCCGGGCCGGGCCGGGGGATGGCGCTGCTGGACCTGGCCCTGGAGGGAATGGCCGTCTTCGGCTTCGTCCTCTTCTTGGTGCTGTGGCTGATGCATTTCATCGCCATCGTCTACACGTGAGTGGGGGGCCAATGGGGCGCGCGCGGCGGGTGGGGAGGCCCTCGCCATCGGGGATGGAGGTGGCCGCGACGGATGGCGCCCTGGAGAGAGGGGAGAGCGGGGTCTTGGGAGGTGCCCTTGATGTCTCTCTCTCCCTTTGGTCCAGCTGGTGCGGGCGGGGGTCCTCGGGAAGGGAAAGACGGTGGCGGGTGAGGGGATGAGGCTGGCGGCCAGAGCCCGGGCTGGAGCGTGCTGGCCGGATGGTGCTGGCCTTCGTGGGCACCTGGGCCGAGCTGGTCGGGGTATTGTTTTTCTCTGGCTCTCGGTCTGGACTGCATTTCTGCGATGGGGGGAACGATCGTTTCCACTCCGCTGGGAGTGGAAGCTGCTTTGCTTCCAGGAGACCTCCCTGGATTTGGCTTCTGGGAAGAGCTCTGGGCCCTTACCGGCAGGTGTGAAGCACCTTGACAAATACCTATCACACCTCCCAGCTGGCTTTTATTTTAGAGCCTTGAGCACTGGCAGTTTGTACGTTTCAAGGGGATCAGACCACCACCACCACCACCCCACCCCCGCACCCCCGTTCCTTCTGGCTGTCTTGTTTAAATGTGTCAAACCTTCCCCCTCCCCCCATCTTTTCATCATTTATTTAACAAATTCTTGAGGTCTACCAGATGTCATTCACTTGGGGGCACAGTGCTGACCAGAGCAGGATTTCTGTCCTCAGAGAGCTATAACATTCTGGAAGGAAGAGACTAAAAATCCAGTATTATTTCAAGTAGAGATTATGCCCCTTGAATAACATTTCTCACAGTGATAACGCCTGCGACCGAAATCAAATTAGGTACTGGGGTGAATTGAACAAAGATGTGGCTTGTTTGAATAGTTGAAGTGTGTTGAAAACTAAATGCGCCTTTGGAAAGTGAAAATACTGAATTTAGGCCTGCTACTCATGTGGGTTCATTGGGGTTTTGGTTTTGGTTTTCTGGTGCCAGAGATGGAACCCAGGGCATCACACATGGAAAGCAAGCACTCTCTACCATTGAGCTACGACCCCACCGCATTAGTGTTTTTGTCTGAAAGGGGGTGAGGGTGTGTGTCCATAATTGTACATCTGAACCTCCACTTAGAATTGGGTGGGTAGAGGAGGCTGGGGAAGAAGTTGATAGACGAGAGGAAAGGGCATTTCCTTCTGGAAATGCTGCATTTTATTGGTTGAGTGTGGCATTTCCTGGTGCTGGAGAAGGATGTCCACTGTACAAGACATACCCTTGCACTTTGAAGATGAAAGAAGACTCGCCACTAGGCTATTATTCTTGATCTAAGACTTTGCAGTTGAATGTAGTCTGATCATGATGACCTGGACTTCATCTTCTGCATGACTTCTTGAGAACTCCTTGTTTCTTTTTCTTTTTTTTTTTTTTATCCTAGTCATAAAATTATATAGTATGTCATATAATTTAAATAATACAGAGGAATAAAGTT
Organism: Suncus etruscus; assembly: GCF_024139225.1. Classification (NCBI taxonomy): domain Eukaryota; kingdom Metazoa; phylum Chordata; class Mammalia; order Eulipotyphla; family Soricidae; genus Suncus; species Suncus etruscus. The sequence goes on from NC_064848.1 coordinate 84,246,335, forward strand.
AAACACATGACAAAACCTTATTTTGTGAGGAACTGACAGTTCTTGTGTGTGTGTGTGTGTGTGTGTGTGTGTGTGTGTGTGTGTGTGTGTGTGTGGTGTGTGGTGTGTTTCTGAGAAAGAGAGCAGGAGTATTATGATAACTTTTCAGAAAGACGTATAATTGTTGTTTGTAACCAACTTTAAAAATTAATCTACTTGAATTAAAAATTAAAATTAAAATATGAAAAAAATAACCTACTTGATAAACACTTTCTGGGTGACTGTTCTATAAGACAGTGTTCTAGGTGCTGGAAATAGGGTTGAACATAAGAAAGGAGTTCTGTTCATGTGGTGCTTCCATGTCAAAGAAGTATTACATTGAAATATTTTTGTTCATGTCAATAATTGTATGATTGATTGCTACATCTTTTCTTTCTTTCTCTTGTTGTTGTTGTTGGGTCACACCCGGCAGCACTCGGGCTACTCCTGGCTCCACGCTCAGAAATCGCTCCTGGCAGGCTCAGGGGACCATATGGGATGCCAGGATTCGAACCAATGACCTTCTGCATGCAAGGCAAATGCCTTTACCTCCATGCTATCTCTCCGGCCCCTGTTTTTCATTTACTACGATTACCAATGACACTGAAATTCTTAGATACCTTTGAGAAATGGTCTGTAAACGTATATTATTTTAAGGAGGTCAGATGAAATAACTGTGTTACAAACCTGCCCTCTAGGAAGGTTGTATCATTTTCATAGTAGTGGTAACATGGTATCATAGGCACTTCTCCAGACTCTCAGGCTTTTTCTATTCTTCCTAAACTAATGAGTTCCAGGATAGTTTACATGTACTGATAAATATTTGCGTTTCTCTGTGCAGCAATCCATTCTGACAGTGCTCTTTTTAATAAGCAGTTAGATGTGATACCATTTCTTTTCTACTCTATTTTTTGACTTTAAACTTTGTACATTAGACAGAAGTATATTAGATAGAAGTGCATCTGTCATCTTTCAGGTTTTTTTCTAGATATTTTATGGTGCTAGAGACTGCTCATATAGAGCATTTGCCTTGAACCTGGTCATCATCTCATAATTCTCTGAGCAGCATAGCCAGGAGAAATTTCTGAGTCTGAGACAGGAATGACCCCTGAGCATCACTAGGTATGGCCCAAGAACAACAAAAAAAAGTTTTTTGATATAATTTTAATCTCTTCTCCATTCCTCAAACTCAGTTTACCTGCAGGCCGCAGAAGGCAAAGTCGGGGTGATCCTTGAGTGCAAAGTCAGTAGTAAGCTTTGAACATTGGGGGTGTGTGACCCAAACAACTAAAACAAAACAAAACAAAACAAAACAAAACAAAATATTCCTCTAGGGCAGGGCCACAAAATGTTGTATGGAGGGCCGTTTGTGACCCCTGCGAGTTTGAGACCCCTGCGAGTCTATGTGGTATGTTTTCTTTTAGTATTTTGAATTTATTCAACTTTTTTTTGCTCATTATTTTAGTGTTACTTGTTGAGATTTAGGGGTCTTAATTTTAATTACATCTAGTCACTTGTCTCCAAATCATTCATTGGGGTTTATTCAATTATACTATAGTTTTGAAATACAATCATTTAATATAGACTTACCCTCTCCCCTTGGTGGATGTGTTTCATGGTACCCCATGTTGTTAGTCTATCAGTTCTTATCAGTAACTGCTGTTTGAATTTCATAGCTGAGGGGTCCTCATTCACAATTTAACCATGCAAATGATGTTTATGCTTCTGTACATAAACAGACTTAATAACACTATTCCACAAATTACACAGTATAGCGACTGACACAATATTTACTTTGTGTATACATAGAAGGTTTGGTTTGTTTTGTTTTTGGGCCACACCCAAAAACTTCTGGCTCCACGCTCAGAAATCGCTCCTGGCAGGCTCAGGAGACCATATGGGATGCCAGGGATTGAACCCTGGTCTGTCTCAGGCTTGCCTTACTGCTGTGCTATCTCTCTAGCCCAAAATTAGAGTTTTAATGTATGCATAAACTGTCTTGATTAAAAACAAAGATTGTATAATTTTTAAAAAGTGCCAATTTATATAAAAGATCTGAGCATCAGTTGATTTTTGTGTTCATGGGGACTCTTAGGGACAATTATAATATAGTTCTTTTCTGTTACACTGTTACTGGTAAGGAAATCATCTCCTTATCCTTTCAAAGACTTTTGGCTCTTATGGGCATTTTTATAGACTTAAAGATAAACTTTAGCATCTTCCTTCCAAAGTCTAAATCATTTAATTGTAATGATTGTAAATTATTGTAAAAATTGTAAATGTTTTTCTGTATTGGGCTAAGTCTATCAATATTAGGGACTATTCCTAACCCTCTGCTCAGGAGTAAACCCTGGTGTTTGTCAGGGGACTGATCATATGTAGTACAAGAAATTTTTCACGTACTATTTCTTGTACTATTTCTTTAGCCCTAAATTATTTTTTAGTTGTAAGGATTACATTTATAGCATGATTTGGAGAAAATTTGCTTCTTTTCAGGTAGGATCATTTGGTATCCACCCCCTTTTCTATAATATATTAAATAATTAAGGTATGCTTCCTTAGTAAAAAGTAATAATGATATAATCTTAAGATTCCAGGCAGCCAAATTGGGAGAATGTTTATACTCTTAAACTTGAAACAACTTTAGAAGCAGAATTTTTAGAAAATATTTTTAGGGGCCAGAGTGATAGATAGCACAGCTGGTAGGGCATTTGCCTTGCATGTGGCCATCCCATGTTTGATCCCAGGCATCCCATATGGTCCTCTGAGCCTGCCGGGCGTGATTTCTGAGTGCACAGCCAGGAGTACCACACTACTAGGTGTGGTCCAAAAATACAATATATATGTATGTATGTATATATAATATATAAATATAATATGTATATAGGGTTAGGGTTATATATACAATATAATATATATATATATATTTTAGTTTTGTGAGAACTATAGAGGTCTGCAGAAGTATACAGGGGTTAAGTCACTTGCTTTGCTTGTTCTGCCCAACTCAGGTTCAATTCCTAGTCCAATATATGGTCCTCTGAGCACTATCATGAGTGATCTCTGAGTACAGAGCCTGGAGCAAGTACTGAGTACACTTGGAAGGGCCAAAAATAACAACAACAAAAAACCCAAGCGAGCAAACAACCCTTCCAACACAGAAAATATATTTCAATTTGAGATTGTAGAAAGGTAGAAAGGTTTTGGCTTATTTCCTAATAATCCTTAAAATTAACCTCTATTGACAGTAATGGACTATGGAAAACTTAGAAAATGAAATAAAAGAAATGCAATTTATAGCAAGTTAGAATGGCTAGTTAATTCCTAGAATTAATTCCTAGAGATTCCTAGAATGTCTTTCTGAAATGGATGTTGAAATATAAAACAAATAACCAGCAGCTTAATTTATTACCTTATTTTGAAACTTCCCTTTTGGTCTCAATTTCATAATTATGTGTTTGATTTGAGTCTCTCTTTTTTTTGGGGGGGGGGGTTTGGGTCACACCCAACAGCGCTCAGGGGTTACTCCTGACTCTACGCTCAGAAATCGCTCCTGGCAGGCTCAGGGGACCATATGGGATGCCAGGATTCGAACCACCGTCCTTCTGCATGCAAGGCAAATGCCTCACTTCCATGCTATCTCTCTGGCCCCTGATTTGACTCTATTCTTTGGTACAGGCACTTCACAATATAACAAGAGTTGCTTTTAGGCAGATAACTAAGCTTTTGTATCTCCCTCTCCTATTTTTAGTAAAATTATAAATTTGATATATCAACATTTTGGCAGTGAAGGTTAGAATATTGGCAATAATATCTTGATGAAAATACTATGTTAAACATTCTGTATTTAATTGAAGAGTAGGATTATTATCTGAATACATGTTCTACATTCTCTCAAGTCCTTTCTTGAAATAAAGTAAAGTATAAGTAGTAAGTTAAAATAAACAGCCTGGGGCCGGGCAGTGGCGCTGGAGGTAAGGTGCCTGCCTTGCCTGCGCTAACCTAGGACGGACCGCGGTTCGATCCCCCGGCGTCCCATATGGTCCCCCAAGAAGCCAGGAGCAACTTCTGAGCGCATAGCCAGGAGTAACCCCTGAGCGTCACAGGGTGTGGCCCAAAAAAAATAAATAAACAGCCTTTCACGAGGCTGACCCTGGACGAACCTCTGTTCTTTCTCCAGCATACCATATGGATTCCCTGAGCCAGGAGCCATTTCTGAGCCAGGAGTAACCCCTGAGCATCACTGGGTGTGGCCCAAAAACCAAAAAAAATAAATAAATAAAAATAAAAAATAAGGAAGATGTTGACTTGCTTATTGATCTATTATGATAAAACCCTGTGTTTGTAGAAATAGTTTGTAGATTATATAAATAAAACCTATGTCCTAGAACCATATGTTTAGATATATATTTAGATCAAGTGCTTAAATCAAGCCTTTTTCAGCCTTGGTCCATATGGCCCCTGTGAACCTTCAGGATACTGTATGGTGAAAATCATATTGTGAGTGGGAGGTTGCATAGCTCAGACAAGGAACCTAGCCCTAGAACAGAGACACTTCTAGAAGGAAACAAGATCAAAAGGGGGCCAAAGTAGGAACAAAGTGGGCAGAGTTGTATATCAGCGAGCATAATCTGTAGACTCTTTACTTGCTAAATATGTTTATTAAGTAATAAAACTATTGTAGTTAAAGTGCGGAGAAAGAGGCTAGAGTGATAGCACAGTGGTAGGGCATTTGTCTTGCACACAGCTGACCCAGGACAGGCCTAGGTTTGATCCATGGCATCCCAAGCCTGCCAAAAGTGATTTCTGAGCCCAGAGCCAAACCCCTGAGCGACAACTGCTGGGTGTGGCAAAACAAACAAACAAACAAACAAAAATAGCTGAGGAAAATCATAAGAAATGAAAGGAAGGAAGGAAGGAAGGAAGGAAGGAAGGAAGGAAGGAAGGAAGGAAGGAAGGAAGGAAGGGAGGGAGGGAGGGAGGGAGGGAGGGAGGGAGGAAGGAAGGAAGGAAGGAAGGAAAGGAAGGAAGGAAGGAATTTAGTTATTTAGTGAGGAAACTAGATACAGTAGGTAATTTTTAGGTTCAATGACTTAGTGTATTTATCTTTTTAAAACTATATAAAGAATTAAGTATTGATCTGTATTTAAAATTGGAACAGAAGGACTAGGAGATAATATAGTGCTTAGGGTGCATGTCATTCACCTAGGTCTGATTCCTAATACCACATGGTACCCCAACATCTTTCTGTGCAGCTCTGGAGGCCCCCTGAGCACTGCTAGGGTAAGTTAGGTGTTCTTAGTAGGTCAGGATGCCAGCAGCGCCACATCCATTTTGTTAATGTTATAGATATAAAGACGTAAAGATCACATGTAGATCAAAGCTTTTGAAATACAGGAATCTTTTCCCCAAGGTTTTTCATTTTCTAAAAATAATAAATCCTCAGTAGGTAGTTAAGTAATATTTATAGGTGTTGGTTTTTTACTTCTTTCTTTTCTTGTTTTGAGAATTAGTATGGTTTTACAGTTGTGGGCTGCAGTAAAACTATAGAAAAGTCCAGAGATATTTGTTTTCTTTTATGTTTAGTTTTTAGAAATCATATTGCTGGTTGCTGAGAGTATCAAAGCAGTCTTGCCCATTTGTTCATTCCTTTCTTATCTCCTTTTCTAACTCTTCCTTTTTCCTCCCCATCTATCTTTGGGCTATTTTACCCTAAGACATGACATTCCTAATTTTCATGTTTGGATTAATATTTTTCTAATTTTTAACTAGAGATTATTTTGACTAGAGATGGCCAGGCTAGTGTGAGAATGCTTTTAGGTTCCATAAATATGAATGATTCTCTCTTTAGTAAAGCAGAGGTCCTTTCTCAGAAGATAATTTTTCCAAGTTAATCCTGATTTCTTAGAACATTTTTTTTCTAATTAGAAACTCTTAAATCATGGCAGTACTCTCTGTGTCATAGTAAGCATAAAACTAGTTTTGAGAGGGGCCATAGTGATAGCACATCGGTAAGACATTTGCCTTGCATGCTGTCAACCTGGGACAGTGGGACAGGCACATGCTGCAGTCCTGGGACAGACCCGAGCTCAATCCCCGGCATCCCATATCTTCCCGGAGCCTACAAGGAGCTACTTCTGAGTGCAGAGCCAGCAGCTACCCCTAAGCATGGCCGAATATGGCCCCCAAACAAGCAAAAACTAGTTTTGAGAACCCAGCTTTTATTTTATTTTATTTTATTTTTATTTTGGGGGGGGTGGGTGGGTTTGGGTCACACCCAGCGGTGCTCAGGAGTTACTCCTGGCTGTGTGCTCAGAAATAGCTCCTGGCAGGCAACGGGATACCATATGGGACACCGGGATTCGAACCAACCACCTTTGGTCCTGGATCTGTTGCTTGCAAGGCAAACGCCCGCTGTGCTATCTCTCCAGCCGGAGAACCCAGCTTTTAATGTTTTACCTTTTCAAATAATACTTTTAGAAAATGTGGATTGGAGGTTGTTTAGTTTTTTGTTTTGCTTACAGGTCTTTATATGCTGGCATTCTGAGCCTCAGGGGGAATAGGAATTTAGCAAGCACTTTTGCCCCAGGTTTAGTCCAGAGCGTGCATGCGCTTGGGCTTTGCTTACATGTGTTTGCTTTTGCTCACCAGCCCTTTCTTTGCTGCCAGAACCACTTCGGCTGAATGAATGAGACAGTTGAGCCTTGTTAATGTAAGCCTGGAAAGCGACAGGACTGGACTCTAATGTGAAAGATTTAAAGAGCAAAATGAATGTTGTAATTGAGTTTTAATGTCCAGCAATGTTCCTGTTCATTTAATTATTTCATCCTTTTCCTACATTAATTTATTGCAGCCTTGTTCAACCATGGGCTATATGGCCCCTTGAACCTTAAGGATATTGAATGGTGAAAATCACATTGTGGGGTGGGGGTGGGAGGATGCATAGCTCAGTCCAGGGGCCTGGCCCAAAGACACAGATACTTCTGGGAGGAAACAAGGTCAAAAAGAGGACAAAGTAGGAAAGAGGTGGACAAACACTGATTTAGTGCTTTTATCTTCACCTTGGATTATTCAAGCTTTATTCAATGGTATCTCTACCTGCATTCTTGTTCCCTTTCTACTCGATTTTTCTTATTGTTGTTTTATCCTAAGATTAGTAACACTAATCTTAGATCAAATGCTTAAAATTATACAAGGCTTCTTCTTTGCCTTCAGGTTGAAAGCTTTTTATTTTTGCAAGATATGCATGCATAGTTCTTAAAGAAGCCTTATGCATAGTTCTTTTTTGACTTTAGAATTTTATTAGCAATATTGAATTGCTGGCATACCCTCAATGTGATGTATTTTGTTTTTTTTTTTTTTTTAAGGTGAAGCAAGGAAAGGTAATTTTTATTGAATGGAATTGATTTAAAAAGATGTGAGAGGGCCGGGAGAGAGCACAGCGGCGTTTGCCTTGCAAGCAGCCAATCCAGGACCAAAGGTGATTGGTTCGAATCCCGGTGTCCCACATGGTCCCCCGTGCCTTCCAGGAGCTAATTCTGAGCAGACAGCCAGGAGTAACCCCTGAGCACCGCCGGGTGTGACCCAAAAACCAAAACAAAAAACAAAAAAAACCCCAAAAAAAACAAAAACAAAAAAAACAAAACAAAAAAAGATGTGAGGAGAAATAAAGAGAGGGAGTGAGATCATGTTCTAGAGAGAACCTGGGCTTCTCCAAGGTGGCAAAAGCAGAGACAGGCAAGAGTCATGAAAGGAGAAAAAACAAGTGAAAAACAAGTTTGCAAAGTCTTACTAGTTCTCTTTCTTCCTTCTTTAAGATTCTATCTCAGTCTACCATTTTGTTGAACTCATTCAAGTTGTTTTAGACTTTAACTGCTTATTGGATTAGATTACCCCAATTCTGTCCTTGTATGTACCCATTTAAATAGGAAATGTCTTTTTTTTTATCAGTTAGATTAGAGGCATTTCATGTTAATGATAGCTTGTCCTTTACTAGTATAGTCTCGGCACTTACCTGTTGCTCATTAAATGGCCTTTGAAGTTTTTCCAGTAGTGGTGGTGGTTAACTCAGTTAAATGTTAAATGGTCACTGCATTTGGTCATTGTGATTTGAGGTTGGATGATCAGAATTCAGGATACTGTTACTTGCTGTAGACTTCAATGACATGGTTGGACCTTTTCTAATTGCAGTAAGAGAAACAGAACTATATAGTATTTGTTGAGCATGAATTCTTCCCAAGTGACTAGGTGTGCCCATCTTGTGCTTAGCTCTGTCCATCAGGAAAGGTGGAGCCACAGAGCCCAGGGCTGTTCTTGAATGGTTAACATTGCAAATTCTAAAAAGTATTCCCCACATCCTCTTCATCCCAGAATTTTATTTTATACTCAAAATAGCTTAAGCTATTATATTCAGCTTTTCAAAGGCAACCCGTTGGGAACTGTTAAGGAAAGCCCTGAATATGAAGAGTATGTTTTTTGAATTGTAGCTTGTTTGAAGGTCTCTTGTAAGGTGTTTTTGTTTGCCTAGTACCTGCAGGGACAGCATAGTGTGCTGGATGTGTTTCTGTCTTATTATTCTGCAAAATACCTTGCTTACCATTTACATACTCCCTAGGGCTAATTGTTGTCATTCAAAGGTTAGCTAGTTTGCTTGGGTGTATGTGTGTGTGAGTAGGTGAGTAGGGATATACACAGAAGTAATAAAGATCTCAACGTGTTTGTTATGGTGATGGAATCTTTTGTTATCCAGTGGTATGTAAGTAGTTTATTTCCTGTAAAGCGAACTCTGGGCAATTTGGCATTTTGGTGCAATCCTTCAGGACTGGGTTGCTGGAGAAGGTATACTTAGTCTAGATTTTTTTTTTTTTTTTTTTGGTTTTTGGGTCACACCCGGCTGTGCTCAGGAGTTACTCCTGGCTGTCTGCTCAGAAATAGCTCCTGGCAGGCACGGGGGGCCATATGGGACACCGGGATTCGAACCAACTACCTTTGGTCCTGGATGGGCTGCTTGCAAGGCAAACACCGCTGTGCTATCTCTCCGGGCCCCTTTGTCTAGATTTGCTGCTGTGAGTGATCTCTAGAAGAAACACATGTGTTTCAAGGCTGGCTAGGAAGCATACAGAATCCCTTCCTGAGCACAATTTTCAGGAACACAACAGAAACTGTCATCTTTGGAAAGTGCTGGCATGACCTAGCTAGATAAAGTGGAGAACTGCTGATCTAACACTCTTCCTAAATGAAATATTAGCAGGCTTGGTAATGGAGCAGAGGAGATAAATTCCTGGGAGTCTGATAATTTGGTTGCCCGCTAAATCATACTTCTGAGCTATGAAAATAGCTGCTGGGGGTGCCGGAGAGATAGTATGGAGGTAAGGCGTTTGCCTTTCATGCAAGAGGTCATCAGTTCGAATCCTGGCGACACATATGGTCGGTGTGTGTGTGTGTGTGTGTGTGTGTGTGTGTGTGTGTGTGTGTGTGTGTGTGTGTGTGTGTGTGTGTGTGTGTGTGTGTGTCCCCCGCCGTACCTGCCAGGAGCAATTTCTGAGCCTGGAGCCAGGAATAACCCCTGAGCACTGCCGGGTGTGACCCAAAAACAAAAAACAAAACAAAACAAAAAAAGCTGCTGGAGGCAAGGTACACTTTCCCCTCAAGGAATTTTTATTTTTCTTAGAAATTTTGAGGGAGGATCTAATGCTGCCCCCCCCTGGAAATGGGGAGCTCTCTTAGAAACTTATTTAAGGTGATAGAAACCATTAAATTGAAGAAACAGAAACAGCAAGAGAGACGATGAAAAGGATGAAAGAGTTCTTTCAAAGGAAAAACAGGAACAATTTTAGGGCCCGAGATGTCACCAAATAAAGTGCATAGATGATCTTTTGGCATATCATTCTGTGATGTGTGGTGGGGAGATCCATAAGTTTGTGCACCAATAAAATTGTGGGGTGGGTTTGGTTGGTTTTGCGTTACACCTGGCTGTGCTCAGAGCTTGACTCCTACCTAACTTTGTATCATGGGATCATTTTTGGCCTTATGGAGTGTCAGCGATCCAACCAGGTCCAGGCACATTAAGGCAAGCTCCCTACCTACTATACAAACTCTACTACTCTTAGATGTGCACACTTAATCATATTTTTAAAATATATAATATAAATCAACTAGGATAAATAAAAAAATACATCCCATCAACTTTGATGTTGAAAAATCCTTGAGCAGAGAGGAAATTAAAGGTCAGCAAGTTGAAAACACTGCCAAGACCTCCCTGCCCCTGAATATCTTTGGGGTCCTGGGGTATTGGGCCACACCCAAACTTGCTGGGGCTTCTTCTAGGTGTGCTTTGGGGTTGCTCCAAAAGCTATTCAGGGGACCATAAAATGCCGCTTCACCTTTCAGATCCTTCCCTCACTTGCTCTGAAAAAGCACCTTGATGAGGCTGTATTTCTGTCCCCTGTTCCCTCTATTGGTGCAGCCCCACTGCTTCTAGAAGAGCCTCCCCTCTACATCCTTGACCAAATGATTGACCTAAAGAGTTCAAGGTCTTTTTGTTTGTTTGTTTATTTTTTGTTTTTGGGTCACACCGGGCAGTGCTTAGGGGTTACTCTTGGCTCTACGCTCAGAAATCGCCCCCGGCAGGCACGAGGGTGGGGGATGGGGGAGGGACCATATGGGATGCTGGGATTCAAACCACCGTCCTTCTGCATGGAAGGCAGACACCTTACCTCCATGCTATCTCGCCGGCCCCGGTCTTTTTTTTTCTGCTTTGACCAGGGTGGGATGAGGTGGAGGGGGAGACTTATTTAAAATTAAGTGTGAAAATAATTCCTCAGAAAAAGTCATGTGTTGTTTTTGTGCTTTCTAGATTTCCTTTACCTTTCCTACTAAGATATTTTCTAATCATTATAGAAAAATGAAACAAATCTAAACATTGACTAATCACTTATATAAGAATTATTTTCCATTGACACTCCCAGGTGGGCAAGTGATGCAATCGAATTTCTGAAAATCTAATAGGCATTCTTGTTAGAAGAGGGAAGTTCTGTTGGTTTTGTTATTTTGGTCACGCACAGCAGTGGTTCTCAGGATTTATTCTTGACTGTACTCACGAATGACTCTTTGTAAGGTTTGGAGGACCATATAGGACAGGGGTCTCAAACTCGTGGCCCGAGGCCGGCCTTCCTTCAAATATCGCAGTATTCGCGATTATTCGCTCATCGAATAATCGCAATAAAAAATCGCATTAGTAAGAAAAAAATCGCATTAAACATTCGCATACCCCGAGCAGTTCCGTCCGGGGTATGCAAATGTTTAATGCGATATTTTTCTTACTAATGCGATTTTTTTATTGCGATGATTCGGTAAGCGAAATCCCTTATGCGGCCCTGCCTCACCCCGACTTTGCCTCCTGCGGCCCCCAGGTAAATTGAGTTTGAGACCCCTGTTCTAGATACATTGGTTTGTACCTGTGGTTGTGGTATTGATTAATGGATGCCTTTTGGCAGTCAAGTAAGAGGAATTCTGGGACACAGTGTAACCCAGCATGTGAGTCAGGAGGCTTAGAGAAGCCAGGAAAACTAAACAGCTCCAGCTCAGAGGACACATCTAATAGTTTGACCGGAAAACTCAGCTACAGAGCAATGGCAGGTCATTATCACGTGATATAAATTTGTTTTTGCTTTATTTTAACACTGTTGGATGTTCACCATTTAGCTTGAAGTTGACTAGACCTTAACTTTAGACTAGACTATAACTTTAGCCTAAATATTGGATTATAATTTAACATTGGCATTAATGGATTTTATTTTTTGCCATGTTTTGACTTACTGTACTTTAGACATGACTCAAGCCTTTGATTTTTATTTCTCCTCTTAATCTTCAATCGCTAGTTGGTTATTTTTGTTTTTAGTCACAGAATGGATAAATATTTAAATGTAGGAAAATCTAGTTCCACTTTGATGCTTTAACTCGTCAATGCTGATCTTTCTAAGATCAGAAATGTGATAATTGAGGGAGGAATATTTAGCAGTTATAGTCACCAATAATACCAAATAATACCAATACTAATAATATCATCTTTAGCTTAATTTTAATCTTTTTATTTCAAACAACTTCTTTATTAGGTAGATGGAATTGTCCATACTTTCAAAAAGAAATATGGCACAAAATTTCAGGTAATGTGCCCTGGGTAAAGAAATCCAAGCATTCCCCTCTTACTCTGCCTCCTGCTTAGTGTGTGCTCTAGGACCTTGAACCTAAAAATAACCTTTTAAATAATCCACTGGGCTACATTATCCAATGGGAAATTTTCCAGTTGCTCTGAATCTCAAATTTTTGGCATTATCAACACTGCGATTAGTGAGACCCTTCCCCCGACTACAGTTTTTTCCCCAAGCTCACTCCTCCAAAAACTCCTCTTGCTTGTATCCTTGTGATTCATCCCACAACTGCTGAATTTGCTAAATTAACTACCCTAGCCCTCTTCTATTCTTAGAATAATCTCACTTTTCAACTTTGATTGCACTTGGAATCTTTAAAAGGGCTTAAACACAGTTCAGCAGCCCCTGCTGCCTGGGTCTTACTCCTAGAGTTTCTGATTCTTTGAGGTGAGCCTCTGGAATTTTGAAAATTCCCTAGGTGGTAATCGCCCAGTGTTGAAAACAACTGCCCTAGGCTAGGAGCATAATCTTGGCCTCCACCTGCTACTTCCTCATTTACTTCTCCAACTGGCCCAAGATATTCAGGCAATTCATTATCCTGCCCTTGGTCCAACCTTCTATTCTGCCCTGATAGCCCTATTCCATCTCATAATTTACCACAGGGGTAATCAGAGGCTGATTTTGTGATTAGTGTTCCTCCACATTCTCAAATCTCAGCTCAGCCCACAGTGATACCTCAAGTTTTTAGTTTCACTCTCAAACTCTGTCACCCATTCTTGACTGAATCACTTTGAAATCTCAACTGTTCTTTTCATTCTGATTAGATTTGCTGCAGATTTGTTTCATGTTGCAGATCCTATCATGACATTGTTTTCTTTTACATCTACCCAGTTGATTCGCCTTTTAATTAAAATTTGTATTGAGTTGGAAATTTAAAGTATGCCTATCTAAAAAATAACAAAGCAATGGAAAGAGGAGGTACAGTAAATGCACCCCATATACACCTCAACCCAGGCACTTTGCCTGGTCTGTATTATGAATTGGAAGACAAAATAAAATAAAATAAAATAAAATAAAATAACTAGTAGAATACCTGTCTCGAATACAGGCAGGGGATGGGAAAGAGGGAGGGAGGGCATTGGGGGTGGGAATGTTGCACTGTTGAAGAGAGCTGCTCTGTGACTGAAACCCAAATATAATCATGTTTGTAATCATGGCTTAAATAAATTTTTTTAAAAAAAAAAAGCAAAAAAATAACAAAGCAACAACCATGTGGAACTGAGCTTTATGTGGAAGACTACAGAAGTTGTAAAAGTAAAAATATTCTCATTAATCATTCTATCCCCTTAACATATATAAAACCCTTCTGCATTGAGTCACTTTCACCCTTTTACTCACTCTCAGGTTTCAGGAGAAAGTAGTGTTTATTCTCTGTGACTACATCTCCCTCCCATTCATTTCCTTTCTAACCTGTTTTTATCTCTTGTCCCCTGTCCAGAGTGCTCTGAGGTCATCCATACACAGTCTAGTGGACATTTCTGTTCTTGTCTTGAGCTATCCTTAACTCTATGGTTCTACTTTCTCGAATCCTTTTAGAAAAAAAAAATCATGCCAAATAAACTCTTCAGTGACTTTGACTTTCTTCCTAGCTGTCTTTTTAAATTTTTATTTGGTTTTTGGGCTACACTTAGCTGTGCTCAGGACTACTTCTGGCTCTGTGCTCAGGGCACACTTCTGGCTGTAGTTCAGATGACTCTGATGTCAAGCTGTATTAAAGGCAAATGCCTTGACACCGTAAGATCCCTTGGACTTTGCCCCCCAATTTATTATCTCTAGATTTTTTTTTGGGCCACACCCGTTAGATGCTCAGGGGTTACTCCTGGCTAAGGGCTCAGAAATTGCCCTGGCTTGGGGGGACCTTATGGGACGCTGGGGGATCGAACCTCGGTCCTTCCTTGGCTAGTGCTTGCAAGGTAGACACCTTACCTCTAGCGCCACCTCACTGGCCCCTAGATTATTTTTTTTTTTTTTTTGTGGTTTTTGGGTCACACCCAGCAGTGCTCAGGGGTTTTTCCTGGCTCCATGCTCAGAAATTGCTCCTGGCAGGCACAGGGGACCATATGGGGCGACGGGGATTCGAACCGATGACCTCCAGCATGAAAGGCAAATGCCTTACCTCCATGCTATCTCTCCGGCCCCCCCCCTAGATTATTTTTATATCTTTGTTTAAGCACCATAATTACAGACATGTTTGTAGTTGGGTTTCAGTTATAAAAAAAAGAACACCCCCCCCTTCACTAGTGCAACCTTCCCACTACCAGTGCTCCCATCTCCTTCCTTCCCCAACCCCTGCCTGTATTCCAGACAGGCATTCTATTTCTCTCACTACCATTGTCATGATAGTTGTCATGTATGTAGTTATTTCTCTAACTGCACTCACCACTCTTTGTGGTAAGCTTCATATCATGGGCCAGTTCTTCCAGCCCTCATCTCTGGAAGAGATACTTCTCTGGAAGAGATACAATACTCTTTTATTTTTCTTAAATCGTATAGATGAGTGAGACTATTCTGTGTCTCTTTTCCTCTGACTTATTTCACTTAGCATAATAGTTTCCATGTCCATCTATTTATAAGAAAATTTCATGACTTCATTTTTTTCTGATGGCTGCATAGTATTTCATTGTGTATATGTACCACAGTTTTTTTAGCCACTCATCTTTTGTTGGGCATCTGAGTTGTTTCCAGATTTTGGCTATTGTAAATAGTGCTGCAGTGAATGTAGGTGTGCAGAAGGCATTTTTGTATTGTAATTTTGTGTTCCTATGGGTATATCCCTAAGAGTAGTATAATTGGATCATATGGAGCTTAATTTCCAGTTTTTTGAGGAATCTCTATATTTAGTTTTCCATAAAGGCTGGACCTAGACAGCATTCCAAATCAACAGTAAACAGAGTTTCCTTTCTCCCCACTTCCCCACCAACACTGATTGTTCTTGTTCTTTGTGATGTGTACGAGTCCCTGTGGCATGAGATGATACCTCATTGTTGTTTTGATTTTCATGTCCCTGATGATTAGTGATGTGGAGCATTCTTTTCATGAAAGGCAGTCTCTTCTGGTTTCTGTATTTATTTGGCATTGCTAACAGCATTATTTTGTTCAGCCCAGGAGAACTTGTCTCCTATATTGTCTGCAAGTGCGACTTACTGATCTACCTCAGTTGTTCAGAATTCTTACCAAAAAATGCAAAATTCCAGGGCCGAAGAGATAATTCAGTGTTCCAAGCCAATGCCAAGTTTTGCATGTAGGAGTCATGGGTTCCCTATAGTCACTATAGGTTCCCCCAGAATCACTAGCTTTAGCCCCCTCAAAATCAGATTCCTTTCTCTGCAGCTGGTTCTTTCAGTTATGATTTTCTACCTAGGTTCAGTGTGTGTGTGTGTGTGTGTGTGTGTGTGTGTGTGTGTGTGTGCGCGTGTGTGTGTGCGTGCATGCGTGTGCATGCATGCGTGTGTGCATGCATGCGCGTGAGTGTGCTGCGGGGGGAGAGGAGTATAGGATTGAATTCAGAGCCTTGTAAATAAATATAAAGACTATCATTTACCATTGAGTTCCATCCTAGATTCCCCACAGCATTTGCATACTAAATGTTGAAAAACACTACTGCTGGATAAGAGATGTTGATAGGACATATAAGAGTAACATTGATTGGGGCCAGAGAGCCAGTACAGTGGGTAGGGCGCTTGCCTTGCACAAGGCCTGTGTTTGATCCCTGGCATCTTATATGGTTCCCTGAGGCCAGCAAGAGTGATTCCTAAATTCAGAGCTAGGAGTAATTCCCAAACGCTGGTGTATGTGGCCCCAATATGTGTGTGTGTGTGTGTTGTGTGTGTGTGTGTGTGAGAGAGAGAGAGAGAGAGAGAGAGAGAGAGAGAGAGAGAGAGAGAGAAAGAGAGAAAGAGAGAGAGAATGAGAATGAAGAATACTGAAGTCAGTGTGATCACCATCTCTTATATTGTCCACATGTTCCAGATATTATGAATGATGCTACTAGTTAACTAGACGTAAAACTGGAATTCAGTAGTGGTCAATTCCCATTGTTTCTCATTGTCTCCACTCCTGACCCCTTACTGCCCATAAGCTAAGACCCATGAATTCTGAATTCTTTCTACTTCTTGTTTCCCCCCCCTTTTTTTCTCCTTCTTTAACTACACACATTTGCTTTGGGAGCCTTATAATATGTCCCCTTGTCTTTCATCTTCCCTGCCTCTATTCTAATTTCTAAATTAAAAAAAAAAAAAAACAACAACTATGTTGCTTCATCATAACCTTTCTTGATTATTTCTTGCCTGTAGGATAAACTACACTTTTTGTTATCTGTGTCTGTGATATCAAGAAAGAGTGTATAGCAGAGTTAAGTCTTAAAGCATTGCTTCGCAGACTTGAATGGGCCTATGAATCATGAGAGCTTGTTAAAAAGCAGATCCTGGTTTAGTAGGTCTGGGGGTGGAACTTGAGGTGCTGAATTTCTAGCAAGGTTCAAAAGGTGCCCAGTGCTGCTAGTCAGATCACACTTGGAATAGAAAAAGTTTTAAGAAAGATTAACCTCTTAAGAAAGGCACCAAGGGGGCCGGAGAGAGGAAAGATGAGAAAAAGGAAAAAAAAAAGAAAGGCACACAGGCTTCTTTTTTTTTGCTCTCGCACTATTTTATATGGTTTATATCTGGATACATTACAGAGGTGTTCACAAGGTTTGAACGGTGAACAGGAGTGTTCCAGATGTGAGAACCATGCTGCTAGTCTAACCTTTTGGTTTTTGGCACCTGGATCGAACCTTGGGCTCTACCAACAAAGCTCCATTCCTGACGTTCATGTTTATACATGAAATGCATGACAGATTTTTCACACCAAGAGAAAACTATTGGGTGCTTTCCTTTATAATTAAATGTTTACCCTATCTGCTGAAAGCAACTTTTTTGTTTGTTTTAGGGCTGTACCCAGCATTGCTCAGGGCTCAGTCCTGGCTCTGTGCTCAAGAATTACTCCTGATAGTGCTCTGGGGACCATGGGAAGCTGGGAATCAAACCCGGGTCTGCCACATGGCTAGGCATGCATCCTGCCCACTGTATTGTACTCTGGCTTCAAGGATTAATAGTTTGGTTTTTTGTTTTGTTTTGTTTTGTTAGAGCCTTAACTGGGGGCAGTCTGGCTTCTCTGATGGACTTGACTTCTTTCATTGAGAGCCTGTGTTGTAGTATATTTAGTGTATATGAGAGCAGAAAATCTGGGCCAACTTTCTTATGTATTGGTGACACTCCTGAATTATCTGGTATCATTGACAGTATTTCTACTGTTTTCTCATTCTTAAGATTTTGTTGTTGTTGTTCTTAACCTTCAGTATCCCTCTTTTCCACTATTGCCAGCCCGAGTTTGTGGATATTGGCAGTTCTGTCTTGTTGTTGTTGTTCTTGTTGTTGTTGTTTTTTACTTACCAGGCCACTAGTTTGCTGTTCCTTCTGGACTGTTACTTATAGAAAATTTTAATATTATCTAGCCCTCCCATATAACCTACACTTTCTAGTTCTTTGACTAATGGTGGACTAAACTGTTGTTTACTTCTCCACCATATATTAGATGATTTCCTGGCATCATCCAAGGCATTTAGCAAGAAAAGTCTCAATAGTTTTTTCAGCCTTTATTGGACCATTCTTTCTGCTTAGTTCTTAGTCTCTTGTTTTATTTTCTTCCATTTTCAGGTATCCCTTTCAAAAGCTCTCAAGCTTAAATATGATTGTTTATTCTAGAGGCTACCTCTGGCACTACTTTGCACAACCCATCAAGCCTTATGGTTTCTTCTGGAACTTGGAGTGATGCAGTGTTTTGGGGGGGTTAAGGTCGAGAACTTGAGGTTTTGCACATGTGCTTTTTACATCTTGCACTACCTCCCTGGAATCTCACTGTAAACATTGATAGTCTATAGTATTTTATACTGAGTTGGCACTGTTGGATCTTTGAGAAGTCATGTTTGTGTCCTTTGTTTTCAGTTGGCTACACCTCAACAAGAAAGCAACAGATAAACAGCCTTATAGCAAGCTCCCAGGAGTGTCTCTTCTGAAACCACTGAAAGGAGTGGATCCTAACCTAATCAACAATTTAGAGACTTTCTTTGAATTGGATTATCCCAAAGTAAGTAATGCGTTTAAGTTTTTTGTTTGTTTTTCTTTTTTCCTCTGGTAAATTAAGGTATATGCTTGATTCCCTGCCCCCACCCAAGCATTCATCACCAGGGAATGTCCTGGGAAGTTTGTTTATTTATTTATTTATATTTTTAGGTGGTTTTCGGACCACACCTGGTAATGTTTTGGGGACTCTGGCTCTGGACTAAGGAATTATTCCTGGTGGTGCTGGAGGGACTTTCTGGGATACTGAGGATAGAAATGCACTTAGCTGTATGCAAGGCAAACACCCTACCCACTATATTATTGCTCTGCCCTGTGCAGTTGAAACTTAAAGTTTACTCAAGAAGATTTGGACCATGTATCCAGTTTTGATATGGTTTTTGATACCAGAAACAACTAGAAGTTATCAGTTTATTATGTGTATACATATTTAAGATAACACTGTTTCATTTTAACACTAGCTAATCTGAAGGTATTTGTTTTTCATTTGAAATTAAATTTAAGAAATGTTATCAATAAAAAGTAACTTAAACTTTGCATTTGAACAATCTATTTCCTATTTAACACTAACACTACTTATTCCCAAAAAATTTTGCTCTGACCTAGCTCTCCCCACCTCAGCACTTTTGTGTATACTTTAGTGTATTTTTTCTTAATAAGGACTTAAAGCTAAGATTTTTTTTAAGTTACATTTTATGGAATTAAATTCTTTGAAATTTTTCTTTCATTATTTATATTCAGAGCTGAGAAATAGTCTATATTATGAAAGTTTAAGAAAGCTTGGATATGGTTGGTAAGCCAACTGTTTAGAGCAAGCCTGGCCCAGCTGCTTAGTATAGTAGGAAAGCTAATTGTTACTTTCATCTTCTAAAACCTTTTTAATCTTCATAGTTAAGTTCATTGTCTTTTTTAGCAGCTGCACAGAACAATGTTTTGAAAGTCAAGTTTGGAGAAGGCTGGAGGTTATATAGACTTAGAGCCGATAACTAGGAAATTTCAGGGTTATCCAAAAGGAGAGATGTTCTACAAGACTAAGATTTTTATCTGGTCCCTGGAGATGGGTTGCTTAATAATTTCATTATCTTTTGTTTGCCAGTTCTGGTCTGTCAGTCATTAAAGGTAGAAATTAGCACAAATATGGGGCTGGAGAGATAGCACTGCGGCATTTGCCTTGCAAGCAGCCGACTGAGGACCTAAGGTGGTTGGTTCGAACCCTGGCGTCCCATATGGTCCCCCGTGCCTGCCAGGAACTATTTTTGAGCAGATAGCCAGGAGTAACCCCTGAGCACTGCTGGATGTGGCCCAAAAACCAAAAAAAAAAAAAAAAAGTTAGCACAAATATAACAGGAGGTAGGAAAAATGTAGGAGGAAAGCACAGTACCCTTTCATCCTCAGAATTATTGACAAAATGTGGTTGGTTGGTTTTTCACTTGAAGAAAAAAAATCTGTTAGTTTATCCTTTATTGATCTTAGGTCTGTTTGGACCTTATATGCTGAACCACTCACTTCTCTTACTGCCAGTTTTTGCTGATAAAATATATATAAAGCAAATGATAATTAATTATTGTGCTCGAAGACATTGTAAATATTTTATTTCTTTTTCCCATTTCTTTCTGAAGTGTTTATCAATGGAAATGATTAAACTGGCCTTCCTTTTGCCTGAATTAGTCCCTGCATGCTAATCATTTAGAAAGTTGTGACCTTGGATCATTTTATTTTTGGGGGCCAGAGAGATAGCATGGAGGTAAGGTGTTCGCCTTTCATGCAGAAGGACAGTGGTTCAAATCCCTGCATCCCATATGCACCCCCATCCCCCCATCCCCCCCACCCCCCCCCCCCCCCCCCCCCCTCCCCCCCCCCCCCCCCCCCCCCCCCCCCCCCCCGTGCCTGCCAGGGGCAATTTTCTGAGCACAGAACCAGGAATAACCCCTGAGCGCTGCAGGGTGTGACCAAAAAAAAAAAACAAAACAAAATTAAAATACCTTTATTTTTTTTAAATCAGAAAAGTAATAGCTTTGTGTAAATGTTCAAAAACATAATTAAACTTCCTCCTTTACTTAAAAACGTTAAAAATGTTCAATCCTCTAGGCTATAGCAGTGGTACAGGAATAGGGCACTATTTTTGCCTGATCTTTTTTGTGTCTGATTCTCGGAATCCCATATGGTCGCCTCACTGAGCACTGCCAGGTGGGTCCTATAAAGCAAAAATACTCAAGCAATTAAGTCAGTATGAACTCCCTACCTCTTGTAAATTTTTTTCTCATTCCAGAAAATAATAATGTAATAGCTTCATTTATTAAAGCAGGAACTCTAAAAAAATATTGTAGTTCACTAACTGGTAACATGGTCCAGGAATCCTTTTTTTTTTTTTGGTTTTCGGTTTTTGGTTTTTGGGTCACACCTGGCAGCGCTCAGAAGTTACTCCTGGCTCTATGCTCAGAAATTGCCCCCAGCAGGCACAGGGGACCTTAATGGGTGCCAGGATTCGAACCATAATCCTTCTGCATGAAAGGCAAACGCCTTATCTCCATGTTATCTCTCCGGCCCCAGACTCCAGCAACCCTTGAGCACAGAGCTGAGATTAGCCTCTGAGCATGATCATTTCCCCTCCCTGAAGAAAAACAGATTACTAATTAACATGGCTGTATCTGAAGCCTCAGAAATTCTGGTTACAAAAATTTAATGATGGACCAGAGAAACAGGAATAGGTAAGGCACTTGCTTTGCCTGTGCCTGACCTGGGTTCAACCTCTGCACTATATATAGTCCCCTAAGGCCAACCAGGAATAATCCCTGAGCACAAAGCAAGCAGTAAGCCCTGAGGACTATTGGGTACAGCCCCAAAACAAAATTGCAATGGAGTCTTAATAAGCAGGTGTCAGGGATTGAACTGGAGTCACCTTCTTCTGCAAGATAAGTGTCTTAACTTTAATATTATTTCGCTGGCTCTTTTGTGCCCTCCCACCCAGTTAATTTGAGGAGGGGGTTAGGGAATACACTCAGAAGTGTTCGGGAATGAAACCTGAGGAATAGAGAGATTGTACAGCAGTTAAAGCACTTGCATGCAGTCAACCAGCATTTGAGCCCAAGAACCACATATGGTCCCCAAGCCTTGTCAAGAGTGAACTCTGAGCACAGAGCCAGGAGTAAGCCTAGTACACAGCCTGGTGTGGCTAAGCACTCCACCCCTGCAGCTTTTACACTGCACTTAGCAAATCCTCTATGATGAAAGCCATGGAGAAGCTTAGATGGAATTTTCATTGTTAGACCAGGCCTCTCTGGGAATGAATGGCAAGACTTCAGCTATGGGCACAGGCAATATCTTCATTTTCCTTCCACTTGCAAACAATCTTTTGTCTGAGGAAGTTACTTGCGAATAAAGCAAGGACTGTCCTAGGTATTTGTACCCATTCTGAATTCTTGCTTCACTTTTATGTGTTTAGTTAGAGGAGATAGAGGTCATACAGGAACTAATGCAGGCTCTACTGTAGGTCAGTCCTGGTGCTGCAGGGGGGCTTCTCCCTGAACTCCAGACCATTTAACTCTCTCTCTTCATCTTCTCATCACTTTTAAACTTTGTACAGTTGCTTGTTTTGACTTAGTGTATTCAAATCAAACAATCATGAATGCTAATAATAAGTGGTTTTATTTTTAAGTTTAACCTAAAGAAATATGTTCTTTGACTAGTATGAAGTACTTCTTTGTGTACAAGATCATGATGATCCAGCCATTGATGTATGTAAGAAGCTTTTGGGAAAATATCCAAATGTTGATGCTAGATTGTTTATAGGTATGTAACAAGTTCTACACTAAGAATTTTGCTATAATAATATAGTTTGTAACCTTGCATTAAACTCTAATGTATTAGCTTAATCCATTGAAATGATGAGCACATGTACTTTATTCTAAAGACTTGTAAGGGTATTTTTGTCACATTCATTCTTTTTTTTTTTTTTTACTAATGTAAAAAAGTAAAAATTAGATTACAGGAACTAATGAATTTCTAAAAATAGTTGGTGTTCTTTTTGAGAAAGAAAACTTATTTTTCTGAATGTGTTAGCATGATTAATAAAGAAAGTATAAATACTATTAAAATTTTGTCACCTTAAATACTAAATATGCTTTTACCTTCCATTTATCTCAGTCATGTGTCTGTATAATATAAACTATCTTTATTGTTGTATTACTTTCACAATGTATCAACTCTGAATCTTTAACTTCTCAGGTGGCAAAAAAGTTGGCATTAACCCAAAAATTAATAATTTGATGCCTGGATATGAAGTTGCAAAATATGATCTTATTTGGATTTGTGATAGTGGAATAAGAGGTGAGGTCATATTTATTGCTTGAAACTGTTTGCTAATAAAATTGTTTATTTTGTCATTGTTTAATGGTGATATATTAAATTATGCTTACTATGGTTTAAATTTTTTATGCTAACTTAGAAAATTACATGTATAAGAATATTTTTATTTTCTGGGGTCAGAGCTATATAGCACAGTAGGTAAGGCATTTGCCTTGCACGTGGCCAACCCAGGTTTAATTCCTAGTTCCCCTGAGCCTTCCTGGAGCAATTTCTGAATATAGAGCCAGGAGTAACCCTTGAGTGCCATCAGGTGTGACTCCTCCTCCCAATCTTGTTTCCATTTTCATTAGAAAATCTCAACCATTAAGAAACTGGTCATAGGGGCCGGAGAGATAGCATGGAGGTAAGGCGTTTGCCTTTCATGCAGAAGGTCATCGGTTCGAATCCCGGCGTCCCATATGGTCCCCCGTGCCTGCCAGGAGCAATTTCTGAGCATGGAGCCAGGAGTAACCCCTGAGCACTGCCGGGTGTGACCCAAAAACCACAAAAAAAAAAAAAAAAAAAAAAAAAAAAAAAAAGAAACTGGTCATAAAAAAAAAAAGAAAAAAAAAAAAAGAAAGGAAAGGGGCCGGGCGGTGGCGCTAAAGGTAAGGTGCCTGCCTTGCCTGCGCTATCCTTGGACGGACCGCGGTTCGATTCCCCGGTGTCCCATATGGTCCCCCAAGCCAGGAGCAACTTCTGAGCGCATAGCCAGGAGTAACCCCTGAGCGTTACCGGGTGTGGCCCAAAAACCAAAAAAAAAAAAAAAAAAAAAGAAGCTGGTCATGGGGGTTGGAAGGTGGCGCTAGAGGTAAGGTGCCTGCCTTGCAAGCGCTAGCATAGGACGGATCTAGGACGGACCTAGGACGGACCACGGTTCGATCCCCCGGTGTTCCATAGGGTCCCCCAAGCCAGGGGCAATTTCTGAGCGCATAGCCAGGAGTAACCCCTGAGCATCAAATGGGTGTGGCCCCCCCCAAAAAAAGCAAACCAAAGAAACTGGTCATGGCCAGAAATAAATAAATAAATAAATATATATATATATATATATATATATATATATATATATATATATATATATATATATATATATATAATACAGGGTTTAAGGTGCTGGTCTTGTATGCAGTTGACCCTAATTTGACTCTTGACACTGCATCTGGTTTCCCTAACACCACCAGCCAGGAGTGATCTCTGAGGATTGAGCACTTCTAAGTAGGGCTCTCCCTGCAAAAAAAAAAAAAAAAAAAGTCATGAGTCAGGGCACAGGGAGGGGCCGGAGAGACATTGTAGTAGGAGGTAAGACTTGGTTCAATCCCCGACATCCTATATGGTGTCATGAGTACAGAGCCAGGAATAACCTTGAGCACTTCTCAGTGTGACAATAAAACAAATCAAAATCATGTCTCATAAAGTTTACCAACTTAATATTGTAGTCTTCCCCTGTTGGCATAAATTTTTTTAATTTTGATCTGTGGTACTCTTACTACACTTTCTCACATAAAGAAAAGACAAAAATAAATAAGTGAATATTTTAGAAGAATATGTACAATAATGAGAATTTGGGCTTTTTACTGAAGATAATTTTAGTATCAAATAGAAACCTTTTATATGCTGAAATTATAATTTACATTTTTACTTCTGGGGGTCGTTTGGGGCACACTGGCAATGTTTAGGGCTTACTCCTGACTCTGCTCAGAGATCTATATGTGGTCTGGGGATCAAACCCAGAATGGCCATGTGCAAGGATAAGTGCCCTCCTAGCTATTCTATCACAGTAGTTAATCCTGTAACCTGCTTCAACCTGTATAACTTGCATTTTTAAATGTTATGTTCTTAATTATTTTTGTGTTCTATAATACTCTTCTTATGTGTAATTATCTCCATTTTTGACCATCCCAATTCTATTGCTGTTTGGCATTGGATACTTTTTTTTGTGGGGTAACC
This sequence comes from Suncus etruscus, assembly GCF_024139225.1. Classification (NCBI taxonomy): domain Eukaryota; kingdom Metazoa; phylum Chordata; class Mammalia; order Eulipotyphla; family Soricidae; genus Suncus; species Suncus etruscus. The sequence continues at coordinate 84,270,966 of NC_064848.1, forward strand.
TGCAGGGTGGCCTCGGCCTATTTAATGCCAATAGCATGCCACTCCACCATGACAACCTGAAAATGTCGCTCCCTACTGCCCCTTTAAGCAGCAATTGGGGACCATTGTTGTAGAATGATAGGCATATTATTTGAGGTTTTTAAAATAATCCACATCCCAGATGATCCCTTGAGCCTGCCAGGAGTAACCCCTGAGCACTGCAGGGTATGACCCCCCCAAAAAACAAACAAAATCTACATTGTTTTTTTTATTTTTTTGGTTTTTGGGCCACACCCGGTGTTGCTCAGGGGTTACTTCTGGCTGTCTGCTCAGAAATAGCTCCTGGCAGGAGGACATGGGACACCGGGATTCAAACCAACCACCTTTGGTCCTGGATCGGCTGCTTGCAAGGCAAACACAGCTGTGCTATCTCTCCAGGCCCTCCACTTTGTTTTTTTTATACAATAGATTGAATGCTTAAAGCCTTGAAGGAAGTCAAAATGTAGTCATCACATGAAATGATATGAGATGTTTGCTTTGAAAATGTACAGTGGTTGTTTCTGTTTTGTTTTTTTTTTTAACTATTTTCAGAATTTAACATTAAAAAATTAGCAGAGGTATAGCCCTTGTTATTAATCAGCGTCATTACACTTCGGTGAGCTCATGATCAGAGACTGTTCATTCTCATATTTGCTCTTGGATTCTTTTCTGTCACACAGAGGTTAAATTTTTAATGTATAAAGCTCTGTCAAGCATAATCTCCTTTGAATCCAGTTGTGTAAGGTAAGTTATCTCAGACCCTTGAGAAAGTAAATGCTCATTTCCTGTGGTTAGGAAATGGGGGAGCCAATCTGAAAGTCAGGTGCACTGACTTGTCTGCTTTGTGCCTTCTCCACTAGGACACAGAGTCCATGATTCCACTTTGGAAAATCTGATGTAGGGGTACAGGGCACATTTTCAAAGTATGTTCTACTGGGATGGAGATATAAATGAACCTGGACAGGTAGAGAGCGTGTTTGCTTATCTTAAACAAAGCCTTTTTGAAATTTCATGTTCTGCTCAGAAAAATGAGATGGACATTATTAGATCCAAATGTTAAAATAAATGTTCTCAGTAGTTCGTATTTCACAAAATAATGTGCATTCGTGGCTCTTTGACTAAAATAATTGTTTTCTCCCCCCGCCCTTTTTTTATTGTAGTAGTTCCAGACACACTCACTGACATGGTTAATCAGATGACAGAGAAAGTAGGCTTGGTACACGGGCTGCCTTATGTGGCTGACAGACAGGGCTTTGCTGCCACTTTAGAACAGGTAAGTGTGATATTCCTGAATTACACTTTTAAAATCACCAGCTTCCTAACTTTCCACCCCCCAATCCCCCACCACCACTGCTGTGAGTCTTAGAGTCCAAATTGAGAGTTAACTTTTCTTGGAGCCATATCTGCAGTGTGGACTGTAAGGACTGTTCCCTGTAGGGCAGAAGTCTCAAACTCGCGGCCCGAGGGCCGTTTGCGGCCCTCTGTACAACATTTTGTGGCCCGCGGCCGGCCTTCAAATAGCGCAGTATTCGCGATTATACGCTTACCGAATAATCACAATAAAAATCGCATTAAACGTTCGCATACCCCGAGCAGTTCCGTTCGGGGTATGCAAATGTTTAATGCAATTTTTTGCGATTTTTTTCTTACTAGTGCGATTTTTTATTGCGAATATTTGGTAAGCGAAATCCCTTATGTGACCCTGACTTTGCCTCCTGCGGCCCCCAGATAAATTGAGTTTGAGACCCTTGCTGTAGGGGAACAACAGGGACTGTTCCTGGCTCTGTCTGTACTCAGGAATGAATCCTAATAGAACTCAGTTTTGAACTGGGTCTTCTGCATGCAAAGCAAGCACCTTATCTCTTGTGCTTCATTCTAGTCTGAGTATTTTCTTTTGTAAGCACATTTCTGGGCCCTGGGTCACTCGCCACTGAACTTGTTGTGTGTTAGCAGCAAGTCATGTGCACAGGAAGCATCTGTGGATCTGATAAACATCTCAAAATTCTCCTAAGAGCACTAAGCTCTTTTGATATTTTGTTCTGGACCAGAGAGTCTCAAATTTCCCTTCTTATTTGAGTCACCTGGGGAGCTTTTAAAGCCCTTCAGAACTTTTCTACTATTCCTAATAACATAAGTGGGGGCCAAACCACACCCATGAAGAGTGTGACCTTCATGGACCCCATGAGAAGGGTGGGATGGGATCCAGACCTTAATATTTTGGATTATTTTGGGGGAGAGGTTGTTGATTTGTTTTGCTTTTGGGTCACACCTAGTGCTGCTCAGGTCTTACTCCTGGCTCTGTACTCAAAAATTACTTCTGGCAGTGCTTAGGGAACCATATGAGATGCTGGGAATTGAACCCAGCTAGGTTACATGCAAGGCAAGCACATTACCCTCTGTACTGTGACTTCACTGTAAGTCAGCTTTGGGGTTTACCATTATGGATTTGATCTACTTGTGATACCATTTATTTTTTTCCAAGAAAAATTTATTCCCCCTTGGGATCAGAGTGGTAGGACTTAAGGCATTGCTAAAAAACTGAAATTTTTACTTTTCGTTTCTTTTCAATCTATCTGAGAAACAACTTTGTTTATAGGAAACTAAATTATGGAGAACCATAAGCAAGAAAAAAGTCTTCAATCATATCAATGAGAGGAAGTTTTTATTTTTATTTTTATTTTTTTAAGTTTTTTATTTTTAAATATTTGTATATCCTCAAAGAGTGGTGAATGTCAGTGGTCTACCCTGACAGTGTTGGTTGGAATTGATCACTCTGGACAAGAACTTGATGCTAAATGGGGATAAAGTGATATGCATGATACTGCATTATTAGCAATAGTGCAAACCACAAGTGTCAAAAAAAGGAGAGAGAGAAGTAAAATGCCTCTTAGGCAGAAGAATTAGCGTAGGAAGGAAACTGGCGACTTTGGTAGCAGAAAGTGCACTGGTGAGGGTTGTACATTGTATGACTATAATTCAATCATGAGCAACTTTATCTGGGGAAAAATTGTATTATGAACAACCTTTAACTACTGTGTTTAAATAAAAATAAATAAACACATTAAAGGTTTGGGGCCCGGAGAGATAGCACAGTGGCGTTTGCCTTGCAAGCAGCCGATCCAGGACCAAAGGTGGTTGGTTCGAATCCCGGTGTCCCATATGGTCCCCCGTGCCTGCCAGGAGCTATTTCTGAGCAGACAGCCAGGAGTAGCCCCTGAGCACCACTGAGTATGGCCCAAAAACCAAAAAAAAAAAAAACCAATTAAAGGTTTATGTATCATGAAAATTTCTGGTTTAAGCAGTATCCAAAAAGATTTGTGATGTATATATACTTTATTTTTTTGTTGTTGTTGTTGGGGTTTTTTTGTTTGTTTGTTTTTGGTTTTTGGTCCACACTCAGCAGTGCTCAGGGGTTGCTCCTGGTCTATGCTCCGGAATTACTCTTGACCTGGCATGAGACACCATATAAGATACTGGGGATTGAACTCAAGTTGACCTCATGTCAGGCAAGTGCCTTAACTATCTCACCAGCCCTCTTTTTACTTTGAATTCTCTTACTCTGTGTACTTAAACAAAAATAAAAATAGTACTCTAAAAAACAATTTGTGGGGCCAGAGCGGTAGGGCATTTGCCTTTTAGGCTGCCGATCCTGGAGGGACCTGGTTTGATTCCCAGCACCCCAGATGGTACCCCAGCCTGCCAGGAGTGATTTTTGTGTGCAGAGTAAGGAGTAGCCCCTGAGTGCGGCTGGATGTTACCCAAAAACCAATCAATCAATCAATAAGTAAAGTTAAATAAAATATATAAAAAGAAAACAATTTGTATACTAATTTTTTTTTTTACTTTTTAAGCTTTCTTTTTTAGTAATAATAGTAATTTCTCCTAAAAGTAATTTGGGGAGTATGTTACCTTAAATAGTGATCAAGGGTCCCATACCCATTGTACAGGTTTGTCAGTTCAATGCTCAAACTCAGCAATCTGGTACTGCTCAGGCCTGCAATGCTTGGAGCCACCATGGCTGCTTGGTGGTTAACTTGGAGGTTAACTTGGGTTCAATCCCCAGGGGTATGTGATGCTGGACTGGGAACTAAACTTGAGGCTTGTGAATGCCAGGCTAGCCTACTAAGGTATCTCTTTGGGCTCCAAAGTAATTTTTATGTCTGGATGTCTACACTTGTTTGGACTAATCTTACACTGTTCCTCATTTAGAAGGAATGATTTGTCATAATACTATAAGGGAGGGATTTACTGTTTCAGCCTTTAAATATAGCAGATTGCTTTTAGAATATATGCATTAATCATTCTTGAAATTAATTATCTTATGATTGCCACAGAGGGGGTAAAAATACATTTTGGAAACTTGGCATTTACTGCTGCAATGTAAACCATAAGTACTTAATAGTGCTTCTAAATATATTTCTCCTACTATACAAAAGCAGAAGTCTTAATTAGCAGTTTTATCTAGAAATTTTAGGTAGGTGACTTTAAATAAAGTACTTTTGATTCTTGCATGCCTTTTCACCTTGCGTTTTTGTTACAGGTGTTCATGATAAACTTTCTCCCAGAGACTTAGCTTTAATTTTTAGAGGACAATGTTATCTTACTTTGAGTGACTGGAAAGAAGTTAGAGGAATTATTTTAGTCTGTGCAGGAACTCCTTTTCATGACCCCTAATCCCTGGCCTGTGACAACCTTCCTAAGATATCACCTAACCAATAAATGCTTAAGGAATTAAAATGTATGCTTCTGGTCTTAGAAGTCAGATTCAAATCAACTTCAAAACTTCAGGGATTGTTTTCTGCTTTTTATTTATTGATATTAAAGTAGTCAGTCAGAATTATATATATATATATATATATATATATATATATAAAATTTTTTTTTTTTTTTTTGGTTTTTGGGCCACACCCGGCGGTGCTCAGGGGTTACTCCTGGCTATCTGCTCAGAAATAGCTCCTGGCAGGCACGGGGGACCATATGGGACACCGGGATTTGAACCAACCACCTTTGGTCCTGGATCGGCTGCTTGCAAGGCAAACACCGCTGTGCTATCTCTCCGGGCCCCAGAATTATATTTTTAAATGCCCATTATAATATTCTCTTTCCAAATCTTTTTTTTGTTTTGTTTTGTTTTGTTTTTGTTTTTTGAGCCACACCTGGCGGTGCTCAGGAGTTACTCCTGGCTGTCTGCTCAGAAATAGCTCCTGGCAGGCATGGGGGACCATATGGGACACTGAAATTCGAATCAACCACCTGGGTCCTGGATCGGCTGCTTGCAAGGCAAACACTGCTGTGGTATCTCTCCGGGCCCTCATTCCAAATCTTGGGTGTAACCCTTGGCATTGAGAAAGATCACTGTTCAAGCTAATTAGAAAATACTTCGTATCTAAAATGTGACCTAGTTTCATTAGTGTAGTAAGTGCAGTGACTTCCTGTGTAATAGCTCACAACTTTTAAGCATATCTAGGAAAAGGACAGGAAAATAGGAGAATTTTAATATCTATCTTGCCTGTGAAAAAATATACTGGAAAATAAAATCGGAAGCATTGGAACAAAATTGGGTAACTCACAGGCAGGCAGTAAGTAATAGCTCTGAAATAGTTAAGAAAGGTTTCTCCTGTAGGTTGTCTGCTACCCGCAGGTGGCTTGTGTGTGTATATATCATGCCATGTGCCCTTTGTTCATTTATATGAACATTCTAAGCAGGCATAGTAGTAAAAACCCATGTTTGACATGTGTAAGACTCTGCATTCAGTCCCCAGCATTACCAGGTTTAGCACTGGTGGCCCTGAGGCCTACTGGGTGTGAGTGATCCCAGTGAACATTATTGGTAATGTTTTTATAATTGGTCATTTTACCTGTCTTACTTTTTTTTTTTTTTTTTTTTGGTTTTTTTGGCCACACCCGTTTGATGCTCAGGGTTTACTCCTGGCTAAGCACTCAGAAATTGCCCCTGGCTTGAGGGGAACCATATGGGATGCCGGGTGATCGAACCGTGGTCCTTCCTTGGCTAGCACTTGCAAGGCAGACACCTTACCTCTAGCGCCCTACTTGTCTTACTTTCTATTCAAATTAAAATCTGTTTGGATAAATCTTATAATTTTGCAGGTTAGGAACAAAAGAATTTATTTCAAAATAGAATTGTCTTCTCCTCCCTAGAAATGTTTATTTCTGGACAAATATTTCGTTTGTCATGGGGATAATAAATGGATAGTCAACCAAATAAATTACTGACTTCTGTATGTAAATGCTATTTTCCACCAATTTTTGTAAGTAATTTCTCTAAGAATCACATACTTATTCATGTATAAATATGTCCTTCATGTTTATATATCCTCATTTATGCTTAAAGGAAATTCATTATGTAAAAGTCCTAAAAATTAAACATTTATCATTGAATTTTAATTGTTCACTTTATGTTTTTGTCTTGGCAGGTATATTTTGGAACTTCCCATCCAAGATCCTATATCTCTGCCAATGTAACTGGTTTCAAATGTGTGACAGGAATGTCCTGTTTAATGAGAAAAGATGTGTTAGATCAAGCAGGAGGGCTGATCGCATTTGCTCAGTATATTGCTGAAGATTACTTTATGGCCAAAGCCATAGCTGATCGGTAAGACAACAACAGCAACAACAACAACACACAAACACACCTTCCCTTTATTGTTGAACAGTGACTGCTCTTGCATACACTTAGCCTTAGCATTCCCCGGCAGTCTCCGTTTAGTTTGTTACACAACTAACCCTGGTTACAATGCACTGCAGGTTGTACTCTGTTGTGCTGAGCATAATGAACAGCAATGCCTCTAGGATCTAATTTAGCACATAAGGCAGTTCTGGGAGTGAATTTGGGGGTTGAACTTAGGGCTTCAAATGAGCAAGACAGGTTCTACCACTAAGCCTTCTACAGCCCTCCCCCCAGGGCTGTAGTAGTTTTTTGCTTGGTTTTGTTTTAGGGCCACATTTGGCAATGCTCAGAGGCAATGTTTAACACCATGGAATTACTGTGGTGGTAGTTGGGGGAACCATATAGGATGCCAGAGATCAGACTTGGGTTGGCTGCATGCAAGGCAAGTGCCCTGCTGACTATACTATCTCTCTGGTCTTATTAACTTTTTTAGTACCTAACTTTAAATAGTTTCACTTTGTTAAGCTCACAGCTTTTTTTTTTTTTTTTTTTTTTTTGGTTTTTGGGTCACACCTGGTGGCACTCAGGAGTTACTCTTGACTCTTTGTTCAGAATTTGCTTCTAGCAGACTCGGTGGACCATATGGGATGCCTAGATTTGAATCAGGGTCCATCCTGTGTTGGCCGCATGCAAGGCAAATGGCCTACTGCTATGTTATCACTCTGGCCCCTACGAACTATTTTTATTTTGAGCTAGTAAGTACAAGTGGATTAAATTTTATTTTTACTTATTTATTTATTTTTGGTTTTTGGGTCACACCTAGCAGCACTCAGGGGTTAGTCCTGGCTCTATGCTCAGAAAACGCTTCTGGCAGACTCGGGGGATCATATGGGATACCGGGATTCAAACCAATGACCTTCTGCATGAATGGCAAATGCCTTACCTCCATGCTATCTCTCCGGCCCCCAAATGGGTTAAATTTTTTTAAGTAATTCCAGTTATTTCATTGATGTTTCCTAATGAAGCAAATTAAGTCTTCTAATGACCCAAAGTCTTCAAATGAATGCCATTTGAAGTGATTAAAGGGAAATTACCCTGTGGTTGTGAATTTGCACTATTATGGATTTAACTTTCTGTTAGAATTTAAAAAAAAATCAGTATATGTGCTTACCATACTCTTGGTCTTGAATTCCAGTGTCATCACCACATTCCCACCCTGCAATAAGTCAGCAGGTCTGCACTGCCAGACTGAGTGTCCCCAGACATGGATTCCAGCCCAACAATAGGGGTGGATCCTATTTTTAAAGGGGTGTGGACCCATTTTTAAAATTCACTCATGGGCCCGGAGAGATAGCACAGTGGTGTTTGCCTTGCAAGCAGCTGATCCAGGACCAAAGGTGGTTGGTTTGAATCCCGGTGTCCCATACGGTCCCCCGTGCCTGCCAGGAGCTATTTCTGAGCAGACAGCCAGGAGTCACCCCTGAGCAATGCCGGGTGTGGCCCAAAAACCAAAAAAAATAAATAAATAAAAAATAAAAATAAATAAATAAATAAAATAAAATTCACTCATAAGCCAAGAGGAGAGAACTTAAAGAATATGATTTTTTTATAATTAATATCTTTATTTAAACACCTTGATTACAAACATGATTGTAGTTGGGTTTCAGTCATGTAAAGAACACTCCCCTTCACCAGTGCAACATTCCCATCACCAGTGTCCCAAATCTCCCTCCTCCCCACCACACCCCCACCTGTACTCTAGACAGGCTTTCTACTTCCCTCATTCATTCACATTGCTATGATAGGTCTCAGTGTAGTTATTTCTCTAACTGCACTCATCAGTCTTTGTGGTCCTGAGCTGGACCTTCCAGCCCTCCTCTCTTTTGTCTCTGAGAATTATTCCAAAAATGTCTTTTATTTTTCTTAAAACCCATAGATGAGTGAGACTATTCTGCATCTATCTCTCTCCCTCTGACTTATTTCACTCAGCATAATATATTCCATGTACATCCATGTATAGGAAAATTTCATGACTTCATCTCTCCTGATAGCTGCCTAATATTCTATTGTGTATATGTACCACAGTTTCTTTAGCCATTCATCTGTTGAAGGGCATCTTGGTTGTTTCCAGAGTCTGACTATTGTAAACAAGAATATGATTTCTAAATTGAAATTTCATGCTCTGCCAGGACTTCACCTAATGATTTTCTCATACCCATGATTGACTATCAACATTTCTCTATCCCAAAATGATAATTTGTTTTTGTAGAAGGGATCATTGCCTCATGTGATGATTTGCTAAAGATAAGATTTTAAAAATTAAGTATGCTTTTAAAATTTTCTTATGATTGTGCTCATGAAATTCATAGTATCATACTGTCTCCCAGGAGAGGAGTGCATAATGCAATCTTTTCCATTTTCTTGAATTTGTTAGTATATTCCAATCCTTTTCTACTTTTTTCCTTTTCTAATTAGTGATCAGAGACACTACTTTTAATTAGTCGTGATCAGAGGTAATTGTTCAGCAGAGCCTTCTCTGCAATTGATATTCTCAGATATATATTTTAGGTTTCTTTTTTTTTTTTTTTTTTTTTTTTTGGGCCACACCCAGCGATGCTCAGGGGTTACTCCTGGCTGTCTGCTCAGAAATAGCTCCTGGTAGGCACGGGGGACCATATGGGACACCGGGATTCAAACCAACCACCTTTGGTCCTGGATCGGCTGCTTGCAAGGCAAACGCCGCTGTGCTATCTCTCCGGGCCCATATTTTAGGTTTCTTGAACCTTAGATCACAGTTTTTTCTAGCTCTTAGACGATACTATGTAGGTCTGTGTAATTGCTAAAACATCTTTCAGTACGAGACAGGTGCTAATCCTGAGAACCAGGCGTGCCCAGAACATGGGAGGTTGGTTACTCTTTTTAATGATAAGTAAATGCATAACCAGTCAGGCTTGTATGTGTTCATAGTCCAGAGCTCATTTTATTATTATCTTCCTTTTCAGAGGTTGGAGGTTTGCAATGTCTACTCAAGTTGCCATGCAAAATTCTGGCTCTTACTCAATTTCTCAGTTTCAGTCCAGAATGATCAGGTAATCAGCTGGCTTTTTTTTTTTTTTTAATACTTTGTTAGAAGGAAGGCATTGGTAATTTTTATGGTATTTTAACATTAAAAAATATGGTTAGTTATTTTTTTATTTTGTTCCAGCAAATAGAGTGACCACTATGTTTAAATAGTATAATATCTCATTTTCTTGGCTATATAATACTGATCCATTCATACAGAAATGTTGAGACTTTAGATTATCTTTCTGTTTTGTTTTGTTTCTGTTTTGGGGCCACACCCGGCGGTGCTCAGGGGTTTCTCTTGGCTCCATACTCAGAAATCACTCCTCACACTCTTGGGAGACCATATGGAATACCAGGATCCAACCCAGGTCAGCAGCATGCAAGGCAAATGCCTTGCTGCTGTGCTATTGCTCCGGCCCTTAGGTTTATCTTTTGTATGCCAGTCTCTGTTTTCTTTTTTTTTTTTTGGGGGGGGCCACACCCGTTTGATGGTCAGGGGTTACTCCTGGCTAAGCACTCAGAAATTACCCCTGGCTTGGGAGGACCATATGGGACTCCGGGGATCAAACCGCAGTCGCAATCTTTCCTTGGCTAGCGCTTGCAAGGCAGACACCTTACCTCTAGTGCCACCTCGCCGGCCCCCAGTCTCTGTTTTCTAACTTTTCTTTTTTCCCCCCACTTTTTGGGCCACACCTTTTACTCCTGGCTATGCACTCAGAAATTTCTCTTGGCTTGGGGAACCACATGGGATGCCCATGGATCGAACTGCAGTCTGTCCTAGGCTAGCAAGGCAGATGCCTTACCACTTGCACCACCGCTCTGGCCCCTTTGTTTTCTAACTTTCTATTTTTTGAATTTTGTAATCTTTTATTTATCAAGGTCTCTTTCATTCAAAGAAATTTATAGACTTTTCTATGAAATAAGTTTGGGAAGCTTTCATTAATTACATTATGGAGCGAGAAATCCTTATGTTACAGTGTGGAGAGTGGTGATGATTTTAAGAAAAATAGATTAGTCTTGAAAACAGGCTGTTAAAGTAAACCTTAATTTCTTTTTTTAAGGTGGACGAAGTTGCGAATCAACATGCTTCCTGCTACAATAATTTGTGAGCCAATATCAGAATGCTTTGTGGCCAGTCTAATAATTGGATGGGCAGCCCATCATGTTTTCAGATGGGATATTATGGTATTTTTCATGTGTCACTGCCTGGCATGGTTTATATTTGACTACATTCAACTCAGGGGTGTCCAGGTATGTGGCTAGGCGTGAAAAGGCTGGTAGTCACTTGGAACTACAACTATTTTAATTTATGGGTGGTTAAAGAAGATTGATCGAAACCATTGTTTAGTTTCCCATTAAAAGTTAATATGAGGTTTAAACATTACTTCCCAGAGTGGTATGTGAACATAAAGTTGATGTAAGATTTATTTATTGCTATTGTAGTTTAGATTCTGCAGCTTCAATAGGTATTAAGAATTACGGTTTTGATGTATATATATACCGTTACTGTAGCTCCCCAGCCACCAAAGTGCCCAAGATCCTCTGTCCCTGTCCTTGTATTACTTCTTATTCATTTCTTCATTCCTCCCACCACATCCCCACACAGCTTGGCAATCACATAACGAGGGTTTTGTGGGTTTTTTGTTTTTTTTTTTTTTTCATTTTTTCTCCATTTATTTAGACACTGAGTATATTGCTATTTCCAGTGGGGTTTTCAGGCATGCAATGTCCCAACTTCACTTCCCCACCGCAGAACTTAACTCCTTGATTTCATTTTATTAGAGGGGTCCCTGATGCTTGCTCCCAGTTACCTCTAGATCTCTTTTTCTTGCTTCCCCACTCCATTTCTTTTTTTGGCATTATTGTTTCTATAATCTAGAACTAGTGTTTTGCTCATCTTTTGTTTTGGTACCTGCCATTCACAGTGTTGGTTAGTCTGTGTATCAGAGATTAGTGAGACTATCCAGTGTTTGGCTTTACCCTCTGACTTCAGTTACCGTATTTGCCGGCGTATAAGACTACTGGGCATATAAGACGACCCCCTAATTTTGCAGTTAAAACATAGGTTTAGGCCAATATTCACTGTATCAGACAGAACGTTCCTGTGCTGCAACTGTATGTACCACAGTGAGCCAATCACAACAAGCAAAGGTTCAAAGATTATACTGTCATAGACTTCCTCTCTGACACTGGACAAGCTGAGCAGGCTTTTTACAATGTAGATTCGGTACAGAACATTTTCTAATTTGCATGCATCAAAAGCCTGCTTGGATTGGCTGAGTTAGAGAGGCGGTCCGAGCAGCCTTGTAGTGATTGGTGCAGGATTGAGTTGGAAAATTCGTTTTGTGGCAATATTCAATTTTTGTTTAGTGGCATATTGAAACATTTTTCGGGATATACTCGGCTTATAAGACAACCCCTGATTTTCGGTTGACTTTTTTTTGTTTCAAAAGTCGTCTTATACGCTGGAAAATACGGTAACATAAAAATCTTCCCTTCTATTCATGTTGCTGCAGATTGGCGTGATTTTATTTTGTTTTTTTTTTTCTCATCTCCTACCCTGGCATGATTTTATTAATAATTTGATTTTTAACTCTGGTTGTATAGCTGGGAACATGGCTCAGTGATAAAATCTTTCACATGTGAGATCCTTGGTTTAATCCTGGATGCTACCCTGCCTTCCAAATATCCCAAGAAGACAAAGTAATTACAGTCATTTTTATTAAGCTTCTGGAGTGTGTTTGGATAGCAGTATTTTAAAAGCAAGTGGGTTTTCTCTTTTCGGAGAGTTTAATTAGGCCACATTTCACACTGCTCAGGGCTTATTCCTATCTCTGCTCTCAGGGATCACTCCAGCAGGGCATGGGGTACTATAACCATGTATCAGGGGTCAAACTCCAGTCAGCAATTTGCAAGGCAAGTGTCTATCCTGCAAGTGTCTATCTACTCTCTTGAACTTTCTCCAGCCCTAGCAGTTATTTGAATACTGCTTCACCTCACAATTAACACATTCTTCATCAGTATCTCAAAGGAAGTTAAAGGAGCCAAAAGAAACAAACTTGACTTTTACTAAAAAGAATGAAATTGGAGAAATTGTTTAGGTGTATTTTTCTTTAGTCTTGTGCTTGGTAAATGAGACAACTTTTTTCTTTTTTCCATCCCTAGGGTGGCACGCTGTGTTTTTCAAAACTTGATTATGCTGTAGCTTGGTTCATCCGGGAATCCATGACAATATACATTTTCTTGTCTGCACTATGGGACCCAACGATTAGCTGGAGAACTGGTCGCTACAGGTTGCGCTGTGGAGGCACAGCTGAGGAAATCCTAGATGTATAACTACAGCTTTGTGTACAGAAAGAAAGAAAAGTATTATAAATTATGTTTATAGAAATGCTTTTCAAGATCTACCTTTAGTAGTTTTATCACACATACATTTTGGTATCTTGTTCTTTAACTTATTTTTGCATGGCACGTGCATCTGTGGACAACAAAACACATCCGTAGTCTTGGCCAAAAGGTACATTTTATTTTGTGGAAGTAGAGAATCAAGAGAATTGGTTCTAGGAACCTGGGTCTGAGTTTTATTTTTTAGAATTAAATACAGGTAGATAGTATATATAAATGCTCTGCAACAAACACTCTGACAGTATCCTTCAGTGAAGAAAGTTTCTTATTTCTTGAGAAGACTCTTAGAACATTTAAGGGACTGTGGCAGCTTGGTTTGACAATTTGGAAACAACTAGGTGGTAATCCCTTTGCGTATCTATATCGAGTGGTGTTAGGTTCTGAACAGCTGTATTTGAGGTACTAACTGAGAAACTTTTTCATGCTTTATGCCTACCTCTTATAGTTGTTGCAGAGCAAATACAAACTGTAATAAGATAGCTAGGCCTTGCAAAAACACATGAAAAAACTTTAATAAAAAGAGCTGGAGTCTAGTATTTATATAAATCTGTGAGAGAGATGTTTTTGGTCTCACTGCAATGAACCAAAAGTGGCTGAGTTTGGTTTTTAATTGTAGCCACATACTAAAGGCATCTTTGTGACCAACACTTCTCGGTTCTGTCTGGAACCATTATTAATCAATCACTGTGCTGTTAAACCTTTCCTTCCCTGCTCCTCTCCGGACCCACCCCATCTTCCCTTGCCTTTTTTGAGGGGGTGGAGGGGTGCTTTTTATTTCTGTGTGTATGGATGTTTTGATAGTTGTGAGGGGGGAAAATGCATTTCAGACACATTTCACACATGAGCTATTTTCTTACAGTGTGTCTTCTTGTTAAAAAGAATGTACTTTCATGATACAGGTATTTAATATCTTTTTTAAGTAAGTAAATATTCTAGCCATCAATAAATAGATTGCAGTGAAGAGTATTAAGAGGGGACAGGATATGGTTAACCCTTGAAAAGAATCAGTATAGAACTAAGTCTACTGTGTGTGTGTGTGTGTGTGTGTGTGTGTGTGCGCGCGCGCGCGCGCGTGTGTGTGTGTGTGTGTGTGTTTTTACTATTACAGTTAGTCTAGTCCTATTTAAATTGGATTTTTGTATTCCAGTTTGTATGACAAAGTAGACTGCAGTGCTAGTTATAAATGCATGCTGAATTTCACTTTGCTCTACCCCATGTGCCGCTAAACTTGCTTGTCAGGTTGTGCTTATTAACTTGTGGTGAACTGGACTTGTTTTGTTTTTGTTTGTTTTTAAATATGCAAAAATGTAAGAAACAGTGCATAAGCCTCCCCTACCCTTATTTTTTGGTTCTTCCTTTTCTGTGTAGTAGAGTTTTTGCTTTCCTTCCAGGATTGGATGGCATGTTGTCCATATGAATGCCTGCTACAAGGCTGACCTGACAATATGGCAGCTCTAATTTCTAAGTGATGACAGTCTCCATGTCCAAGCATAATGAATAGCATATTAGCAATAACATCTATAGAAAATGAATACATTTTCACTTTACTGAGCCAATTTACTTGATTGTCTATTGACTTACATACTTGGTTTAAATGGCAGTATATCGAAGAATATGTATATACTTTGTATGTGCATATTGTGAAGCTTCTTCTCTGGGCCAAACTGCTTTTTTGTGTGTTTTGTTTTATTTTGTTTTGTTGCCTTATGATAAATTTATTTGAAGGGCATTATTTTCTTCAAGAACAAAGGCTTTAATGAATATTCCTGTGTATGTGAAATGAAGAGTATTTTCCCTGAGGAAAGTTGCACAGTGAAAACCAGTCTAGTTGTGACCCACTCCATATTTATTGTTAACTCACTATTACCCCCATTGAAATTTTGCTCACCTAATTTGTAATTTTGTTAGTTTGTTTTTGAAGTTGGGTTGATGCCATTCTTAGTGCTGCTGAAGTGAAACCTTGTTTATTGTTAGCTTCTCGCTGGTTTCTATATGGGCAATGTAACAGCAAAACCAAAATGGCTGAACAGACTTCTTGTGCTTTGTAAATAGAAGATATGTTCTGTACACGTGTTTTATCTGTTAGTGTGGAATATTTCCTTGAAGTGATGCCTCATTTAAGTCGTCAGAATGAGCCTTTGTTTACAAGTTTAAACAAAAAATAGTAAGAAATAATATACGTGTTGAAGAAAGCATCACAACAGAATTGTAGAAGTCCAAATTTAATATACTGTATAGAAAAAAATGTGTCTAGATGATATTATGTTTTTATTATTTAAAATCATTGTTTTAAGTTTTTGTTCAAAGAAATAAAAGTTTGAATACAATCAAAGCATCAGCCAAATTTTTTGTGTGCTTTAATGTGTTTGTATATGTTCTTACAACCCATCATTAATATCCCAATTAAAAGAATTCCATGGGGGCTGGAGAGATAGCCTGGAGGTAAGGTGTTTGCCTTTCATGCAGGAGGTCATCAGTTTGAATCCCGGGGTCCCATATGGTCCCCCCGTGCCTGCCAGGAGCGATTTCTGAGCATGGAGCCAGGAATAACCCCTGAGCACTGCCGGGTGTGACCCAAAAACCACACACACAAAAAAAAAGAATTCCATGAGGTGTTAGTTTTGAAATGTTCCCTTTGACCTCTGCTGCAGATCAGTTTTACACTTAGTATTGGGCTTTTTTAGAAAATACAAAACTCTGCACAGATACAGAAATTCTGGTTTATTCTGTAGTGGGGTCTAAACTAACCATTGTTCTCTGAGGCCCTCCTGAGAAGCACTGTCCATTAATAGCATTTAGAATGAGACTCATTTCGTCACCATATCCCAATCTTCAAGATCTTAACACTGCAGTGGCTAGGAAGTCTGCTCCAAGATAAAGAATGGAATGATTTTGCTGTGAGAGATCATTGGGAACCAGACTAAGCTGCACCCATACAAAGTCCAGGACCAAACTCCTCCCCATCTCAAGACACACACCTGTTTTATTGCCAGGCAATAAGAGCAGAATCTTGCTTTTGTTTGCAGATCAGGTCCAGGGGAGGGAGATCCTAAAGGGGTGGGGATGAGATAAATGTAGGAAGTGGTTCTGACCAGGGCCCACTAGAGGTTACTTCCACTAACAATTTCTCTCCAAAACAAGCTCATTACTCCTAGTTTGTCAAAGAGATTTCTAGCCCCAGTGTTTTCAGAAATGATTAACTAAATGGTGAATTGTATGTTGTAGAATTTTATAGCTAGGCAAACTTTGAAGAGTCCTTCTGACTTGAAGTAAAGCACTGTGTGCACGCACGCACACATACACACAAAGCACACAGTCAATACTGAGCACACAGGTTAGCTAGGTGACTGGCAGAGCCTGGACTGGCCCCACAACAGGATAAATCACATCGAGCCTTGTTTTCTTCATCTTGTTTACAGTTCTTTCTAGAATAGCTTTAAATCTTGTTCTGTATATTATCTGCATATAACTTCACAAGAAATCTAGAAAAAAATCTTAAGAGCTTAAGTGAGTTGAGTACAAGGTCACAGGATTCAAGATAAACATAACAAAATTCAGTTACATTTTTTATGGGGAATCATGTAAACTTAAAAACATTTAGTAACTTAAGACGTAATATGTTTATTTGAAAATTATTAAATGATAAATTAAGTTGTTTTAAATTTAAAAATTAACATTTACAATTGTCAAAAAATAAATATGTATGACTTGGGGGCTGAAAATGATGATGTGAATGAAAGAAAGAAAGCTTAAAAAAGAGACAAACAGCATTCCTTGCATACTTCTAGCCCTGGTTCGATTTACAGCACCACATGTTCTCCCAAATACTGCCACCAGGCCTTCATAAAAACGTTTGAACCTTTTTAAAGGCCTGGGGAACCACCCCTCCCTCCCACACACACACACAAATATATAACATTAAGGTTCCTGGTACTCGGATCATCGTTATAAAACATTGTTAATTTGAAGCCAGAGTGACAGCACAATGGTCGGGCATTTGCTTTGCATGGGGCTGACCCAAGACAGGTTCTATCCCCAGCATCTCATAGGTCCCCCAAACCAGGAGCAATTTCTGAGTGCATAGCCAGTAGTAACCCCTGAGTATCATGAGTGACCCCAAAACAAAAAAACAACAAAAAACATAGTTAATTTGACGCTCAATCCTTAAAAGAATTGTTTCCTCTCACAAAACTCTTCTTAAGCAGCCCAAGAACCAAAAAATGTGTTAAACTTTGTCTGACTCTGTCCTCAGTTCTGAAACATGGGCAGAGATTTCTGTTGTCTGTGGAGTGGTTTAATGCGGTTGTGCACTTTAGACTATTAGTCATCAAGACATCTCTGCTACCAGTATGGACCTGTAATTATTCAGATTATTTAAAAGTATAATTTCTATTTAACCCAAGACTGGAAATATCAGTACTACCCTCCTTGGGGATTTCTGTCATCTCATGACTGAAAAACACCAGGCCAGTCAAAGGACCTTGACAGGATGTGGGAGGAATAAGTACACTGTGACCACTCTGGACCATGTGATGAAGGCTCTGAAGTGCAGGCATAAGAATCATATCCATCATTGATGATAGTGAATCTGACACTCTGGCCATTGCCAATGGATAGATGAGAAATAAGAACCCATCTTTGGGGCATTGGGGGGGAGGGGGGAGGAACCACTTTAGAGATGTCATGAGAGGAAAACAAGAAAAAAGGCTGCCAAATCCAAGGTCAGACAATCTTTCTGGGATGGGGCCTGGTGTGGGGTGGTGTTTGGGTTCCTTATCTGTTCAAGCCTATTTGCTGCCCTGTATAACGAACTGTTAAAGCACTTAGGTGTAGACTAGGAAAATGAAGTTATGCATACCAAGTATAGGGAAAGTCTCTACTTTCAAGAAAGAAGCAGTGGGTGTTCAGCTAATAAATTTCAGTTTGTAGGTTATTTATATTTTCCCTGAACTTTTGTATTTTTTCCTTAGAGCAACTCAGCAAAATAGAATTTGTGTTTACTCTTGACAACATGTTTCACATATACCTCAAAAAGGAAAAAAAAAAAAGCCTAGCAACTTTATAGTTAAAACAGGAAAATAATTCTCCGGGTTTTTTGTTTGTTTTGTTTTTACCTTTTTAGCCATTTCATACAAGCCAGCTGCTTATAGCTCAACTAAGCACAGACCAAAGAAAGTTATTAAAGTGCTCAGAGTCATATTTTTTTATTTGGGGTTGGGGTATTTTGGGTCATACTTAGCTATGCTTACCATGCTCAGGGGTCACTTGCTAGTAGTGTTTGGGGATCATATGCATTGCCAGGGATAGAACCAGGGTTGGCCCATATACAAGCAAGTGCTTTACTTCTTTTACTATCTTTATTTTTATATTTACTTAGCCCTAAGCACTTGATGATGATGATGATGATGATTAGTTTGGGGGACATGCATATCTGTGCTCAGGGGTTATTCTCTGGCTCTGTGCTCAGAAATCATTCCTGGCAGGCTTAGGGGACCATATGGGATTCCAGGGATCGAACCCCAGATTGACCTCATGCAAGGCAAAAGTTCTACCCTGTGCTATCATTGTACTATTTCTAGCCCTATTTTTCCCTTTTTTTAGTCATTTTTTTTTCTTTTGAAATTTTTTGTGGTCAGAGTAGAATGCTCTGATGTTTGGCTTGGCAATCCAAGATTATTAAAAATAGTTGCTGCTACCAATATGTGTAAAATAAAAATACAAGCAAAATTTACTTTTAAAGTTACTTTTTATAAAACTTAAATTTATAATGAAAGTTAAAAACGTAATACAAGTATACTAATGAAAAATAAAATTATTTTTGTAATATTATTGTGCTTAGTAAGGATAGTAAGTGAATGTTCCTTACCATCAAATTGATTGGAAATGTTAATTTAGAAAGACTGCTCTCAGGGGCGAAGTGATAGCACAGTAATAGGGCGTTTGTCTTGCATGTGGCTGATCCAGATGGGTGCAAATTTGATCCCCAACATCCCATATGGTCCCCCAAGCCAGGAGTGATTTCTGAGCGCAGAGCCAGGAGTAACCTCTGAGCATTACCAGGTGTGACCCAGAAAAAGAGGAAGAAGGAGGAGGAGGAAGAAGAGAAGAGAAGAAAGAAAAGAAAAGAAAAGAAAAGAAAAGAAAAGAAAAGAAAAGAAAGACTCCTCTCAGCTTGTGAGCTATATAAAAAACAAGTGAGGACTTACATGTTAAAAAGCCAGTCCTTGAACTCCTTTCTTTCTTTCTTTCTTTTCTTTCTTTCTTTCTTTCTTTCTTTTTCTCTCTTTCTCTCTTTCTTTCTTTCTTTCTTTCTTTCTATCTTTCTATATATCTTTCTTACTATCGTAGTTTATTTCTTTATTTCTTTCTGTCTTTCTTTGTTTGTTTCTTTTGTTTTCTTTCTTTCTTTCTTTTTTTTTTTTTTTTTTTTTTTTGGTTTTTGGATCACACCTGGCGCCACTCGGGTTACTCCTGGCTCTGTGCTCAGAAATTGTTCCTGGCAAGCACCAAGGACCATATGGGATGCTGGGATTCTAACCAACATAGGTCCTGGTTGGCCGCTTGCAAGGCCAAGGCCCTACCGCTGTGCTATCTCTCTGGCCAAATACAAATACTCTTGCCTGTTTTTAATTGTTTTCTTCTTTTCAGATTCTTCCTAATTTCTTGAGTGCCAAGAAGGCATGATAGAACCAAGAAAATAAGGTGGAACATTTCTCTCTGCTTAAGATTAGATTAGAATACATAAGACACACTGAGAAAATATAGGCAGACATGTATAGTATATGGACCTCAGAGGTGTCAATGACTTGACTCCATTTGCAAAAAATAAATTGAATTACATCAAATTAAAAATATTTTACATAGGGGCCGGGCGGTGGCGCTGGAGGTAAGGTGCCTGCCTTGCCTGCGCTAGCCTAGGACGGACCACGGTTCGATCCCCCGGCGTCCCATATGGTCCCCCAAGAAGCCAGGAGCAACTTCTGAGCACATAGCCAGGAGTAATCCCTGAGCATCACAGGGTGTGGCCCAAAAACCAAAAAAAAAAAAAAAATTTTTACATAGTTAAAATAAAAAAAAAACATTCTGGAGCCAGAATGATATAGTGCAGTTGGTAAGACTCTTACCTTGCATTTGATTATCCAGGTTCAATCCCCAGCATTCCATGTAGTCCTTTGAGCCCATCATTCCTGAGCTCAGAGTCAAGAATAAGCCCTATTCAACATAGTAGTAGAAGTTCTAGCAATAGCAATCAGGTAAGAGAAGGAAATCAAAGAAATCCAAATTGAAAAAGAGGAAGCCAAACTATATTTGCAGATGACATGATATACATCAAAGACCCTAAAGAGTCCACAGAAAAGCTCCTAGCAACAATAAACCAATATAACAAAGTGGCTGGATACAAAGTTGCATAAAAAGTTGGATTAAAAAGACAGATGCATTCTTTTATATAAATAACAACTCAGAGGAGAAAGATCAAAAAATCTATTCCATTTAAAATAGTGTCCAAATCTATCAGGAATCAACCTAACAAGGAAGGTGAGAAACCTATAGCACAAAAACTTCAAAACACTTAAAAAAATTGAAGAAGACAAGGAAATGGAAGCGCATTCCATTTTCAAGGATTGGAAGAATCAATATTATTAAATGACCATCTTACCTAAACTATATAGATTCAATGCAGTCCCTATGCAAATTCAGACAAAATTCTTTAAGGACTTAGAAAAATCAATTATAAAGTTTTTTTGAACCATAAAAGACCTCGGATAGCCAAATGAAAACTGAAAAAGCAAGAAACTGGGAGGCATTTCATTACCTAATTTGAAGCTCTACTACAAAGCCATAGTGATCAAAACAGCATGGTACTGGGAACAAAGATAGACTTACAGACTATTTGGTCAGGATAGATTATCTAGTGACAAACCCCATTGTATAGGTCAATTATTCTTTGATAAAAGATTTGATTACGAGAGAGAGAGAGAGAGAGAGAGAGAGAGAGAGAGAGAGAGAGAGAGAGAGAGAGAGAGAGAGAGAGAGAATTAGCCCTGAATACCACCAGGCATGGTCCAAAAGCAACCCTTACCCCCATAAAAAAAAAAAAAAAAAAAAAAACTGAGGCTAAATTCAGAGGAGATCCTTCTGAATGGGAAAAGATACTTGCACACAATGCATTAGATGATGGACTAAGATCCAAAATATATGAATCACTCACAAAGCTCAGCAATAAGAAAATAATTCTAAGAAAAAAATTAGAAAAGGTGGGCCAGAGCAGTGGCACACACGGTAAGACATCTGCCTTGCCCATGCCAGCCTAGGACAGACCATGGTTCGATCCCCCCGGCATCCCATAGTGCCCCCCCAAGCCAATAGCGACTTCTTTTTTTGTTTGTTTGGTTTTTTTTTTTTTGGTTTTGGGGCCACACCAGGTGACGCTCAGGGGTTACTCCTGGCTATGTGCACAGAAATCACTCCTGGCTTGGGGGACCATATGGGATGCCGGCGATCAAACCACGGTCCATCCTGGGTCAGCTACATGCAAGGCAAACACCTTTATGCTGTGCTATCACTCTGGCCCCTCCAGGAACTGGAGTGATATATAATATATATTATATTTATATATATAAAATATGACTCAAAAATGTATATGAAAGAGTACAATAGACGGGGCCTCCCTTGCAAGACGTTGACCTGAGTTCAATCTTCTTTTCTCCCATATGAGGCCCCAAACACCACCAGAGTTGATCTCAGCACAGAGCCAGGAGTAAACCCTAAGCACTGCTGTCTCACCCCAAAGAAACAACAAAAAAAGATGCACACAAGCATGTGTGTACCTTTGTTTATTGTAGGACTTAGTACAATAGTCAGGATATGAAAACAACCAAATTGTACCATGAGACATGAATGAATAACTTATTTACACAAGGGAATACTTGCAGTCACAAAAAAGTAAATGCAATTCATTGTAGCATGGATGGAACTAGAAGGTACCATGTTAAGTGGAGTAAGTCAGAGGAAGAAAAGCAAATACTAGATGATCTCACTTATTTGTGGTAGATAGAGAAACCAGGCAAGGAAATGGAAGGTGTTAAATGTCAAAAAAAGCCTTGGTCCTGCACTGCAGTACTAAGCGTGCCAAGTAAGGTGGAGAGTGCTGTAAGTGGAATGATGAGGTGAACTGAAGATCATTTGGACTTAAGTGGTACAGGGTCTTGGGCATGTTGCTGGTAAAGTGAGGTAGCACAGTTACACATACCTCAAAAACATAAGTATTAACATTATTGTCAACATGTAACCCAAATGGTAATAATTAAATGTTTTAAAAAATGTATTACCCACAAAATTAAAGTACATTTAAGGGGGAAAAATAAAGCAGAGCCTTGGCCCTTTTTTCCCTCCCCTGTTGCAAATTCCCATGTGGTTTTGGTTGGGTGAGTGGTACCTAGTGGCACTCCATGTGGTGAAGCTGATCTGGGTGTGTGGGTGGGGGTAGGGTGAATGACGATCTATGCAAAGATCCAAACTACAGTGGCCTGGAGTGGCTTTTTAAGAGTGACTTCTCCTTTCTTTGCTGTCTGGTCATCCTCATGGATCTTTTTTGCTTCCTGGTGCTCACATCAACATTTTCATTACCTAGAGCTTCCCATAACTGTCTCTGCCTCTTTGTGTCATCTTCATTCTATTTCTTCTTTTTCATCATCATCTTCTTCCTCCTCTTTATTTCCCTGCCTTGTTCCTCTTCTTCATCTACCACTTTGTCTGCCTCCAGCTCCCATTTTCTTTAATCACTCTTACTATTAGCGGAGACATCTCTTCCATTCTCCCACTTTTTCAATTTACTGCCCTTGTTGGTAATTTTGGGATCTGTGTCCAACTGTGTCTGACTTAATGGAGCATGCCAGTGATCTGATGCAATAAATTAAAGAAAAACAAAAGTTGGGAGGGACTGATGAAGGTTAGCCAGAGTCCATAGCAACTGAAGAAGCTTGCACAGAGTCTACTCTAAAGCACTAAGAGCAGGACATGGATGGGAATAACAGACGATTATTCAGAGCAACCAGTGGGCTCTGAACTTATTGATGGTCTCATAACAATGATTTCCTCAGGTCATTAAACAGTAATAAGATTGTTGCTTTGCAGTTTTCCTTGAAAGGTTTAGGAAATTCTGTTATGTTTAAAAACCTTTCTGGGCTTTTATTCCCATTCTTTGTTGTGGTGAATTCATCCATTTTGTCATTATGCTGTTGCTACTTGAAGACTGAGGTAAAGATCCAATCGAGGTATAAACAGTCAAGGGCTTATGCCTACAAAATCAGGATGGTGTTTGTGACTCTAAATGTGTCTGTTGGAGATCTGTGGTCTCATGTGCCCTGTAGCTGCTAAAAATCTGAGGGTTAGCTAGCCTGGGCTCTGACCCAGGGTTTACACTTGCTGATATTTGATAACTGATTTGGAGGCAAAGTCTTAAACAGCTTGAGTTGCAACTGAGAAGTGTGACTATGTGGTACCTGGTCAGCTGTTCAACAAGATGTTCTTTGTAGGTACCAATGGGGATGCAGTGGCTTATTTCTAAGTAGAGAGCCAAAGTTAGCAGACCTAGATAGTGACCAGTGCATGAGGTGATGCTTCAATTGTTTGGCTAAATCTATGGCACCAAGATCAAGTGGGTCTCTATTGTCGACAAGCCAACTTATGTGTGCCCCTATATACTTGAGTCCTACCTGTAAGCAGGTCTGAAAGATGATCAAGAGGACACATTCCTGCCACCCTATGAAGGGTCTGTGTCAAGTCTGAACAGTTTTCCTGGGCAGCTAGATTTATTTTCACTAGTTTTGAAGACTGGGCAGAAATGACCAGAAAAATCAGGCTTGTGTGAGGCCAAGGATAGCAGTGACCCAACCATCTTGTGAAAATAAGCTTCCAGTCAAAAATACTGGGAAATTCTGAGTGATACATTGAAGATCTCTACACCAGAGCTTGGGTATAAGCCTGGTCACAGGTTTAGACATAGGTCTCTTGCTCTCTGCTTTGGGAGGCCTGATCTGCTTACAAACCCACCATGGTGGACTGGGCAGAGCTGAGTCGGTTGGTTTGGCCAAGCAAGTCTCAGCCAGAGCTCTTGAACAATTGCTATCCTGATGAGAAGGACTTCTTCTAGCCATATAGGCAGAGCAAGAATGACTCCCCTCATGCAGATTCCTGGCAGCATCTAATCTTTTGCTTCCTTATTCAGTTAAAGGGAAAACAAAACTGGAGTTATGGAGAACTTGTGTACTCAGCACACCACTTCCTCCTTGCTCTTTAGTATCTTAGAAGCCCATAAATGACGTCTGTTCTCAGCCTGCCAAAGGTCTGTGCCAAAGGTACTTCTCATTTCTGCTACCTGCTCTCCCACCACACAGCTCCTCCCCAGGGTGAATTCAGATCCACTTACACTCTAGTAAAACTTAGGTCGGGTTCTGTATTCACTGGTGTAGATTTTGCTAAGGGTGTGTGTTAGACAGATTCCCCTTTATTCTAATCTCTTAGCACCCCAAACTGGTGTGAGTGTGAGAGAGTGTGTGTGTGTGTGTGTGTGTGTGTGTGTGTGTGTGTGTGTGTGTGTTACTAAGCAGTGCTCAGGACTGAATAGATTAATGCTTTAAACCTGGTGCTACAGTGTTGCTCTCATCAGCAGTAGGCCATGAATCAATATGTTCAGGGGAACATACAATACCTACAATATGTGAGACTGAACTCAAGGTCATGTGAATCTAAGACATGCACTCCATTCATTTGGAGGATGTAAGAAAACAAGATAGTATGTTGGGAAGCTTGCTACAAATAGTGGAGACATGCAATTAAATTAGGGCAGAGAAGAGGCCACTATGACAATGATAGTTGAACATGGTCACTCTGGACAAGAACTGGATGACAAAAAGAGATAAAGTGGTATGCATGATGCCTCTGCAGTAACAGTATCTCAAACCACAGGGTCCAAAAGGGAAAAAAAGAAGGGAGTGGGGACAAAAAACATCTGTCACAGAGGCAGGCAGGGGGAGGGTGGGAGGAAAATAGGACATTGGTGGCAGGAAATGTGCACTAGTGAAGAGCTGGGTTTTGGATATAGTATGAAACTCAACCATGAACAACTTTGTAACTGTCTCTCATGGTAATTCAATTAAAAATATTTTTTACAAGTCTTTGACGGTTATATTTAAGGTACATAGTGACAGTGAATTAGGGCAATTCCCACCACCAGTTTTGACCTTCCTCTGACATTGTTCCCAGCATGCATTCCATACCTCCACTCCTTAGCCCCCTGGATTGCTAGTGTAACAAGTCCCTTTTGTGTATATTTTGTCGTAGTTTGGGCCTCTTTTTTTTTTTTTTTTTTTTTTTTTTGTGGTTTTTGGGTCACACCCGGCAGTGCTCAGGGGTTATTTCTGGCTCCAGGCTCAGAAATTGCTCCTGGCAGGCACAGGGGACCATATGGGGCGCTGGGATCCGAACCGATGACCTCCTGCATGAAAGGCAAACACCTTACCTCCATGCTATCTCTCCAGCCCCTAGTTTGGGCCTCTTGATTCTATTGTTCTTGATTTTGGGTTGGGTATTTAGGTCTGATCATTTGGGGTGGGGGGAGTTTGGGACAGACCCGGCAGTGTTTAGGGGTTACTCCTGGCTCTATGCTTAGAAATTGCTCCTGGCAGGCTGGGGGGCGGGGGGGGGACCATATGGGGTGCCGGGATTCAAACCACTGTCCTTCTGCATGCAAGGCAAATGCCCTACCTCCATGCTATCTCTCCGGCCACAGGTCTGATAATTTTTTATTTCCACTCAATACTCATGAGATGCTTTTCCCTGGTACCATTCTATTTTTCTCGATTTATAGGAAAACATAGAAATATGAGGCTGAATAAAATGATTTATGTTCTATTGTTCTGTTAAAAAAAGGAAGAAGAAGAAGAAGAAGAAGAAGAAGAAGAAGAAGAAGAAGAAGAAGAAGAAGAAGAAGAAGAAGAAGAAGAAGAAGAAGAAGAAAGTGAGAGGGAACCCCTGTCTAGAAGCTATAAATATAAATCTAAAAGAAGAAAAAAAGAAAGAAAAAGAAAAAAGGTGGGGTGGCTAGTGAGGCAAGGGTTTTGTTTTTGTTTTTGTTTGCACAGGCATAGTTAATATTGGAGAAATTATAAAGGAAATTCCCTTGGCCTAAGAGATACAGGGTGCCTCCACCCTTGAAGCATACCAACTACAAGCTCTGGACTTGTAGTATTTTTTTTAAAAAACAAACAAAAAGGAAAAAGGAAATGTCCTCCTGACTGACCCTGAGCTTTCTCTCTGAAATTTCTTCCTTTCTTAACCATTTTAATGCTTTCTTTTTTTTTTTTGTTTTTTTTTTTTTTTGTTTTTTGTTTTTGGGTCACACCCAGCACACTCAGGGATTACCCTGGCTTTATGCTCAGAAATCGCCCCTGGCAGGCATGGGGGACCATATGGAATACCGGGATTTGAACCACTGTCCTTCTGCATGGAAGGCAAACGCCTTACCTCCATGCTATCTCGCCGGCCCCCATTTTAATGCTTTCTTATTGTTTATTTCATATCTTCTTTGAACCATCAGAAACTAATTTCATACCAAACAGAACACTGCTAAAACCTTTGTATTTAGGGTGTTTCTCCAAGACCAAGAGATAGGAATAGAAATAACTGATAGCATCTGACTAAATGGCCTTTAGAAGCTAAATGCAAGTCTCCAGATTAAAGAGTAGTCTTCCCAAATGTGAGTTACCTGCTGTATTTTTTAAAGCAGAATCATTTTTAACTTTGAAGTAGTTTCAGCATTTAACTCCATTCTCACCTCTACAGTAAAAGCTTAATTGGCCTTTATGTATTCTTCCATACATTTCTGAACTTCATTTGCTAATATTTTATGAGAGTTGGCATTAGAGTGAGGGTATACCAGCAATGAGGTTACTTTTCTCCTTTTTGCTTTTGCTCCAGTTAATTTTTTTTTAATTTAACTAAGAACTATTTATTCTTTGATGGCTTGAAAATATTTGTTCACCTGAGCCGCAGTTCTTTTGATTTCACTGATACAAACTAGTTAAAAAATATCTACAATTTTTAATTCAGCATAGTCATCTACACCATAGACATGCACGTAGTATTTTCATACTGCTTTTTAAACTTTGTGGCTACATATGATGTTGGAAAGGACATTTGCAGGCCCTGTGTGAATTGATCTGTGATCTTATTATAAATGCTGCAGTCAAGGCCATCCTGTCAGTGACCACCAGTCTCTTTCTTTTAGAAAGAAAACTCGTCTTTAATACCCCCCTAAATTCTGAGCCTTGGAGTCAGAGAGACAGTACAAGAGGTAGTGTGATTGCTTTGAACGCAGATGACGTAGGTTCAATTCATAGCTCTGCTTTAGGTCTTCTGAGCCTGTCAGAAGTAATCCTGAATCCAGAGCCAGGAGTGAGCCCTGAGTACTCTGGATATGACGAAGGAAGAAGGAAGGAAGGAAGGAAGGAAGGAAGGAAGGAAGGAAGGAAGGAAGGAAGGAAGGAAGGAAGGAAGGAAGGAAGGAAGGAAGGAAGGAGGAAGAGGAGGGAGGGAGGGAGGGAGGGAGGGAGGGAGGGAGGGAGGAAGGTAGGAAAGGAGGGAGGGAGGAAGGTAGGAAAGGAGGGAGGGAGGGAGGAAGGAAGGAAGGAAGGAAGGAAGGAAGGAAGGAAGGAAGGAAGGAAGGAAGGAAGGAAGGAAGGGAGGGAGGGAGGAAGGAAGGAAGGTAGGAAGGGAGGGAGGGAGGGAGGGATGGAGGGAGGGAGGGAGGGAAGAAAGAAAAGAAAACAAAAGAAAGAAAACAAAACAAAAGAAAAGAAAAGAAAAAAGAAAAGAGGAAGCCTGAACATCTCCTATGCTAGAAAGGCTACTTTAGCCAGAACCCTGTCGGCCTCTCGGCATTTACCTCTGTCCTAGCCTACTTAAAAGCATTCCTCCTGACAAACACCTGCAATTCTCCTGTGTCTTCTCTTTCCTGCTCTGGGGCCTTCACACCTGTTGCTTCTTCAACTGAATTCTTGTAACTAACAGCGACTCTGCCATTGGGACTTTGACCAGATTCATTTCCTTTGTGACTTGGTTTCCCAAGCTCATATACCCCACACCCCAAGTCTATGTCTCCACTTCCATTCTGCCTAGTACATAAGACTAATTGTTTAATTGTCCTTTTAATTGTTTGGGATCATCATTAGATTAGGAATGCCAAAGGCAGAGAGGGCCAGTCACCATACTTGACTTTGTGCCCCAAGCACTTAACTTAGGACATGAAATCCATTTTACTGAGTTAATTAATGAGCAAACAAACATGTCTGAGTATATCCACTGCCAATTAAAGACGGGTTAAGGGTGCAGATAGTGGAATCAGGGTTGTCAGTTTTATTGCCAGAATCAACACTTGCTTTCTAGATTATGTCTTTGTGCCTCAGTAGATAATGATGTTATTTCATTCTCAGGCTTTTTGTTTGTCTGCTTGTTTATTTGTTTTTTGGTTTTTGGGCCACACCTGGTAACACTCAGGGGTTACTCCTGGCTATGTGCTCAGAAATCTCTCCTGGCTTGGGGGATCAAGAACCACTGTCTCTCCTAGGTCAACCTCGTGCAAGGCAAACACCCCACTGCTATGCCACCACTTCAGCCCCTCATTCTCAGGTTTGATGTAAGGATTAAAAGGAATGGTTAAGATTAAAAAAAAAAAAAAACCAAGGTACCAATAAAAGTTTTGAGTTATGGTAATGTTTCAAGGGTTAGGCTGTGGTCACTGTTAAAATGAAAGCTGAACCACCCAGTCAATGAAGCTCTTCTTTCTTTAAGGTTTGAAGAATAAATCTGTTCCCAATCTAATGGAGAAGATGGATGCTCTTTTCAGTGTTACTGATCCTCAACACTTGGTAGCTCAGGTCAAATATTCTAGCATTTAATGACAAAATCAATACAATATATTTGAACTATTATAAATGCTGCTTTTGTAGCCCATATAACATTGTCCAGAATCTTTGAGTGATTTAACTGACCTGAAGGCCTGGAAAGCATTTGTAAGTTTCCATTGCACAGATATGTATTCTTTTTATTAAAAATAAAAGAAAATGGGTTGGAGAGATCGCATGGAGGTAGGGCATTTGCCTTGCACATAGAAGCCAGCATCCCATATGGTCCCCTGAGCCTGCCAGGAGTGATTTCTTTTCTTTTTCTTTTTATTTATTTATTTATTTATTTTATTTTATCAGGAGTGATTTCTGAGTGTAGAGAGAGGAGTAACCCCTGAGCGCTGCCGGGTGTGACCCAATACTCAAAAACAGGAAAAAAAAAGAAAAAAAGAAAAGAAAACACTAATTATCTACTATAGTGTATACAACATGGTTACAATAATGTTTATGGTTTTGGTATACTCAATAACTACACTTCACTAACATTGAAGTGACTAAGACTGTCCCTGTGTCTCCACTCTAAGACTGTATCCTTGCAAGAATAGTCCATACAGTCTGAAGGAAGGGAGATAGCAGCATTCACAGCAGAGGACTGAAGACTGTTTGGACTAAGCTGAACCTCTTTTCAGGAAAGAGACCAAGAGACTGAATTAATGGAAGAAGCAGAGAGAAATTTAATTAGAACAATGCAAACTTTGGGGGGGGGGGGGGAGTGGCGCTTCCAGCAGTGCTCAGGGCTGACTACTGGCTCTGTGCATAGGAATTGTTTCTGGCTGTGCTCAGGAAATTAAATAGGGGGCCAGGGCTAAGCCTGGTTAGGCTTGCAAGGCAAATCCCCTGTCTATTCTACTATAGCTTCAGCACCCATAGTGCAAATTTAGAAATATATTTTATAAGTTAAAGAGAATAATAATATCTGAAAAACCAAACTGGTGTTGGGAGTGGGAATCCCAATAACCCAGGGAGAAGTAAAACAAAAAATAATAAATGTGAAAATGCAAAGATCTAAGGCATAAAGCATCAATCTGAGACTGAGCGTGTGGTATATAAGAGGTCCAGAAGGAAAAAGAAGATAGAAGGAAACTAAGACAGTCCCTGAGTACCGTATTTGCCGGCGTTTAAAACGACCCCCTAATTTTGCAGTTAAAACATAGGTTTAGGCCTATATTCGCTGTATCAGACAGAACATTCCTGTGCTGCAACTGTATGTACCACAATGAGCCAATCACAACAAGCAAAGGTTCAAAGGTTATACTGTAATAGACTTCCTCTCTGACTCTGGCCAATCTAAGCAGGCTTTTTACAGTGTAGATTTGGGTACAGAACATTGTCTAATTTGCATGCATCAAAAGCCTGCTTGGGTTGGCTGAGTTAGAGAGGCGGTCCGAGCAGCCTTGCAGTGATTGGTGCAGGATCAAGTTGGAAAATTCGTTTTGTGGCAATATTCAGACAATTTTCATTTAGCGGCATATTGAAACATTTTTCGGGATATACTCGGCGTATAAGACGACCCCAGATTTTCGGTTGACTTTTTTTTTGTTTCAAAAGTCGTCTTATAAGCCGGAAAATATGGTATATAGATGCTTAGGAATCCCTCCAGACACTCATGAGATTAGTAAAGCAATACATTCACACAAAGAAATTCCCTTGTGAAATGTTTTACTTCACATATCAATGTAATACCAACAAGTGCTCAAAACAAATTCTTGATAAAGAAAAAAGTGTTGGGAGTCTTGGGTTATAAATAATAAATGTATTTCTCTGATGTTGAAAATTATGATCTGAAAA
Source organism: Suncus etruscus (assembly GCF_024139225.1). Taxonomy (NCBI): domain Eukaryota; kingdom Metazoa; phylum Chordata; class Mammalia; order Eulipotyphla; family Soricidae; genus Suncus; species Suncus etruscus. Next base: position 84,301,833 of record NC_064848.1, read on the forward strand.
TATTAACAATAGTCAAAACATAACTATTAGGCAAAGATGAGACATTTTGACACACGTAGGCCTCAGAAAGTCTATTGCTTATATACTCTAAGGAACTGAATTAAGAACTTATTCAAATTTGCTCAGGAAGCAGGGTGGAAACAGGGTGAGAAATGGTTTATTGGTTGAGGGATGCAAACACTGGCAGTGGGTTTGGAGATGAAACATTGAATGTATAAAGCTCTGCACACAATAGCTTTGTAGATCACAGTAAATATAAACAAAGTCTTAAAGAAAATAAACCCAACAAAAATATCTGCATGGGAGAGGACAAGATAGAAGAAAATAGTAGTAAATAATAAAACTATATTAGTCATAACCTAAATGAATAATGCTTGCATAGCATGGACTAATAGAATTTGTGAATTAGGGACTAGAGAGATAGCACAGAAAATAGGCCACTTGCTATGCAGGCAGCTGAACAGGATTAGTTCCCTGCCCCTCATATGGTCCCCTGGGCTCTGCCAAGAATGATTCCCCAAGGACAGAACCAGGAGAAAGCCCAGAGCATTACCAGTTGTGCCTACACCCCCACCAAAACATTTTCTGCATTAGATAAGATTATTTTATGGGGGGCTTTAATAACCTTAATTCAAAATGTAAGTTCTTATAGTAGTAGAATATGAAAGAATAAAATGAGGAAAAAGAAGTATTTCAGTTGGTTGTCTAGAAATTGACTCAAAGAGCATTCAAAATAAAGCAAAAAATGTAAAAAAAAAAAATTCCAGGGTATAAAGGAGAAGAAGGAATAAAAAGACTTAGGAGTTTAGGAGTGGGTTTGTCATAAGTGACTTGTACACTTACCCTCAACAATGACCAAGAAATTACCTATATCACCAAACCATTGAGAAATGTGTTGGTGCATGGAGAGTCAGAATCTTTAGAAAACACATATAGGCCAAGGGGAATGATGAACGAAGCAAGTTATAAAGCAGTCTTCTGGTTTTAAGGGTGATAGGAAATTGGTAAGGGCACTCATGCAAGACCAAGTGTCATACTCATAAAAGTATAGTATTTGTTGTACTTGGAAATTAATACAATTAGTCCATACTTGACTTTTTCCTCCTTCTATAAGACACAAGGCTGTCATCAGACAACATCAATCTAATAAAACCTGGAGACTAGCATATAGCAGCTAAGAGATAAATAAGCCTAAAATTAGAGTCCTATCTATGAAAGTATAAGGGGCTTCTAGCTTATTAAACTGTAAGTTTTCAAAATTTAGGAATTTTAAGAATCACCCTGTTTTGTTATTGGTAGACAAAGATTGGAATCCTGTCAATGCACTGCAAGAATTCATGAAATGTCAACATTGGGAACTGAATGCTGTCTAATTCATCCCGTCATGCATACTTAGCAACACTCATCAAACTGTCCTGAAGGCACAAAGTAAGTAATAAGCCCAGATGACTTAAACTTTTGTCATGCCTGATCACTCACCTCTTCCTTGACACTTACCTATGATATCATGGAAGTCTTTAAAACTAGTAGGCCAAATAGAGATGACTATTGTTCTGCACCAAAGGAGGGAAAATTTAATAATATTATGTCCTTCTCTCGCTTTCTCTGTCTCTTTGGTTTTGGGAACATATGCCCTCTAGTCAGGGATTACTCCCAGTTCTATACTCAGGAATCACTTCTGATGGAGTTTGGATGACCGTATGGAATGCAAGGGACCAAGCCTGGGTCAACCACATTCAAGGCAAACACCCAACCTATTATACTGTCTCTGGCCCTTTCAGAATAGGTCTTTTTAAGAATAAAGCCAAAAAAAGGGGAGAGTATGAATATAGTTCTGCTGTATGGTGTCTTTTTTGGTGGCAAGAAGGTAACAGAAGTATCTGGGTTTCAAAGCCCCCAGGACTGAGTTCCTTCTAAAAGAACATGTGTGAATTATGAACAGCTAGCATAAAAAAGAAAATTTTAACTCAGTAATGGCAGCAGAGAACCCACTGCATTTTGTTAGTACCAGGGAAAAAAATGGGCATTTTTCTCATAAAGCAACTCTGTGTCATGGCCTTTAGCAATGGAGGCCTATAGTTAATTCACTGGGCTTGCCCATTGGTTATCATATGACCCAAGAGCCAGCAAGTTTCTGTATTTAAAATTGGTAACTATGATCCTTAGAGGTGCTGAGTTCTATTTGAAAGGGTTGGAGTATCCATGAAAAATGCTGATCCATGAAAGATGCTGATTCAGATTACCCTGTAGTAGGACTGGAGTGATAGAACAGTGTGTTGGGCAGTTGTTTTGCATGCAGCCAGCCCAGATTTGATGACCAGACACCCTATTGGTCCTCTGAACCTACGAGAAGAGATTCCCTGAGCACAGGGCCAACTACAAGAATGACCCTTTTTTCTCCCCAAATAATAAAAAATAACCCTGTAGCTTCACCCACCAACCACATGTGACCGGCAACTATTCCCAGGCAAACCAAACACATTAGTGTTAAATTTTTTGTGGCTTTTTTTGGAGAGGGCAATTGGAGAGCACACCTGGTAATGCTCAAGAATACTTTTGGCTCTGAACTCAAGAATCACTTCTAGCAGTGCTGAGGGATCTATATGAAATGCCAGGGCCCAAACTTGGTCTGCTATATGCAAAGCAAATGCTTTACCTGCTGAGCTATCCTTCTGGCCCCTGAACTACACCTCTGGACCCAATCATTAACATTTTTGGCCTGATGGTTTTCATCTACTTTAGTAGTGAGACATGAAGTCTTTTTGATTGGCCCAGAACTCAGTTTCCCATTGAAAATAATCAGTGACTTGGAAACCTCCATAATTAGCCTAAACGACCCCCCACTTCTCAAATTGTGCTCTAAGTAGATACTTTTGGGGCAGTAGGTGCATCTGTTTCTAGGTTTTTTTTTTGCTAAAGCCTGAGTACAACTCCCTGTTCACAGAAATTAGAATAGCTGGGAGGAAAATGTGTGCAGTAGAGAAAGGTAAGTCAAAAGAAGAGATATATCTGTTTAAATAGATGAATCTCTGGTGGCTGGAGCAATTGTACAGTGTGCAGGGTGCTTGCTTGTCTTGCATGTAGCCAACGTAGATTCTATCCTCGGCATTCTTGAGCCTGCGAGGACTGATTCCTGGTGTAGTCCAGATAAATAAATAAATAAATAAATAAACAAATAAATAAATGAACAACAACAACAAAAAAAGAATAGAGCTTGACATATGAATCTTTAATTCCACTTCTAAGAGTTTATTCTACAAATATTTTTATACATGTAGCAGAATTTATTTGATTAACATTGAAATCCCACTTTATTTTTCATTTTATTCTTTGAAAGAATATCATTAAATAAGATACCAATGGAGAAATCCCACTTTATTTTTCATTTTATTCTTTGAAAGAATATCATTAAATAAGATACCAATGGAGAAGGGGCGAGCCACCTTTGGAATTTTCTGCAGAGAATGACACATGGGAACCAGAGTCTGGATTAGGAATGGATATGGGTAAAAAATTTCTTCCAGCAAACTTTCCACATATTTTCCTAATAAAATGCATATGTAACACTTTTTGCATTCTTGACAGATTGTACCTTAAACACCCAAACTATTCACCAATCATTCTGTCTTTCTGTTGACTGTCCTGGGAGATGTTGAGCAAAAAGTGACTAACAGCCCTATCTCCAGTTGCACCTTCCAGAGGCAACTTTATTCCTGCTGATTGCATAGAAAGTGTCAGACTATTGTGAAGATGGAGAAATAGTTTCCTGTTTGGGTCTCAAGCAAGAGAGGACTCTTATTGCCTCTCTTCTGGTCAGGGCAGAAGTTCTTTAAAGAACACAGCCAGAAAATCTGGAGCATCCCCATAAAGTGCACTCAACACACATTCTAACTTATGTCAAGAGCCCAAGAGCCCCAGCCTCCCTCTGTGGTTCTCACTATCAGTGCCCACACATGGAGCCTTCAGTTTATATAAGAGTAGACCCTGGTCAGTGGCAGCCATGTCTTGTAAAACATCCTGCCTTCCCTGGGCTGATGTTCTTGGGGCTGAGGTGACCAGCCTTTGGAAGCTTCAGCTGTGAAACCAGTCTCTTTGGTTATTAGGCTCCTCCCCGGCCAGGACACACTATGTATAGTATGTAGAGACACAGAGTTAGACCTCACCTACCTACTTTCAGCTTTTCACCAAATTCACCTGAAGAGGAGCAGTATCTGGGAGGTCAGACCCCAAAAGTGGTAATTAGCCTCTAGGTATGCTAGTCTCCTTGCTTTTGCTTAGAATTTCATTTTGCCATCTTCATAAATTTTGAAGTAGTTGACTAGTTTAGAAAGAAAAAGAAAGCCATTGCTTTTTACCCATCTCTTTCTCACACTTCCTCTTACAGATTGTCCAGTCATTTATTTAAGGGTGATTTCTTGGGAAAAGCATTTCACTTCCTGATTTTCATATGCTGAACTTTCCTTATCTTTGTCCATGAAACAAGTTTTTATGGTTCTCTGCTAAATTTACTGACTGGCGGACTAAGGAGGTGGACAGAAGGTGAAACATAATAAATGTTGGGGTTTGTATTACCTAGAGAGCATAAGGATAATTCAGTCAGGAAAAAAAATAAAACAAAAAAAAACCAAGGTCTCAAATGTAAGTGGTGCCTTTGAGAGCCTACTGGAAAATGAGGTATGATTCTCTGACTGTAGTTTTATCTGCTTATTGTAAAGACAGATATTTGCCCTCTGATAACAAATAGACTTTAATCCTGGGAGTCCAACTCATGTCAATAGGGGTGGCTCCAAGAAAATTAAAAGTAATTGCCTAAGATGTACCAGCCCACAGCCAAATTCTCACATTGCAGAACTGCATTCCTGTAGAAAATGACAGTCTTGATATGACTTATTATGTAACAGCAAAGATACTGATAATTCCATGTCAACAAACATCTTTCATCTTTTCAGGAGCCAGCCAGGCGAGCTATACCAGTATTGAAAAGAGGTTTAACTCCAGAGCATGATGACACATTGTGAACAAGAAAGCTCTGCAGTGCCTGCTCGCTGGGTAAGAGATGGTTAAGTAAAGGTTACACCAAGTTGTCAGCCACTTAGCAATCCTCAAGAATTTTTTCCAATCAATGGGTCCCTGCAAGCAATCTTGAAGCTGATTATAAAGCATTTCAAGTTGCCAGGAAGACTTTAGTAGGAAGAGAAGAGGGGAAGAGTGTAAATAGATTCCTGAGTAATTTTCTTATAGCCAAGAAGGATGTAGTCAGTAATGTGTTTCCATGAGCATATTGTAATGTTGTGAATTTATGATGATGCTTCAAATAAAGGAGCAGGGTGTCTGGTATCACAGAAGAAGCTTCTAAAGTCTGGGAGAAAGAAGTGTCTGAAGTCAGGAAGTATGGTCTGCCATCATCGAATATGATATGGCTACTTCTGATGGCCACACCTACAGCTCTAGTTTCATGAGCTTCTACCTACGATTCTCAGTGGGTCACACTGCTCACCTCTAGACATTGAATGCTTGTATGGTGGTGAAAGTCTTCCTCCCATGTCTCCCAGGATGCCTAGGAAGAATGAGGGAGTCATATACTCCAACAATTAAATCCCAACTAAATAACTTTATAACTGGATGGTCATGAATAAATAGTTTTTGAGTTTCATCTTCTTCACCTGTAAGTTAACAATAATAGTAATCTCTTTGTAGGGTTTTTTGTTTGTTTTCTTTTGGGGGGGCATACCAGTGACACTCAGGGATTACACCTGGCTATGTGCTCAGAAATCGGTCCTGCCTTGGAGGACCATATAGAATATTGGAGGATCGAACTGCGGTCCCTCTTAGGTCAGTCGTGTGCAAGGCAAACGCCTACCACTGCACCACCACTCTGGCCCCTCTTTGTAGGTTATTTTTGGAGATTAGATTAGGGTATAGGAAGCATCTAATCCAGTGCCTTGAACAAAGAGAAGCTCTGTAATTAGGAGTTAGCTCCCTTCTAACAATTATGACAGGCAACGAATGACTCTGAAATATTTCCACATCATAATCCTTGAATTAGGGGGAACTATATTATATTGCATGTAAATATGTATTTATATGAAAGGAGGAATTAAGGTTGCACATGGAATTAAGCTTATTCAACATCAGATTTTTTTTTGGGCGGGGCCACACTTGGTGACGCTCAGGGGATACTCCTAGCTATGCACTCAGAAATTCCTCCCGGCTTGGGGACCATATGGGATGCCAGGGATCAAACCCAGGTCCCTCCTGGGCCAGCTGCGTACAAGGCAAACACCTTACCACTGCACTATCACGCCAACCCCTCAACATCAGATCTTAAAGCAAGAATATCCTGGGCTATCCATGTGAGCCCAGTGTCTTACAAAGATGCTTTAAATGTGGAAAAGATGAGCAGAAAATATTTTACAGGAGATATCTCTGGCTTTGAAGATGGAAGGAAGGGCTATGAGTCAAGGAATACAGGTTTGTTCCAAAAACTAAAAGGTGAGGAAATGATTTCCAAATCTCCAGCTCACTGAGACCCATTTCAAATTTCTGCTTTCCTTTTAGTTGTTTCTTATTGGGGGGGCTCCCCAATAGTTCCAGGATTCACCAGGGCTATACTGGATGTTGCTAGGACAGTCATGCAATGCTGGATATTGAACCTGGGTTTTAAAGCAGGTTCTCCACTCTTTTGTGTTCTTATCTCACAGGCCCCCCCTTCAGACTTCTGACCTTCAGGATTCTAAGTAATAACATGGCATCTTTAAGCCACTAGGTTGGTGGTAGTTTGGTTCAACAAAGAAAACACAAACATTAGCCCATTTCAAGCCTCTTCCTATACTATTTTTCACTCATTGCAGGAAATCCAATACTCACTCGATCAGCAGTTCTTACTCTTTAGCAAAGGTGTTCTGGAAAGCCAGAGGAGCTTTGAACTCTCAAAGAAAGTGCTTTATCTATTACAATTCTCCCTGTCATGAAGAATGATGCTTGTTTTCTTCTTCCTGTCTCCTGTGGTACACGCAACTGAAATCACACCCAGTGTGGGCGCTACACTATCTTTAAGTGACACATATGCACTTGCCTTTCTTCTCAAGGTGTTGGCATAGTTCTAAATTGCTACATCCAATTGTTGTTTCCAAATTTCGTCATACTCTACTTGGATCACCTTTCCTAGCAATCACAGTATTCCTGCATCTGAGGGAAGAATTTTGACCTCACTTCAGTCCCACTGCTTCATACTGAGTATAACTTCTTTTGGCAAAAACAAAACTGCAAAGTAAACAAGCTGGGTTGTAGACATAAAACAAGAGTAAGGTACTAACTTTGCTTGCAGTCAATCTTAGCTCTATCCCCAGCACCACCCGGTCCCCTAAACACTGCTGGGTGTGGCCCCACAGCCTCCTAAGCATTGCTGGGGTAACCCAGTACCTCCAGGACCACAGTGTCTTTGTATGAAACTGCGGCCTGATTAAAAATCACCAAAGAATCTTCAGTCCTTCTGAGTACCACTTGGGAATCCCCTCCTGCAACCCCCCACCCAAAAAAAAAGGGGGGGTAAACAGTTCTACCTTTTTGTTGTTGCTTGTTTTGGGGCCTTACCCAGTGCTCAGGAATTACTCCTGACTCTGCACTCAGGAATCACTCCTGGCAGGATCAGGAGACCATATGGGATGCTGGAGATCAAACCCAAGTTGGTCCTGGGTCGGCAGAGTGCAAAGCAATCGCCCTATTGCTGTGCTATAGTTCCAGCCCCCAGCCCTGCCTTTTTAAAGTAAAAGAGCATTTTTACTTTCCAATCTTCTGAGTAAATGAGCCCATTATTAGTACAAGGGTATTTTTTTTTCTTGTCAGTGCAAATTTTTTCTGGATCATTATTGCTTCTCCTACTTCTCTAAATGCTTTCCCCCATTATCATCACCACCATGAAACCATCAGAAAAGTTAAGAAATAATTTTGCCACATACTGTCTGAGAATGACACTTTCAGGAAAGGGTTATAGGGATTATAGGCTGCACTATCATTCCCTTTATCAATTTTGGCAGCTCCAATGCTATTTCTATATCACTTCTTCCTCCTCTCCTCCCTCGCTCCCTTTTTCCTTCCCTTCTTTCTCTCTCTATCTTTCTCTCCATTCTCTCTGATAGATACTCCACACAGTCTCTGGCTTAAGGTCATTAATTCCCACACTGCCTAAATCCTTCCTCCAATAGTCCTGATCATGTGAAACTCCACATTCCATTCCTCCTTGCACAATCTCAGAAACTACTTACCCTCCATTTATTACTCATGTCCCAGGTTCCCTTTGCTCCTTACTCATTAATAGACTCTAGATAGGGTGGGAAGCCCAGGATATTTCATGGGAGATGAATCACAGTTCCATTGGGAAGTTGTTAGACAACTCAACTGTAACGCAGGAAGTGTTACAAGCTTTAAGAAAAGTATTGGTAAGATACCTTGGGAGCCCAGGTGTGAGCACAAGCTGGATAAATTTAAAACCAACCAACCAACAAAACATAACTTAAAATCACCAAGTGTAAAATAAAACAACTGAGTTCATTTCACATGTTTTGTCTTCCATCATTGCCATTTGTCTGTTCACTATGTTTGTGCAGCTATGCCCTACCATCACATTCAACCTTCCATTTGAAGAGAGGCCTTCAGAAGGAAGAATGGGATGGTAAGCCAGGCCTTGCAAAGAAGGGATTATTTAGAGATGTGGCCAAAAAGATGGGTGGCATTGCTTGTATTTGAGGTGAGCAGGGAGTTCAGAAGACATGATAAGGCTGGGCAGAGCTGTGGGGGAGTTAACGTTCAGCTTGGAGGGAGCTGAGAATTGTGGTAGGAAGATTGGAGATCGAATGGAAATGTCAGGGTGCCAGACTTCAGAGTACTGTCAAGGGAACAGAAAGGCTTTGGGGTTAGCCAGTAGGAATCTTGAAAGTTTAGTGAGCAAAGATGAAAGCCATTCATATTTTTTTCAGCCACAGTAGAGACAACATGTGTACCCTCTAAAGCATCTCCCTAGTCTCCAAAGTCACATCCTTTCTATTTGTTTTAATTATTTATTTTGTTTTGGAGCCATACCTAGAAGTTCTTGGGGCTTACTCTTGGCTGTAAACTCAGGAATCACTCTTGGTGGGATTTGGAGGACCACATGGGGATACTGGGACTTGAACCCAAATTAGCTGCCCCAAAGTCCTACCCACTCTAATATCTCTCCAGCCCTATCACATCATTTTAAAATTATTCTATTTTATTAATTAAATTATTTAATTGAATCAAGTGAGATACAATTACAAAGTTGTTTAAAAATGAGTTTCATTCATACAATGTCCACACCTTTCACCAGTGCACATTTCCTGCTAGTGTCCCTAGATTCCCTCCTGCCCACCATATTTACTTCCCCTCCCTATTCTACCTCTATGGCAAACATTTTTCTTCTCTCTCTCTTTCTCTATCTCTCTCCCTCCCCTTTTTCCTCCTAGATACTGCCTCACATCATTTTAAGTGGATAATCACCTCTAAGTAACAAATAAAGTTGATATTCAATTTTTTTTTTTTTTTTTTTGGTTTTTGGGCCACACCCGGTGACACACAGGAGTTACTCCTGGCTATATGCTCAGAAATTGCCTCTGGCTTCGGGGACCATATGGGATGCCAGGGATCAAACCTCAGTGTGTACTAGGCTAGTGTGCACAATGCAGATGCCTTATGCTCTGCCCTGCACCACTGCTCCAGCCCCAATGTTCAATTTTTTAAATAATATTTTTATTTAGGTACCATGATTACAAACATGATTATAGTTGGGTTTCAGTTATAAAAAGAACACCCCTCTTCACCAGTGCAACATTCCTACCACCAATGCTTCCCTCTCCCTCTGCCCTCACCTCCTGCCTGTTATTGAGACAGACATTCTACTTCTCTCATTCATTAAGATGTTTAATTTTGGGAGGCCGGATAGATAGCACAGCGGCATTTGCCTTGCAAGCAGCCGACCCAGAACCTAAGGTGGTTGCTTCAAATCCCGGTGTCCCATCTGGTCCCCCGTGCCTGCCAGGAACTATTTCTGAGCAGATAGCCAGGAGTAACCCCTGAGCAGCGCGGGGTGTGCCCCCCAAAAATATGTTTAATTTTTTAATTAAATAAATCATTGTTAAATACGGAATTAAAAATTGATGATAGTTGAATTTCAATCATATGATGTTTCAACACCCATCTCTTCACCAGTATTCATTTCCTGCCATCTGATGTTCAGTGTTTTTGACTGAAATGTATGTCTTGCCATCAAGCCTCTGGTCATTCTACAAAATATTGTGAAGAAGCTGTTGGAAATGACAATCATCTTATTTGTGAAGTCAGCTTTCATATAGAACATAAAATGGAAAATGGCCCTTTACTCTTGGATCTACAAAGGCCCCTGGTACCCAGGATTGAATGAGGATCTGGCAAAGTGTTTCATACAAGGCCTTACCTTTTGGACTATCTCCCTAACTCTGGAAGTTTTATTTATTTTTTTAGTCTTTTATTTTTGGTCTGCACCTAGAGGTGTTCAGGCTTATACTTGCATTCAAGTACAACTCCTGACAGGCTTGGGGGACCATACAGGTGTTGGGGGTTGAACTCGGGTTGGCCACATGGAATGCAAGTGCCCTACCCAATATACTGTTGCTCCAGCTTGGAATTTTTTTTAATAGGCCCCAACCAGTGGTACTAAGGTGGTACCTAATAAGCCATGCAGGGATGGGAATTGACTCTGGGAGTCCTGCATTCAAAATGCTCCAGCTTTTAGAGCTATCTCCTGGCCCTCAACCTGTTTTTCAAGCCAATAGATGTGTGTATCTTATTAGGAGGTGTAACTCTTAAGTATATAGCTTTGTCATCCTGACTTGAGAATGCTTCCTGTTCTAGAATTTCAGTCTTAGTGGGAAGGGCCTTTAGATTAACATCCAACAATATCAGACAAAAGAATTTGTCTTTTTCCAGTCTCTTTCCTGCTTCTTGAAATGACTCTCACTTCTTTGTTTTTTTTATATGTTTATGAGATTGTAATTTTTAGTTATGTGTTATTAGTGGTAATATTTGTTTTGGAGTCACACCCACCTGTTGCTAGGGCTTTCTTACTCAGGGCTCTGTGCTCAGGGGTCACTAATGGCAATGCTCAAGGAATGATCCTGGGGATTGAATCCATGTCAGCTAACTGCAAGGCAAGTTCCTTACCCTTTGTACTATCATTCTGCCCCCATTTATAGAATTTTTAAATACTTGTTCTCTATCTTATACATAGATAGCTACCATGTAAACTACATCCTTATATCCTTTATTATTTCTGTACCATTTATCCTAGAATGCTATTTTTTCTTGGTCTTTTTGTTTGTTTATTTGTTTTGTTTTTGGGTCACACCCAGTAGTGCTCAGCATTATCTTCTGGCTCTGCACTCAGAAATCACCTTTGGCAGGCATGGAGAAACATATGAGATGCTGGGATTCAAACCACCATCTGTCCTGAATTGGCTGTATTCAAGGCAAATGCCCTACCTCTATGCTATTTCTCCAACCCATTTCTTGGTTTTCTTAGTTCTTATCTACCCTTCCTTGTTTTATTATGTTCTACTGATTTATTCTACCTCTCTCTTTTTTTTTAACATCTTTCCTTTTTCTTCACAAAAGTCACATGACCCGTATTCCTTAAAAGTCCCTACTTGGAGCACTATTTACAATAGACAAAATATGGAAACAACCCAGATTCTCAACAACAGATGAGTGGCTAGAGAAATTGTGGTACATTTACACAGTAGAATACTTTGCAGCTGTTAGGAAAAAAAAAGTCAAGAAATTTGCCTTTACATGAATAGACATGGAGAATAATACTCTAAGTAAAATAAGTCAGAGGGAGAGAGATAAACACAGAATAGTTTGTGGTGATTAAGAAAAGCAAAATACATGAGACCCAGAGCTATAGCACAGTGGTAAGGTGTTTGCCTTGCAAGCAGCCAACACAGGACGGACTCTGGTTCAAATCCTGGCATCCCATATGGTCCCCCGAGCCTGCCAGAAGCAATTTCTTAGCACAGAGCAGGAATAACCCCTGAGCACCACCAGGTGTGACCAAAAAGAAAAAGAAAAAGAACAAAAGATACAGTATAATAATAATATCCCAGAGACAATAGGGATGAGGGCTGGAAGGATCAGCCTATGATATGAAGCTTAGCACCAAAGAATGGTAAGTGAAGTTGGGAAAATAACTATATAACAATTACCATGACCATGATGTGAGAGAAATATACAATGCTTGTCTTGAAGACAGTCAGGGGATGGATAAGGAGGAAAACAGGAGACATTGGTGGTGGGAAAGTTGCACTGGTGAAGGGGGTGTGTGCATTTTATGGATGAAACCCAACTATGAACATGCTTGTAACCATGGTGCTTAAATAAATTAATTATTATTAAAGAAGATAATAATATACAAAATAACAAAAATAATTGATCTAAAAAAAATAAAAGTCCCTGCTGGGGGCACATTTCACCCTGAAAATTTGTCATAGTGACTTGACTTAGGCCTCAGTTAATCTGACATCAACTGTCTAACCCTGAACCTTGGATCCCATCGTTGGAATCAGTACAATTTTTTTTGCACCAGCACAAAGAATCAACTTCTATGGGGGAGGCCCCTAATGCTGCCCTGGCACTTACTTGCTCCAGGGTGGGCTCATAAGACACCCTGACGAGTAGGAAACAGCAACAATTTGCTTACAGGGCAGATTTCTCTGCCTCGCGACCTAACAATAAGATAAAATCAGAAGATATTCAGTGACACCTGGTACAAAAAGCAGTATCTCTAATTACAGAAGCCTGACTATGACAACTGTGATTCAGGAGAACTTTTTTCTGGGACCATGAAGAAAGACCTTGGGGTTAGACAATTAGTATGCCCAGAGCCTGTAGTTGTTCTTATTACAGAATGCTTCATAGGCAGTGACACCCTCTATTTTAGGCCAAGGTTTTTTTCTTACTAATTTCTCCAAAGTTTGTTGTGCCTATGCAAAAAAAAAAAATGCCACCACCTTTTAAAATTTTTTATTTTTATCTTGTAGATAGGGACGCCTGCCTTTTTTTTTTTATAGAACCTTGGAACATGAATTACTTTGTTTTACCTCGTATTTTTTCATTTTTCTATAAAATTAAGAAGGAGAGGTGAAATGATGAGGGCCAGGGGCCAAATGGTTTTCAGGGTGTATTGGTGGAGCAAAAAAGGACAGAACCAAATACCCAAGCCAAAGTCAACAACAATAGAATAAAGAGACAAAACTATAATAATCTGAACTTAAAATGGGTCTGTTACACTGGCAGGCCAAGGGGCTAAGTGGTGTGGTTATAGGATACATAGTGGGAACTTTGGTGATGGGTAGTCAACACTGGTGGTGGAAACTGACCCTGATTCACTGTTATTTTATGTCTGAAATTCAACTATGAAGGACTTTATAACTCACAATGGTTTCAATAAAATATTTTTTAAAATTTCCTGCTATTTCCTCAGATATTTACCCCAACTCTTTTCTTGGATTCACAAATATGTGAATAGTTTCTCCTTTGCTCTCCTCCTTGTGCCTGTGGGTTTGTTTTATATCTTGCCCCAGTACTTAAACATGGATATTGGGGCCAGAGTAATAGTACAGAGGGGTAGGTGTTACCTTGCACATGGATGACCTGAGTTTGATCCCTGGAAACCCATATGGTCCTCTGAGCACAACCAGGAATGATTCCTGAGTACAGAGCCAGAAGTAAATCCTAAGCACCACTGGTGTGGCCTAAAAACAAAACCAAACCCATCATGGACATTGGTGCCCTATGTTGAGCTGACCCACATTGTGTGTGTGTGTGTGTGTGTGTGTATGTGTGTGTATATGTGTGTGTGTGTGTACAGTGTCCTTGAGCAGATGACATTATGAACTGTATCTCAACTCTTCTTTTTTTATGATTTTGCTTTGTTTTGGTGTCATACCTAGAGGTAATCAGGGTTTATTCCTAGCTCTGCATTCTAGGATCATTCTAGTAGAGCTCAGGGAACCATATGGAGTGCTGAGGCTCAAACTCAGGTTAACCACATGCAAGGTAAGCATCTTGCCCACTGACTAATCTCTCCAGTTCCTCAGTTCTCAACTTTTAGATGAGGTGCTTTCCCTTTGTGGCTCTTACAGTTCCTTCAACATTGCTTGGCATATTAGTCTAATTTAATCACTTTAATGTCATGATTAGAAAAGATTATTTTAAGATTTTGTAAATATTGTGTATATTTTCTTCTAGGAAGTACAAAGTAACTCTGAGTATGTTAATTTTCTGATGGCTAATTTTTCCAATGTCATATTTTAAATAGTCAAATCTCCTTACATTATACTGAATATTGTACAATGGACCAGAGATGTGGCTTAGAAGTAGAAGACCTGCCTTACATGCCTGAGGCCAGTTCTAGGTTCTAGCCCTACAAGTTGTGATCTTTTCTAGAATTTTCTTTTGTCTCCTTGATATGATTCTTCTAGCTGTACCTACTTTCAGATCACTAATATATAGCTCCAAATATACTATATTATCCTATTCAATATACATAAAATTCTAGCTTTATAATACAATTAAATCCAAAGTTGTGTAAGTTACATGAAAGCTTCCACTGACTGTTTCTCCTACTTAGATACTACGAACAAGGTCTCCTCATAATGCAAATCTGAATCAGAAAATCACAAAGAAGATCCAATGAGAAAACTTAGACAACTTCTCTTGCCTGTAGGCAGAGGAAAGGAGAGGAAACCCAGTAGTGTATAATTCTGTAATCTTAAATGTTTTCTAAAATTTCTCCCCCACTTTTTCTTCTCTGAAGTAAATGTTTTCTTGTGAAGATGAGTGGTTGTGCACATACTTAGCTTTAGTTCACATATTATAAAATGAAAAAAATTGGGGATACCTGCTCAGCTGTGGAGCAGAGTGGTCCACTTATTGGCCTTGTACATTTGCCCTTCCTTTTCCCAATTTGAGGCCCTCTTCTGCAACCAGGCTTCGCCAAATCTTCAGCCAGGCTAAGAAGCATTGAGTTTGACCCCCATTCTTCATTTTCATTGGAGCTGGAGGTACTGGCACAGCCCTGTATATCACTTGGCTAGCATTGTTCATTTCTAATGTCTGTTGGGATAGAAAGAATAACCCAGAACCCTGGAACAAACTGGGTCCAAATGAACAATACAAGTTTCTTGCAGTGAATGTAGATTACAGAAAACTGAAGAAAGGTCAGACTTCTAAACAAAATGTTTCATTTATAAAGCTGCTTAAATGAAGGTCTTCTAGAAAAAATTTTCCACTTAACTAGAAAATATTCCTCTCTAAATGCATGAAAACATGTTGATTAATTAATATATGAAACTTGGTATGTGCCACTATTCAAAACTAAATTTTTTGCTAAACTTTCAAACTAATATAAGGAAATAAACCAGTAGAATTAAAAAAAATTGGGGGAGGGTCACACCCATCAGCGCTCAGGGGTTACTCCTGGCTCTATGCTCAGAAATCACCCCTGGCAGGCACAGGGGACCATATGGGATGCTGGGATTCCAACCACTGTCCTTCTGCATGAAAGGTAAACGCCTTACCTCCATGCTATCTCTCTGGCCCCTAAATGTTTTTTTATTATAATAACATGTGTTACCAAATTGCTCATAATGCAGTTGTTTCAGGCATTAACTGTCCCAACACAATTTCCACCACCAGTGTGCCCATCCCACCACCAATACCCCATGGTTGCCACCAATCACCCCAGTATGCCCCCTGGTAGGCTTAAACAAAATTACTTCATATTGTTACAAAACAAAGGCAAATGGAATTATCAAAACTTAGAGCAATAAGAGTCAATTTGTGATCACTGTCATAAATCAAAATGGTATTAATAAAGCTATTGTATTAATAAAATATAAGTATTAATAAAGCTATTGCATGGCCACTTATGCCGCCATGTAATTGAGTGTCTATAGATATGGAACAATTTTGTGGCAGGCAATTTGTTAAGATTCGGTCTAGAGTGGTGCTATTTCCATACCACTGGGTATCAAGTGTGTCTACAGGGCTACTGCACCTTTGGACAAAAATGGGAATTGGCCCTCTCTTATTCCAGGAAGGCAGGAGAATGACAGCCCAGACCAATCTACCTGGGAAGATTTGGAGGCCATCATGTTCTTTTGGAGATTAGTTGTAATGGAGCTGACAAGGTGTGGCTCTGGGCAGGGGCAGCTCGTGGTATTCATATGCTTGTATGCGTGGCCTCATTGCTCGCATACTAGGCCAAGTGCTCACACACATTCAAGTCATAGTGCTCACTGAAGGTCACTGTGGTGCTGATTAAAGGTGATGCTTCCTATCTTATGTGCTGGTATTTCTTCCAGTTATGGTGCTCCTCAGGAATTGTACCCCTCTGTTGTGTTGCCAGGTGCCAGGGAGTCCAGGGAATGGCTGGAGCAATACTCTTTCTTTACCTTTTCCTCTCCCCAAAAATTGCCCTCCTAGTAAAAATGTGAGAGGGCAGCAATGTATATGGTGATTTGAAAAGGAATGTGCCATCCTCCTTGTCTGCATCCTCTAATAATAGCAGGTGGGCAACTGGCTCCTGAGCATTGTCCCTACTCTGCTTCCTTCTGTGAGGGGGAATTTTTTTTGTTTTCTCGGTTTAGGTTTGTTCATTTGTTTTTGGGCTCAGGGGATCATATGGGATGCCAGAAATCAAACCCTGATCAGCCATGTGAAAGGCTGTATGTAAGGGCTGTAATATACCTCTGGCCCCTGTGAGGGGGGAATTATAATCTAAGATTGTCTCTGCCAAAGACGTCTTTATTGTCTGGTTATAGCAGTTGAGAGACTGCCTAAGGGCTAGGGGGTGTGCTGACTTGCAGCAGCAAAGTCTCTCAGTGGCTTCCCAGACCCATCTGAAGCAGACAAGGAGACACTTTTATCCCTTTTCACAGACACATGATCAGCCTTTGGACACGAGGGAATATGACTCCCAAGCAAAACAATAATGAGACATCTGAGGAGCAAAAGCCTATAAAGAAGACCAAGCACAGAGCCAACATCAGAGGAAGCAGAATTAAAGGGCCAGTAAGTAAGTTGCTATATTATGCTTTACAGAGGACCTCAGAAACAAGGCTGGGAATGACAAATGTGATCATATGAAACTAGACGTTATAACAATGTGCAACACCACGTGAATAAAGGGCAAGCAAGTAAATAGTAAGTTGATTGTTAACTAAGGCTGGGCCATGGAGATGTGACATTGTGAAAAGGTTCACATCTTATTTAAAAGAGACATGAATACTTTTTAAAAGATGCAGGCATTAATCCCTTTTAGTACTTGGGAGATAGAGATTGAATAAAAGAGTCCAGAGAAACCTGAAGCAGCTATTTAATTTTAGGTAAAATATGTTTTGAACTCTTCACTACCACAAAACAAAAAATC
The DNA here is from genome assembly GCF_024139225.1 of Suncus etruscus. NCBI lineage: Eukaryota > Metazoa > Chordata > Mammalia > Eulipotyphla > Soricidae > Suncus > Suncus etruscus. The sequence continues at coordinate 84,319,312 of NC_064848.1, forward strand.
TAAGGGGGAAAATGATTTCATATAATCTTTTGAGTATTATATTCTAAAGACATAATGACTATAGGCATATATATCTACCTAACTAGTCTTAAAATCTATAGTCTTGAAGCGATGAGACTCAAGGAGAAAGAGGCAAAAGAACTATATATGTGTGTATGTATAAATGTGTATTATATATATAGTATTTTGGGCCATATTCAGCAATGCTCAGGACTTACTCCTGGCTCTATGCCCAGGGATCACTGTGGTATGGTTCAAAGAACCATACTGGGTGCTGGGGATTGAACCAGGGTGGACAAAAGAACCATTTTTAGAAGACATTTTTTTTTTTATTTGAGTCACACCTGGTGACACTCAGGGGTTACTCCTGGCTGTGCGCTCAGAAATTGCTCCTGGCTTGGGGGACGCCCATATGGGACGCCGGAGGATCGAACCGAACCTTGGTCCATCCTGGGTCATCGGTGTGCAAGGAAAAGGCCCTGCCACTGTGCCATTGCTCTGGCCCCAAGAAGACTTTTTTTTTGTTTGTTTGTTTTGGGGCCACTTTCAGGGGTTACTCCTGGCTATACACTCAGAAATCTCTCCTGGCTTGGGGAAACGGTTTGGGACGCTGGGGGATTGAACCGGGGTTCGTCTTAGGTCAGACTTGTGCAAGGCAAACGCCCTACTGCTTCGCCACTGCTCTGGCCCTCCAAGAAGACATTTTTATACTTTCTTCTTGGGAATTTTTGAATCAAACACATTTTAAAAATTAAGTACCAGTATAGATAGTTTCATAAACATAGCACTGGATATTTTATTATTTTAGTTTTTAGGCGAAAGCCAGTGCTGTTCAGGGCTTTTCCTTACATGGCAAGGCAAGCACCTTAACCCCTACAGTATATCACTAGCGCCAGCACTGGATTTTTTTTTTTTTTTTTTTTTTTTTGGTTTTTGGGCCACACCCGGTGACGCTCAGGGGTTACTCCTGGCTATGCGCTCAGAAGTTGCTCCTGACTTCTTGGGGGACCATATGGGACGCCGGGGGATTGAACCGCGGTCCGTCCTAGGCTAGCGCAGGCAAGGCAGGTACCTTACCTCCAGCGCCACCGCCCGGCCCCTGGATATTTTTTTAACCAGCATTTACAACATATGTGTCTCTAACTCATCTGAAGAAAATAGCTCATCATTAATTATGATCCCTCAAATCAGAAGCCTAACGGCGGAGTCAGAGTAGTATGTGGATAAGGTACTTGCCTTGCACGTGGCCAACCTGCACACCTCCAGAAGTGATCCCTGAGCACATATCCAGGAGTAAGTCCTAAGCAGGGCTGGCTGTGATATTTTGTTTCTTTACCTGAATTTTCTTCTCTGTAAAATGAGGGAAATAATGGCATTTAAATCAGAGTTCTAAAGATGAAATGAGTTTAATTTGCTTTCACTGAATGTTAATTTTTTGACCTGTCATAAGGAAGTGGATTTTTTTTATGACGCCCTGGTATGAGAAAGAAAGTTTCTGAAATTTAGCCTGTGTATTTTAATGGTTCTCTACACTCTCCTAAGTTTTCTTTGTTGGAGATCTATGTTGGCAGAACTTATGATTGAATTTGTGTTTTCCAGGAATCCTGTGCTTATAGAATAGCAGGCTCCAATGACCAAGAAGCCTAACTTCTCCAGACTACATGGACTCCAGGTCCCATCCTGGGATTAGCCCCAATAGAGCTTTCCCAATACTGTCCATAACAATCTCCTGCTCCTTGCTGCCATGTAACAAATGTTTCTTTAGAAGCCTGCCAGACTATGTCAACCTGGGCTGCTGCACCAGCCCAGATCTTGATGAGTTTGAGCATAACGACCACCAATTCCAAAGAAAGTATTGTAGGCCCAGTATTTAGAGACCTGGGTTTAATAATGTTTACTTACAGATGCATGATGATCTGACCGAGCAAGATAAACTAGTTGAGCAAGACCACTGGCTGATCAAGTGCATGAACAGTATCAGGGCTTTTCAGGAGGGGATGATATGCTGTGTAGAGCAAAGGCAGAATGAAGAATAACCCCAGCCATAGAGTTTAGAACAGGGGAAAGGAAGATGCATAGAAGACAGTGGTAGTTCCAAGTTTGTTTTCATTCTCACACTAGGGATTGTCTGGCTTGGCCAACTCCAAGATTAATTTTAGTATCTAGTCCCTAGAAGTCTGTGAGGTGGTGCCTTTTACTACATTTCTCCCACTCAGCCAGATACATGTTCTTAACTTCCACTATACAATTTGAAGAAGGAAAATGATCATCATAGGCCATAGATATTCTGGGAAACATGGAGTAATATTGCCTCTGGAAAGTACATTTATTGGTCTCTTTTCTTAAGAGCAACACTCTTTTCCTGAGCACAGAGGAAAATCCTACTTTTTCCTAGTCAGTGCTTTTCTTTTTCTTTTGGCTTAGCATTATTTGGCTCATGGTGAAAATCCTGGTAGTCACTGTTTTGGGGAAAAGGGAGCTGTTGAAGATCACACCATTCAAATATGGAGGGGGGTGCCAAGAAACAGTGACTAGAATCAGTGGACTTTTGATGTCTGTGCTCCAATAAGTAATAAGCTTTGTAATAAGCCCACAGAAATGTTATGGAGACAATTACCAAACATTTTACAACTTTCTAGAAACCTTTGGAAGTGGAGCATGCTGCCCATGGCAGTAGTTTGAGGAATTGAAGGCATTCTTTGTTCAGTATGGATACACTCCTGGCTTTCATGCCTATCCACAGACTTTTGGTCTCCTCGTGGAATTAGAGCAACTGCCAGGAAACCAGATACTCTGCAGACTAAGCATTAGGCATGAAATAGAGCTGACATCAGGAAGCATAAAAAGAAAAAGTAAGAAGGTTTGTTGCAGGTCTCAGCCAGATCTAGGATATGCTCCAGCAAAGTAGCCATTCAAGGGCAGAACAGAAGCAGGAGCCCAGACAGTTCATGTCGAGGTGCAGGGAAGGCAGACGCTGTTCTTGGCTTTCATTCTAGCTACATACATACCATCAGACTGTCTGTTGAACAGGCTCCTTGAAGTCCCTCCGGTTTTCTCACACTTCACTTTCTTCCCCTCCAGAGGTTTTTCTGAGCCCCAAACTGAGATCTTCCTAGTCCAGAGTTCTTAAACTGGGTGCAACCAAAGGACCTACCTATTCTCTGATTCTCTGATCCTCCTCTAGGTATTTAAAATATTTTTTAATTTAATTTCTGTTAGGCACTGTGATTTTTAATACTGTTAGTGATAGAATTTCTTGCATAAAGCATTCCAGCACCAACTCTCCACCAGAATATTTACCACCCTCTGACATTGTCCCAATGCCTGCCTCTATCCTATTCCCCCCCACCCCCGGCATGGTAAGCTTTCTACTAAAGTTTTAAGAACGACTTTTGAAAATTTGTTATTCTCCTAACTGACATAGGAGAGAGATTATTCTGTGCCTGTTCTCCTAATGTCACTCAGTATAATTCATTCCAGATCCATTCATGTAACAGCAAATCATATGATTTCAACTTTTCTTTAATTTATTTTTCTTTAATTTTTATTTTTGGACTACATCCGGTAGCATTCCTGGCTCTGTGTTCAGAAATTACTCCTGACAGTGTTTGGGTGACCATATGGGTGCCAAGATCCAAACCTGGGTCAGCTGTGTGCAAGACAAAAGCCCTACCCATTGTGCTATCGTTCTGGCCACTGATGTCATCTTTTCTTTTTTCTTTATCTTTTTTCTTTTTTTCTTTTCTTTTCTTTTCTTTTCTTTTCTTTTCTTTTCTTTTCTTTTCTTTTCTTTTCTTTTCTTTTTTTTTTTTTTTTGGTTTTTAGGCCACACCCAGCGGTGCTCAGGGGTTACTCCTGGCTGTCTAATCAGAAATAGCTCCTGGCAGTCACGGGGGACCATATGGGACACTGGGATTCGAACCAACCACCTTTGGTCCTGGATTGGCTGCTTGCAAGGCAAACGCCGCTGTGCTATCTCTCCGAACAAAAATAACCAGTGCTGGCATGGATGTAGGAGGAAATGGGCCCTCATTCACTTCTGGTAGGAATATTGACTAACCCAGTCTTTTTGGAAAAAAATATGGACAATTCTCAGAATACTAGGAATTGTGCTTCCAGATGAGTCAGCAATTCAACTTTTTTGCCACTACCTGAAAGGCCTAGAAAACATATTAGAAGGGCTGGAGAGTTAGTACGTCAGGTAAGGTGTTTGCCTTGCACAAGACTGACCAAGGCTCATTTTATGGTACCTTACATAGTTTCTCTGATCCACCAAGAATGACCCCAAGAATGAGTTCAGAGCCAGGAGTAACCCCTGAGCATAGCTGGGGGTGCCCTCTTTTTCTGCCCCACCATATACACACATAAACACACATATGAACATACACACAAAAAATATATATGCACGCCTATGTTTAATGCAATACTTTTCACAATAACCAAAATTTGAAATCAATACAAATGTCCAAGAACAGGTAGCTGAATAAATATAATCTATGATTCACATACACAGTTTGATTCATACACATATGATTCATATACACAGAATACTTACTACAAGGCCTTAAGAAAAGATGACATCAGGGCTGGAAAGATAGCACAGCGGTGTTTGCCTTGCAAGCAACCGATCCAGGACCAGGACCTAAGGTGGTTGGTTTGAATCCCGGCCTTTGTGAATGTGCCAGTCTCACTAGTGTGAGATGATTTCTCATTGTTCTTTTGATTTGCATTTTGATTTGATGACCAATTTTTCATATAACTTTTGGCTATTTGTATACCTTCTTTGAGGAAGTTTTTGTTTATCTCTTACCCTTTTTCTTGGTGAGGTTGTTTGTATATATTTTTCTTGTTAAGTTCTACCAGTGTTTTATTAATATTAATATTCCTTAAATATTAAATCTTTTATCAGATGAGTGAGTGGTGAGCAAATGTTTTCTCCCAATTTATGTGAGGTGTCTTGAATCTGGTCATTGTTTTTTTTTTATAATGCAGAAATTTCTTAGTCTGATGTAGTCTCATTTGTTTATCTTTGATTCTATTAATTTGGTTATTATAATCAAATCATAGAAGATGCTACTAGATTCAATATCTTAAAGGGTTCTACCTATGTTTTCTTCAATATATTTTATAAATTTAGGTTTAATACAAGGTATTTAATCCATTTTGATTTAACTTGTTCATGGTGTTAGAAAGTTTTTAAAATTTTTTTTGCATGTGACATCCTGTAGGTCTCAGCCTACAGTTTCACACAAGAAATCAGACAGAATCACGGGAGAAAATGCATTTTGGCCAGGGATGTTGAGCAATGTCTTGGATCTTACAGAGTCAGTCAAGCTTCTTTTACTGCTGCTTTTCCTGCCACTTTTATTAGCCAGAGTTTAATATAAATCACCTGAGGGGCAGGGTTGAAATAATTAAGGGTACTTGTACTAATTAACTCAGAAAAAAATGAAAGGGAAAAGTAAAGTGATCTTAAAGGTGTATGACAACAACCTCTTTCAACCTTAAAAAATAGTAATTAGTCCAGAGAGGTTGTATATCAGGCAGGACTCTTGTCTTGCATGAGCCTGGGTTTGATCTCCTGTTCCACTAGGAGTGATCTTTAGCCCAAAGCCAGTAATATGCCCCGGGTACTGCTCAGTGTGGCCCAAAAACAAATACAAAATAAATAAATAAATAAATAAAACAAATAAGTTAAAATAACAGGTGTTATTAAATTGGTTTTTCTACCTCTACAAACATTTACAGTCCCCAGAACTGTGTGTTTGTAACAGCCATATTAAAATTGCTTCCTCAACGTCCGGAGAACATTGGAAACTTCAGATGAAAGGAAGCATATTCATCTTATACAGGGACACACATAAAGGTATTAAAAATACATATATCCTTTGAATGAGGGGGAAAGAAGGATGAAAGGAAATGTAGGAAGGAATGATTACAAGGGGAAGACATCTCAGCAGGTTCCTGGGACTTAGTTACTTTTAGGAGTCTAGCTGCTTCCCTCCAATTCTTTATTTTTAAGCTTTGCAATTTTTTTAATTAAAAAATAAAGAAACCTCATTTCTTTATACAGACTACTTTCTTCCTTTCTTTTTTTATTTAAGCACCATAATTACATACATGACTTTAATTGGATTTCAGGCATTAAAAAAAACACACCCCTTCCAGTGTAACATTCCCACCACCAACACCCCCATCTCCCTCCTTCCTCACACCCTGCCTGTATTCCAGACAGGCGTTCTACTTCTCTCACTCATTAATATTGTCATGGTAGTTAATATAGTCATCTCTCTATACTACCACTCTTCATATCAAGAGCCAGGCCTTCCAGCCCTCATCTCTGTTGTGTCTGGACATTATTATAATATCTTTTGTTTTTCTTAAAACTCATAGATGAATGAAAGTATTCTGTGTTTCTCTCTCTCTCCTTCTGACTTATTTCACTCAACATAATGGTTTCTATGTTCATCCCTACATAGGAAAATTTCATGATTTCATCTCTCCTTCTGGCTGCATAATATTCCATTGTGTATATGTACCACAGATTCTTTACCCATTCATCTGTTGAAGAGCATCTGGGTTGTTTCCAGATTCTGGCTATTGTAAATAGCGCTGCAATGAATATAGATGTAAGGAAGACATTTTTGTATTCCTAGGGTATATCCCTAGGAGTGGTATAGCTGGGCCATATATGAGCTCAATTTCCAGTTTTTGGAGGAATCTCCATATTGCTTTCCATAAAGGTTGGACTAGACGGCATTCCCACCAGCAGTGAATGAGAGTTCCTTTCTCTCCACATCCCCACCAGCACTGATTGTTTTTGTTCTTTTTGAAGTGTGCCAGTCTCTGTGGCATGAAATGGTACCTCATTATTGTTTTGATTTTCATCTCCCTGATGATTAGTGATGTGGAGAAATTTTTTCATGTACCTTTTGGCCATTTGTATTTCTTCTTTGAGAAATTTTCTGTTCATATCTTCTGTTCATTTTTTTGATGGGGTAAGATGTTTTATTCTTGTTAAGTTCTGTCAATGTCTTGTATATTTTGGATAATAGCCCCTTATCTGATGGGTATTGGGTGAATAGTTTCTCCCACTCAGTGGGTGGCTCTTGTATCCTGGGCATTGTTTCCTTTGAGGTGCAGAAGCTTCTCAGCTTAATATATTCCCATCTGTTTATCTCTTCTTCCACTTGTTTGGAGAGTGCTGTTTCCTCCTTAAAGATGCCTTTAGTCTCAATGTCATGGAGTGTTTTACCTATGTGTATCTCCAATTCTTTTTTTTTATAATTATCTTTATTTAAACACCATGATTACAAATATGATTATAGTTGTATGATTACAGTCATGTAAAGAACACCCCCTTCACCAGTGCAACATTCCCACCACCAATTTCCCAGATCTCCCTCCTCCCCACCCCCTCACACCTGTACTCGAGACAGGCTTTCTACCTCCCTCATTCATTCACATTGTTATGATAGTTTTTAGTGTAGTCATCTCTCCAACTGCAGTCATCACTCTATGTGATGAGCTTCATGTCATGAGTTGCACTTACCAGCCCTCATCTCTCTTGTCTCTGAGATACTGTTAAAAATGTCTTTCATTTTTCTTAAAGTCCATAGATGAGTGAAACCATTCTGCATCTTTCTCTCTCCCTCTGACTTACTTCACTCAGCATAATAGATTCCATGTACATCCATGTATAGGAAAATTCATGACTTCATCTCTCCTGACAGCTGCATAGTATTCCATTGTGTATTGTAGCATTAAATAATTAATGATGGAGCTGGATGGAGGTGGATGCCATCCCAGGCCACGTGGCTCCGCAACCCCCATCCAGCCCCATCGTTAATTATTTGATACAACTGGCGCTCCGAACTCTGACCTGAAACCTGGACCCAAGAAAGCAGCGATAATAGTGAGATTTCTGCTTTTCAGTTTCATTTTGGCTCTTTTCGGATGCACTGAGCCCAAAACCCTGGGCCACGTGCCACAATTTTCAAAGATGGCCGACACCCCATCTGGGGGCTCAAAGGCCATTGAAACAAGGGAGGTGGAAGCTTCCATCACCTCCATCCCAGGCCCAGGCCCAGAACTAAGACTTTGTTACAATAAACAAAAACCTCAGCCTCCTCAAAGACTGATTAAAAGTCTAGATTGGAAATGGAGGAGAAAAAAGACTGTATTTAAAGTGGACTGATTTTCTGAGAACAACCTTCAGCTTGAATTTGGATTTCAACTTTGAAAACTTTGGACTGGACTTTTACAACTCTGAACATCCAAAAGACCGCTGCAAAAAAGCTGTGGCCGAAAAGCTGCTTCCAAAGTGCGCCCAGAGGGGAGAAAAGGCACTGCAATTAGCCAAGAACTCCCCGCCCTGAGGCAAAAAAGTGGCGAAAAAATCAGCCCAGAAGTGCGGCTTGGCTCAGCTCTGCTCCAGAAAAGCGGCAGCAAGCCTGGAATCCGCCCTCCAGATCACAAAGGTGAAACAGCACGATTGAACTGGCTGCAAACCTGGAACCACATGGTCAGAAACAGCGCGCTAGCAAACCATCTGCGGAACCTGGAACTATGGAAGGAAGCCACGTGGTGAGATCAGCGTGGGACAAACCAGCATCTGGACTTTAGGTGTAGGGATTAAGCGGGTAGTCATATATTTTACTCATAGTTGGTGATGAGATAAGTTTTAGTTAGTTAGTGGTTTAAAAAAAATAAAGGAAGTAATAAACAGTTTAGCCCATTTAAAAATCTGATTTCTAACCGCCTGCATCTTTGTCTTGATTAAGTCATTTTCTTTATAATTCAAATGTGTTTTGTTTTCCAGTTAATATTTTCAATTGCAAAATGTTTTACTGTGTGTATTTTAATGTACTTAGCCTATTTTTAAAATGTATGTTATGCATTTATGCTGTAGTACTTGTGTGTAGGGAAGGTTAATAGGAACAGAAAGTTCCCCCAATATAGTTTAAAAGTATAGGAACATGAAAGTTCCAGAATAGTGCTTGGTAGAAAAGCATTAAGAGAATTTTAAGTTACAGGTTTATAGTATATTTTGCAAAAATGTTATGTTTTTGAAAAGGGCTGGTATATTAATTTTTACTTTATTACATTGTTGTATGAAAATATTAACCCACCTTTGGCTAAAGGTGGAGTCAGAATTACAAAAGGGTCTTTTTATTTCAGAAAAGGGGGAAATGTAGGTGTACCTATCTGAGACCCTGGATTTAGGTGGAGCTACCTGAGACCCACCCATTTCTGGGAGGGGTCTTGGGAACCAGATATTATGTGTGACCTTACCTGCAAGACCCCGCCCATTCCTGGGAGGGGTCTTGGAAAAGGTAGATATAGCCTTTGACCCAGGGGATTCGGCCCCTTTTGCCCTGCTGGGCTCTCTGGCTTTGGGGTCTTTGCCTCTTTTGGTCTTTGACCAGGATGGAGGTCAAAGGAAGATGGCTGAAAGGAATTAAGATGCAGGGTAGCCTAGAATGGCTGAATGCTTAATTGGTTATGATATTGGCCACACATGTGGTGAATAGGGCATGAATAAAGCTGATGCTTCCTGATGCCTGTCTCTGGATGAGTCTGATTCCACCGTTCACCTGGGCCTGGGACCCACCGGCTGGATGGGGGTTGCGGAGCCACGTGGCCTGGGATGGCATCAACTTCCATCCAGCCCCATCGTTAATTATTTAATGCTACAGTGTATATGTATCACTGTTTCTTTAGCCACTCAACTGTTGAAGGGCATCTTGGTTGTTTCCAGAGTCTGGCTATTGTAAATAGCGCTGCAATGAATATAGGTGTAAGGAAGGGATTTTTATATTGTATTTTTGTGTTCTTCAGGTATATTCCTAGGAGTGGTATAGCTAGATCGTATGGAAGCTCAATTTCCAGTTTGTGAAGGAATCTCCATATCGCTTTCCATAAAGGCTGTACTAGATGGCGTTCCCACCATCAGTGAAAAAGAGTTCCTTTCTCTCCACATCCCCGCCAGCACTGCTTGTTTTCTTTTTTTGTGATGTGTGCCAATCTCAGTGGTGTGAGGTGGTACCTCATAGTAGTTTTGATTTGCATCTCCCTGATGATTAGTGATGTTGAGCATCTTTTCATGTGCCTTTTGGCCATTTGCCTTTCTTCTTTTTCAAAGTGTCTGTTCATTTCTTCTCCCCATTTTTTGATGGGGTTAGTTGTTGTTTTCTTGTATAGTTCTGTCAGTACCTTGTAAATTTTGGATATTAGTCCTTTATCTGATGAGTATTGGGTAAATAATTTCTCCCACTCAGTGGGTGGCCTTTGTATTCTGGGCACTATTTCCTTTGAGGTGCAGAAGCTTCTCAGCTTAATATAGTCCCATCTGTTTATCTCTGCTTCCACTTGTTTGGAAAGTGCTGTCTCCTCCTTAAAGATGCCTTTAGTTTCAATGTCCTGGAGTGTTTCACTTACATATTGTTCTATATACCTTATAGTTTCAGATCTGATATCAAGGCCTTTAATCCACTTGGATTTTACCTTTGTACATGATGATAGCTGGGGGTCTGAGTTTGCTTTTTTGCAAGTGGCTAACCAGTTGTGCCAACACCACTTGTTGAATAGGCTTTCCTTGCTCCGTTTAGGATTTCTTGCTCCTTTATCAAAAACTAGGTGGTTATATGTCTGAGGAACCTTCTCTGAGTACTCAAGCCTATTCCACTGATCTGAGGGTCTGTCTTTATTCCAATACCATGCTGTTTTTATAGCTATTGCTTTGTAATACAGCTTAAAATTGGGGAAAGTAATGCCTCCCATATTCCTTTTCCCAAGGAGTGCTTTAGCTATTCGAGGTTGTTTATTGTTCCAAATGAATTTTAGAAATGTTTGATCCACTTCTTTGAAGAATGTCATTGGTATCTTTAGAGGAATTGCATTAAATCTGTACAATGCTTTTGGAAGTATTGCCATTTTAATGATGTTGATCCTGCCAATCCATGAGCAGGGTATGTGTTTCCATTTCCGTGTGTCCTCTCTTATTTCTTGGAGCAGTGTTTTATAGTTTTCTTTGTATAGATCCTTCACATCTTTAGTCAGGTTAACTCCAAGATATTTGAGTTTGTGTGGCACTAATGTGAATGAGATTTTTCTCTTAATGTCCATTTCTTCCCTATCATTATTAGTGTATAAAAAGGCCATTGATTTTTGTGTGTTAATTTTGTAGCCTGCCACTTTGCTATATGAATCTATTATTTCTAGAAGCTTTTTGGTAGAGTCTTTAGGGTTTTCTAAGTAGAGTATCATGTCATCTGCAAACAGTGAGAGCTTGACTTCTTCCTTTTCTATCTGAATTCCCTTGATATCTTTTTCTTGCCTAATTGCTATAGCCAGTAATTCCAGTACTATGTTGAATAGGAGTGATGAGAGAGGACAGCCTTGTCTTGTACCAGAATTTAGAGGGAAGGATTTTAGTTTATCTCCATTGAGAATAATATTTGCTGCTGGCTACTGGTAGATGGCTTTAACTATATTGAGAAAGATTCCTTTTATTCCTATCTTGATGAGAGTTTTCATCAAGAATGGGTGTTGAACCTTATCAAATGCTTTTTCTGCGTCTATTGATATGATCATGTGATTTTTATTTTTCTTGTTGTTTATGTTGTGTATATGTTGATAGATTTATGGATGTTAAACCAACCTTGCATTCCTGGGATGAAACCTACTTGATCAAAGTGAATGATCTTCTTGATGAGGCACTGGATCCTGTTCGCCAGGATTTTGTTGAGGATCTTTGCATCTGTGTTCATCAGGGATATTGGCCTGTAATTTTCTTTTTTGGCAGCATCTATATCTGGTTTTGGTATTAAGGTGATGTTGGCTTCATAAAAGCTATTTGGAAGTGTTCCTTTTTTTTTTTTTTTTGATATCATAAAAGAGCCTGGCCAGGATTGGCAGTAATTCCTCTTGAAAGGTTTGAAAGAATTCATTCGTGAATCCATCAGGGCCTGGGCTTTTGTTTTTGGGCAAATTTTTGATTACAGTTTTAATTTCCTCAATAGTGATGGGGTGTTTAGATATGCTGCATCTTCTTTATTCAACCATGGAATGTTAGAGTTCAAAAATTTATCCATTTTGTCCAGGTTCTCATATTTAGTGGCATAGAGTTTCTCAAAGTATTCTCTGAATACCCTTTGAATCTCTGCAGTATCTGTAGTGATCTCCCCCTTTTCATTTCTAATACGCGTTATCAAGTGTCTCTCTCTCTTTTGCTTTGTGAATTTTGCCAATGGTCTATCAATCTTGTTTATTTTTTCAAAGAACCAACTTCTGCTTTCGTTGATCTTTCGGATTGTTTTTTGGGTTTCCATTTCATTGATTTCTGCTCTCAGCTTTGTTATTTCCTTCTGTCTCCCTATTTTTAGTTTCTTTTGTTAATCATTTTCTAATTCTATAAGCAGCGTTATTAAGCTATTCATGTATGTGTGCTTGCAAAGCTATAAATTTTCCTCTCAGTACCGCTTTTGCTGTATGCCATAGGTTCTGATAGTTTGTGTGTTCATTGTTGTTTGTTTCCAGAAAAATTTTGATTTCTTCTTTGATTTCATCTCGGACCCACTGGTTGTTTAGTAGTAGGCTGTTTAAATTCCAGGTGTAAAATTTTTCTTCTGTGTCCCTTTGTAGTTCACATCTAACTTCAGAGCCTTGTGGTCAGCAAAGGTAGCCTGCAAAATTTCTATCTTTTTGATTTTATGGAGATATGTTTTATGTGCCAGCACATGGTCTATCCTGGAGAATAATGACCCATGTACGTTGGAAAAGAATGTGTATCCAGGTTTTTGAGGATGGAGTGTCCTATATATATCTACTAGGCCTCTTTCTTCTATTTCTCTTTTCAGGTTTAGTATATTTTTGTTGGGTTTCCAGTTGGTTGACCTATCAAGTGTTGACAAGCCTGTGTTGAGGTCTCCCACAATTATTGTGTTATTATTGATATCCTTCTTCAGATTTGTCAACAACTGTATTAAATACTTTGCTGGGCCCTCATTGGGTGCGTATATGTTTAGGAAAGTGATTTCTTCCTGCTGTACAAATCCCTTGATTAGTACATAATATCCATCTTTGTCCCTTACAACTTTTCTGAGTATAACGTTTGTGTCATCTGATATTAGTATGGTCACCCCTGCTTTTTTTAAGGGTGTTGTTTGCTTAAATGATTTTCCTCCAGCCTTTAATTTTGAGTCTATGTTTATTCTGACTATTCAGGTGTGTTTCTTGTAGGCAGCAGAAGATTGGCTTCAGTTTTTTGATCCATTTTGCCACTCTATGCCTCTTAACGGGTGCATTTAGTCCATTGACATTGAGAGAAATAATTGTCATCGGATTTATTGCCATCTTTGTGTAGAATTTTGGTGTGTTTTTTGTTCTGTCATGTCTTTAGAATAGATCTTTCAATTTTTCTTTTAAGGCTGGTTTTGAGTCTGTAAAGTTTTTGAGTTGTTGTTTATCTGTGAAGCCATGTATACTTCCTTCAAACCTGAAAGTGAGTTTTGCAGGATGCAGTATTCTTGGTGAAGTATTTATTTCATTGAGGTTTGTCACTATATCCCACCACTGCCTTCTGGCCTTGAGTGTTTCTGGTGACAGATCTGCTGTAAATTTTAAGGATGCTCCCTGGAATGTAATTTCCCTTTTCGATCTTGCTGCTTGCAGTATTCTATCTCTATCTGTGGGATTCATCATTTTGACTAGGATGTGTCTTGGGGTGTTTCTCCTGGGGTCTTTTTTAGCTGGTACTCTTCGGGCATGCAGGATTTGGTCACATGTTTTCTTTAGCTCTGGTAGTTTCTCTGTGATGATGTTCTTGCCTATTGATTTTTCCTGGAGATTTTCTTCTTGGGTCTCTGGGACTCCAATGATTATAAAGTTTCTGTTGAGCATATCAAAGACTTCTATTTTCATCTGCTCATATTCTTTGAGTAACTTTTCCATTGTCTGATCCTTTGATTTAAGGCTTTTTTCCAATCTCTTCTGCTGTGTAAAGTTGTTATGCATCTCATCTTCCAGCGCACTAATTCTATCCTCAGCTGCTTTTAACCTGTTGGAAAGCTCATCCATTATGTTCTTCAATTTGTCTACTGAGTTTTTCAGACCTGTTATTTGACCTGATATTTCAGTTTGGAGTTTTCTGATTTCTATCTTCATATTCTCTTGGTTTTTATTAGTGTTCTGATTTACACTTTCTTGGAGTTCTTTGTGCAACCTCCATATTTCTTCTCTAAACTCCATTTCTGAAAGACTGCTTAAGAGGTTGGTTATTGTTGGGTCATCAGAGTTTCCATCTTCATTCTCTATGGCTGAAGTTGGTCTGCATAGTTTCCCCATTGTCACACTTATGCTGTGGGTTTTTCTACGTGTTGTGGTGGTATTCATTGGCTAGGTGGAGTACGTGGCTGCAAAGCGAAGCAGTGCTCCTCTGCTTCTACCCCTTAGAGGTGGGCTTAAGGGGGCCAGCAGAGTCAGCTTTATCTGCAACTCCAGCCCGGAAACACTCACCTCAGCAGAGGCAAGCCATCAGGGGATGAATGCCAGAGAAGATCAAAGTTCCCAGGTTGAAGCAAGCCCGGGGAAGTCCCAAAATGACGAGCTTAAGGGGCCCAGCAGAGTCTGTCTTATCCACAACTCTGGCCGGAAAGACACCTCCAATTCTTATGAAGGAAAAATAAATAAAGCAAACAGTAGAAGACAAAAAGGAATATGGCTTTGGTCACTCATGGATGGTTCCACACTTCAACAAACAAAGCCACCTGCAGAATGTCAAAATCTCTGGATGCCCAGGCTGATACTTCTGAGTGGTGGACAGGATGGGAATACAATGATTTTCTTTCAATGGTATTAGAGGCCTGAGACATTGATAGGGTTTTGCAGTTTACATACTTTTAAAAATATTCTCAAAGGAGGTAATATGAGTATTAGATTGGGTCCAGGAAGGAGTAGGTAGAGGGGGCCCCTTAACTGACAATTCCAGAAAGTTCTCCTGGGTCTAGAGCAATAGTAACAGCAGCTAAGGTGCTTACCTTGCATCTGGGCAACCTGAATTTGATTCATGACATCCCATACGTGCCTCTGAGCCTGCCGGGAATGATTCTGAATCAAGAGCCAGGAATGGGTCTGACTGGAAAACCAAAATACCAAAAACAAAACAAACAAATAAACAAACAAACAAACAAAACCAGACTATTCCCCTACCTGGAGTAATTTGGGGAACACTCTGGTATGGTTTCTTTACTCATGTTAAGACTAGAAGTGACACTAGAACACTGATTGAGGGTCTTTGTCACTTTTGGTGCCTACAAAGGTGAACAGCAAAAGCATAAACATCAGCACTGTAGTAGTAAGATTAACCTTAACTTCAATTAAAAAAAAAAAATAAAAGGGGGTGAGGAAAGTGAGGATGCAGGTAAACTTGGAATCTTGGGAGTTTGAATATAATTTGACAAACACCTAGAAGTATAATCTAAACCCTTGAATATTTTGTTAGTTTTGAGCCAGACCCAACAGTGCTCAGGGATTACTCAGGTTCTGTGCTCAGGGATCACTCCTGGCAAGACACATAAGACCATATGGAGTGCTGGAATCAAACTCAGATCAGTCACATGCCCGGAAAGTGCCCTACCTGCCCTACTGTCTCTCTTGCCCAGGTCCTTACTTTATTTATTTTTTTTAAGGAAAGCTGGAAGATACTCATTGTTAGATTGTATTTTAGTCAACTTTGAGCTCCTACTCAAATCATAAATCATAGAATCACAGACCTTGTCCACCAGCTCTTTCCAACAGTTATAGAGAGCATTCCTATCAGCAGAGCCAGCAAAAAAGAGCTTTATTCTCTTCCTTTTGCTCACATGAAGATCATGAGGTTGGTGAGCATCTCCCTGGTACAAAATTTAAAGGGTGTAGAAACTTCAATCATTACAACTAGTGATATGCCAAGGAAATACTATAAATAGTCAAAATTTTATCCTGAAAAGTTTATGAACAAAATATCAACTGTGTTGTGTGTGTGTGGGGGGGTGGAATACCAGGATGAAACCTGTGGCCTAATACATGCAAATGTTCTACCATTGAGCCACATCTCTAACCTCCAAATTAAAGTTATTTAATTTTATTTGGAGGAAATTTAGGCCATACCTGGCAGTACTCAGGAGGTACTTCACATATCTGTTAAGGGATCATTCCTGGTGATGCTCAGGTAGTACCAAGGACTGAGCCAGAGTCAGCTGCATGCAAGACAGAGGCCTTAATCTTTGTACTATCTCTCTAGTCCTTCAACATTTAAATGAAGACAAAATCTACTCCTGTATTTACTCAGTGATCAATGTGAGAAATTCACCCAGCATTCTGCCCTCACTCTGACAGAATTTGTTCCCATGAAAGAAATAATATATATGCTATTCACTATGTCTGGAAAATTCCTTCCCAGTCCTTGACTAGTGATCTCTCTCTCATTAATTCGGTTCTTGCTATAATTTCATCTTCTGAGAAATACATCTTCTCTGTCTTTACTACCTAAAGCTGTCTATGCCTTCAGTTACACTAATTGAATTGCTGGTTTACTTTTATCTGAGTCCTTATTGTAAAATAAAAATCCACGACTTGTGATCTCTCCCCACTTGCCATGTTTCTAACCACTTAAGCGAATGGGGATGGGTCTGATGAAGCAGGGTAGCGGCAGAGAAATAATACACCAAGCAGTCAGGAGTCATTGGAGTCAGTCCACCTCTTGCCTCATGGCCCAGCCAGAACTGCTCTTTCTTAATTCAAACCAATTCCCCATACCAGGAGCTTTTACGTATCAAAAAGAAGAGGTTACTGGGAAGAGGAAATTGAGAAACACCTTAGTTTGTGGTTGATAGCTGGGGATTATCTCATATTTCCATTCTTTCTAGTTTTTTTTTGGGGGGGGGTTGGTTTTGGGGTTACACTCAGCGGCACTCAGGGGTTACTCCTGGCTCTGTGCTCAGAAATCACTCCTGGCAGGCTCAGGGGACCATCTGGGATGCCAGGAATTGAACCCAGGTCATCCCAGCTCAGCTGCATGCAAGGCAAATGCTCTACCGCTGTACTATCTCTCTGGCCCCTCACCCTTTCTGTTTAGTTAACAAAAATTTTGTTCTACTTTTCTCCACCAAAGGTGGGAACTCCAGATCAGAACTTATAAAAGTAATTGGTATTTTACATAGGGACAGTAAAAATTGGCTGTAATAACATCAAAGTTTAAATTGTATACATCATTTTCAAAACAATCAGCTTTTTCCACATTTTATACATATTACAAAATTTCTTCATAGACTTCTGAATATAAAAGAACCTTTCTGCAGATACACTTAATTTGAAAATTCTTAAACATTCTATTCCGAGCACTGTAATACAAGTCTAGAACATCTGATTTCCTTTCCATAAGCTTCTCTAAACAAAATCACAAGAACATTACTGCATATATATGTATATGTATATATACATATACATATGTATATATATATATATATAGTTTGAAATAAAGTTTGCTAAACGTTCTTATAATGAGTGTATTGTATCCAAGTTCCTTTTCCATCTACTTCTGTGGACAAAGACATTAGAACATTTTTGCAGACATAATTTGAGAAGTTGCTACATAATTACATAATAAAACACATAGCAATTGGAAAACATTCACTAGGATAACAGAGAACTTTTAAAGCTCTAACTACATTATGCATTTCCCTGAAATTGTAAACTAATATTGCAATTCCCTGGAATTGCAAATAGTATACCACTAAAATTGGATACAAAATTTTCTGCTTGCGTTGGGGCATAAAACAAAACAAAAAGATCCATACAGATAAAAAGCAGTTTAACCAACAATGTAGTGACCAATGCAAATAGAGTCAAAAGATTAATCTAGAAGAGTTACAAGAGGTTCTGAAAGAAGCTTCTCCCTAGTTAGATTTCTTCAGCGAGGCTTGGATCCTCCATCTTCCCCATCTGCTGAGATCGTGTGGGACAGAAAGGCCTCTGTTCCTTAGCTGGAATCAGGGGTGGGGGTCTGCTCATCTTCCTGTTGTTGGTCCCCTTCCAATGGAGCTTTCTCTTTGGCTTCTGCCCAAGCTGCTGCAGGTTAGGAGTCCGAGGTCCTCGCAAAAGATGTCTCTGGTAGAGGAAAGATGGTAGATATCTGGGATGCTGCCCAGAGTCTTTAGCTCTTTCCCTTCACTACCTGCTCCTGTCCCTCCTGAGGGAGTCTCTGCCACCATAGGTGTTGGAGCAGCTGAGTGGGGTCAGGAGATGAATTGACAGAATTTATAGCTGCTACCTTTCTTTCTTCCTTCCTTCTTTCCTTCCTTCCTTCCTTTCTTTTTTCCCTTCCTTCCTTCCTTCTTTCTCTTCTTCCTTCCTTCCTTCCTTCCTTCCTTCCTTCCTTTCTTTCTTTCTTTCTTTCTTTCTTTCTTTCTTTCTTTCTTTCTTTCTTTCTTTCTTTCTTTCTTTCTTTCTTTCTTTCTTTCTTTCTTTCTTTCTTTCTTTCTCTCTCTCTCTTTCTTTCTCTCTCTCTCTCTTTCTTTCTTTCTTTCTTTCTTTCTTTCTTTCTTTCTTTCTTTCTTTCTTTCTTTCTTTCTTTCTTTCTTTCTTTCTTTCTTTCTTTCTTTCATTCTTTTCCTTCCTTCATTCATTCCTTCCTTCCTTTCTTTTTTCACACCCTGCAGCACTCATGGGTTATTCCTGGCTCTGTGCTCGGGGACCATATGGGATGCTGGGATTTGAACCACCATCCATCCTAAATCAGCTGCATGCTGGCAAACGTCCTACTGCTGTACTATTTCTTAAGCCCCTGATACTTTTCACTGGCATTTTGCCAGGTCCAGATGCATTAACAGATTTTTGGACCCCCTCCCTCTTTTCTTTTTTTTTTTTTTTTTTTTTTTTTTTTTTGGTTTTTTTGGGTCACACCCGGCATTGCTCAGGGGTTACTCCTGGCTGTCTGCTCAGAAATAGCTCCTGGCAGGCACGGGGGACCATATGGGACACCAGGATTCGAACCAATCACCTTTGGTCCTGGATCGGCCGTTTGCAAGGCAAACGCCGCTGTGCTATCTCTCCGGGCCCCCCCTCCCTCTTTTCAAGACATCAAACTCCACAGTCTCCCCATCTCCTATGCTACACAGAAACTTCCTGGGATTGTTTCTCTTAATAGCTGTCCAGTGAACTAAGATATCTTCTTTGATGTCATTTCTGTTGATAAATCCATAACCATTTTGGCCACTGAACCATTTGACAGTACCCTGGACTTGGATTGCCAGCACTGACTTGTCTACCTCACTCAGTGCTTGGGGCATGGGGATGTCTCTGGTTGAGCCATTTTCAGACTCTGAATCTGCAGAGATGCGGGTCTCTGATTTAGTGCCAGTAGTAAATAATAAACATCACCACTGGGAAGGCATTCTTCCCCTCTTGTGAAATGTGTGCACAAAAATCTCTAGGGAGGCTAGCACTTATAGTCCAGAGTGAGAAATGCAGGTACATCGACCAGAACAACATGAAGCTGTTCAGAACAGAGGCCATGTGGACTGATGTTCCAGTGAAAGGCACAACACATTTAGTCCAGCTCAAGGTCATCATGGTGACTCCACCAAAGGGTCAAGTCACTTACCATCATTGTGGTCTTCTCAGGTTTCTGGGTTCTAAGTCACTGTTTGAATGCCAGTTGTAAAATAAAATCTATGAGTGATGAGACTGCCCTAAATGCCATGTTTCTAAACCCCACGTAGCTGGGTCTGATGAGGTTGGGTAGCGGCAGAGAAATAATACACCAGGCAGTCAGGAAAGAATCGTCGGAGTCAGTCTGTTTTTTGCTTCATGACTTCCCTGCCTCGTGCTCCCTCTGCTCTCGCCAAAAGAGAGAACTGCGCTTTCTCTATTCAAACTAACTCCCCATACTAGGAGGGGTTAGGTCGAGAGAGACATAGAAGTAACTTTCCAGTGGACTTTTACATATCAAAAGAAAAGTTACCAGGAAGAGGAAGTTGGGGAACACCTTTGTTTGGAGTTGATAGCTGGGTATTATCTTATGCTTATTACTATAAGATTGTGTGTTCATTGTTTGCTACCGTCTCCTCAGTGTCCAGCATAGATTCCATGCTCCAAAAATTTGAGCTAAGTGAAGAAAACAAATGAGCAGCTGTCTATTGGATGCCAGGCCAAGTACTTCCCATGCATGATCTCATTGCATCCTTTCAATAATCCTCTGAGGTTAGTTTAATTGCCATTTAGTTTTTCACATGAGTAAACAGGTATAGAAGGGTTAAGAGTCATTTTTATCTTTTGTGACATAATACCACAGAACTAGTAAGAGAGGGAAAGCTAAAATTATGCAGCATACTATTCATTTATTTCACGTCACCTGGAACCTCTCAGGCATCCTTTAGGTTTCATGTTTCTCTCTTCCAAAGAATGATTTAATATATTTATTCCCTGAAGTCTCCTTCTACACTGATTCATTGTTATGCAGACAATAAAATCCCAAGCTTTTCTCTTTTTTCTCCCTAATTTTTATTTAATACCATAATAGTCATCTTAGGCATTAAATATTCAAATCACCATCAGTGTGACCCTTCCTTCACCAGTGTCTCATGCAGGCATAAACAAATTTATTTCATATTGTTTGTTACAACACAAAAGCATTTGGAATAATGAAAACTAAAATCAATAAAGGTCAATTTGAAGTGACTGTTATATTTCTTCATGGTATTACAAAAGTAAATGTCACTGAGCTTGGTAGATTACTAGGTAACTTTCCCACCAGATTTTCTTTTATACTACTAGGCTGACACTACTAAAAGATATTGAGGTTGCCTGTTCAGGATTTATAAAGCCAAAATAAATTTGGTTGTTTGGAAGTTTGATAAAGTCTTGCAACTGGGTCACTTCTGTTGTAGGGTGTAGGAGTAGTATTGGGTTGCTGCACCCCTAACTTCAATTCTAAGAATTTCAGAGGTTATCAGCCAAGACAGGACTACCTGTGAAGTATTGGTGGCCATTATTTTCTTTTGGAGTTTGGTAGAGGAGTCAGGCTGTTTTTCTGTCAGGAAGATGGCAGCTGTGCTTTCTTCCGTGCTGGGGATATAGGGTGTGTGTGTGTGTGTGTGTGTGTGTGTGTGTGTGTGTGTGTGTGTGTGTGTGTGTGTGTGTGTGTGTGTGTGAAAGGAAAGTCCCAGAGGTCTCAGTCCTGTAATCCAATCTCACCTGAGAGAATTTAGCTTGGGCATTTCTGTCAGAGGGTGTAGGTCATGATGGCCTTGGGCTAAATCCCAACCATTTTTATATATTAAAAAGCCCCATAACGCTACCAACAGTGTAAGGACTCATCTGTCAGTCTCAGGTACGGTCTATTTTCTTCCTTAAATCTTCCCTGAAATCATGTAGAAACCATGTCCCCAAACTCTCTATGCTCCTTGCAATATCCATGTACCCAAGCACCAGTGTGACTGTAAAGCTATGAATTGTTCTATTGTCTGGTCAGTTTGGATAAGAATGTAACAACTCTGGGGAGTAGATCTTATCTGTGCTCAAGATAAAAGATAGTACAGATAGCAGTTTGGCCTTGAATAAAACAGATTATGGTGCTAGTCCTCTTTGTGCGCATGTATATGTGTATTTATTTGAACAAAGATAAATGCAAACATCAATAATAATGTTATTAGTTGTATAGCCAAAACACAATCCAGTTTTAAACATTTATTTCACTTAACCATTTAAACACTAGTTCATAGTTTTTTTTTTTCGTTTTTTTTTGGGTGGGGTCACACCCGGCAGTGCTCAGGGGTTACTCCTGGCTGTCTGCTCAGAAATAGCTCCTGGCAGGCACGGGGGACCATATGGGACACCGGGATTCGAAACAACCACCTTTGCTCCTGAATCAGCTGCTTGCAAGGCAAACGCCACTGTGCCATCTCTCCGGGCCCTAGTTCATAGTTTTTTGGGTTTTTTTTTTTTTTCCAATCTTACCTCTAACTCAAGTAACCCTGATCTACTGATCTACTGTATATCTTTATATATCTCTGTATCTCTGTAGTTTGGCTTTTTCTGGACTTTTTATTTCAATGGAATTATTCCATTTATGATAGTGTCTAATTTCTTTCATTTAGCTTAGTTAAAGTATTACCCTAATGTAGCATGTATTTTTTTTCCTTTTATTTACTGAACGGTATTCAACATATCTGTATTTGAATGGAACAGAGCAAGCAGTTCTGGCCAACGCATTCCTCTTCAGATGATGGTTCCCTAGAACTTTGAGATTTCTGAAGCAACTTCGTTCAATTCTGTCTTGGTGGTCAAGCAAGTCTGAATCATCTTTTCTTGGATTTAGAAATTCGTTACTATCAATATGTCCATAACCCAAAGTCCCTGGAAGTCTTGGTCTCTCTAATTAAATTGAAAGTTCCTTGGAGAGAGAAATTGGGTTCCCTATTGCTTTTCTGTTGTTCCTTTCAAGCACAAGGCAGAGCGCAAAGCAAATCAGACAGATGTTTGTGAGGCTGGAGTGGTGGGCAAGCGGTAGGGTGTTTGCCTTGCATGCACTAATCTAGGATGGACAACAGTTCAATTCCTGGCTTCCCGTATGGTCCCCCCAAGCCAGGAGTGATTTCTGAGCTCATAGCCAGGAGTAAGCCCTGAGCACCACCCAATGGGGTCCAAAAACCAAAACAAAACAAAACAAAACAAAAAAAAACAAAAAACAAAAAAAAAACCCAGGTGTTTGTAAATGAAACAGGATGCAGCAGACAATATTAGATACTCCCTCTACTCCTTCAGCCCTTGGGCCTGAGTTATCTGGTGTTTCTCAATATGTGAGTCTCACTGCAGTCCTGAAGGAGACCAGCAAGAGTGTGGGTGGCCATGTCAGCAATTCAGAATCTACAAGAATCTACATAGATATGGGAAAGAACCTAAGTTCCTGACAATCAATTCTAGCTCTAAGTGAAGTAAGGAATAATTTATCTTCTGGGGAAAAAAAACGATGACCCAAACATGGACCCAAGCATATATCTGTACTTGAGAGCTTTTCTAAGCCAGAGGCGATGTTGCCCCGTGGGTTCCAAGGCTATTCTAAGGGAGCAATAGGTAGATTCCCATTTAGAAGATGAGACTAAGAGGATTAACAGGTAAAATGGGGGATATAAGGCAAGGGGAAAGAAAAAAAAAAAAACCACCCTAGAAAACCAACATCAGAATGGTCTAGAGCTTAGGTTATTTCCTGGTACTTCATAAATTTCTATAAATGATTGAATGGAATCAGGGACTAAAGAGATACGAGATATGATAAAACATCTCTTTGCTGTGTTGGTTTTGTGGTCCTTTTCCAATGTGATCCTTTTTGTGATGCCTTTTCCAATGACTGGCATGAGTACTTGGAAGAAAGAAGAAGATCCATGAGCTTACTTTTTCTTTTCTGTTTTTTTTTTTTTTTTTTTGGTTTTTGGGCCACACCCAGTGACACTCAGGGGCTATTCCTGGCTATGCGCTCAGAAATCACTCCTGGCTTGGGGGACCATATTGGCTGCCGGGGATCATCAAACTGTGGTCTGTCCTAGGCTAGAGCATACAAGGTAAATGCCTTACTTCTTGCACCACCAATGAGCTGACCTTCTGAGATAGGAGAAGTCCCTCTGTGTTGAGATCTCTGAGGATAAATATTACTCGACCCCATCCTGGTTCCTCTTACTGCCTGTTTTTCCTTCTTAAAGAGTAGTTGTGAAGGCAGATCTCTGCCAAAGTCCAGGCCCACAAAGCCCCTTCCTTCTATCTGAGTGGCCCCAGCATGATGGCCAAAGTAGAAATCCTCCCCTTTCCTCACAAAGTGAGGCCATTTGTTTCAGGTCAGGAGGCCAAAAAATCCTTCAGAGCAGTGGAGATCAAGATGAAATAACCAGGGTGGTGGAGGTGGAGGTGGTGGTGGTGGTGGTGGTGGTGGTGGTGGTGGTGGTGGTGGTGGTGGTGGTGGAGAGATAGCATGGAATTAGGGCATTTACCTTTCATGCAGAAGGACGATGGTTCGAATACTGGCATCCTATATGGTTCCCCATGCCTGCCAGGAGCGATTTCTGAGTGTAGAGCCAGGATTAACCCCTGAGCACTGCCGGGTGTGACCCAAAAACAAAACAAAAAACAAAAAAAAAAGATGAAATAACCAGACCCCAAGAACAAGACAGCCAATTGTTATTTCTTTCCTCTGTGTGTGTGTGTGTGTGTGTGTGTGTGAGAGAGAGAGAGAGAGAGAGAGAGAGAGAGAATTTAAAATAAGCTTTTTAATTAAGACACCATAATTTCAAAAGTTGTTCATAATAGAGTTTCAGGTATTTAATATTCCTATAATCCCAGTGTGACCTTCCTCCATCAGTGTTCCTAGGTCCCTTTCCAATTCCCAGCTTGCCTCCTTAGCAGCACATTTTTAAGTTTAATTATTGTAGTTTGGGCCCCTGTTTGCAGTATTGTTGGCTGTAAGTTTTAGATCTGCTCACAAACCTATCTGTCACGATGTTT
The DNA here is from genome assembly GCF_024139225.1 of Suncus etruscus. Lineage (NCBI taxonomy): Eukaryota > Metazoa > Chordata > Mammalia > Eulipotyphla > Soricidae > Suncus > Suncus etruscus. The sequence goes on from NC_064848.1 coordinate 84,343,843, forward strand.
TAGAGTCACTTGGCCCCGACCCTATTATCTTCTCTTTACCTTTTCTTATTAACCTTTTCTCCATTTTTTCTTTACCTTTTCTTTCCTCCCTCAATTTCGTCCTTTTCCTGCCCTTTTTATTTCAGTAGTTTAAGGCTCATGGTAATCTGTTTCTTTGTTTCGGCCTGTGTGAAGTTCCTTCAGTTTTAAATTAAAAACAAACAAAAAACTAGAAAGGCTAAGTAATTTCACCCCAAACTCCCAGTAAGTGATAGATCTAGAAATTTTGTTATTTTTGCGAGGTCACACATGGAGGTAGGTGCTCAGGACCTACTCACTCTGTACAGAGATCATTCCTGGCAGGGCTCAGGCAAGCAAACATATGGTGTCCCAGGAATCAAACCCAAATGGACTGCATGTAAGACAAATATCCTCTCCACTGTACTATTGCATCCACCCAGAGCTAGACATTTAAACCAGAAAAGAAAACCCTTTTTCCCTGTCCTATATTTTTACCATCATTTTCATTTCCTCATATATAAAGAGGGGTTGAAGAAGACAGGAGGTTGTATACAACAGTTTCCTTTTTAAAATTTTAAATATTTTATTGAAGTAACATTGGTCTATAGAACTTATATGTTTCAAGGTTCTGATTTCCTACCTTTTCAGAACTATGTTACTTCAGGGCCGGAGAGATGGTACAAGCTAAGGTGTCTGCCTTGTGATCGCTAGCCTAGGACAGACCGAGATTCAATCCTTTGATGTCCCATATGGTCTCCCAAGCCAGGAGCAATTTCTGAGTGCATAGCCAGGAGAAACCCCTGAACATCACCAGGTGTGGCCAAAAAAACAAAAAAACAAAAAACCATGTTACTTCGAAGACCCTTCTGTAAAGTGCTGATATTCTCCCCTTCGGAAACTTGGGCCTCTTTCTTCCTTATACCCACTCCCCTCTCTTCTTCTTTAACTTCAGTTCTGTGATGGAATCTACAGGTTTGTTTTCATTGGACTCTGTTCCTTGTTTCCTTGAGTACTTTTGTTTCTTTGAGTTTGTTTCAAGTATCACATATATACCAGGCCATCTTTTTAGTGTTTCTTTCTTAGCATGACTTCACTACATTCATTCATTGTGTAACAAAAAACACAATTTTGTATTTTATAGCTGAGTATTTCATTATATCTATATGTCATAATTCACTTATCTACTCTTTTGTGAGATCATGGCTATTGTAAACAGCACTGCAATGAACATATGTGTGCATTTATGACTTTTTGAAATAGTGTTTTTGTATCCTTTGGAGAAGTACCTAGGAGTGGATTGTTGAAGCCATGGTAGTTCTATGTTTAACTTCCTGAGACATCTCCATTCTGTTTTCCATAGGGACTACAACTCTTTCCATCCCACCAATAGTGAGTGTTTCTTTTTCCTCCACATCCCCTCCAGCATCTATTTCTGTCCTCTTTGATATAGGCCATTCTCACATGCGTGAGATGATGCAGGTGTTTCCTTTGAGGTCTAACCATTAAAACCTTTTCTGAGAAAGAGGAAGCAACTTCTGTGTGGACTTCGAGGCAGCTCATTGCTCTCCCCAATTCCCAGCTGGAGAATTGATTTATCTCAACTACAATTTAGTTTCTAGCACTTATCAAACCAAAACACTCCATGACCTTATCTTATCCCCACCTGATCTTTGGGCCAGGGAGAAAACCCTTCTTATTGAATCTGCAAAGGAACTGAGTCCCTGAGCAACAACTTCCAGGAAGCTAATGGTCCTGTGAAGAGAATGGACTCTTCTCTTTCTTGTCTTCTGGCTTACCATCTTCTTCTGGAAAGGTGCCTATTCTGAACCTTGACCAAGAGGGTCCCTTTGATATAAGAATCAGCCCTTAAGCCTCAGGTCCACTACCAATCCCTCCTCGTCCACTTGAACAGTCCCTGAACTGTCTTGGTCAGTGCTAGCTGAGGTTTCCTATCAGAAGAACAGACAGCACATCTGAGAGTAACAAAACCTGGCAAAACTATGCTCTCCTATAAATATATCTGGAGGAAGTCTTACTTAACTTCCCAAGATATATTTAAAAGTTTTTAATTAAAACTCTGTGATTTACAATACTATTAATACTGCATTTTCATGCACATAATTTTAACACCACACCATGGAAGTATACAAATATATACAAATGTTTTAATCTAAAATTATGAAGTGGCTATATACATCAAACTCATTCAGAAGTTTTCTTCTGGTAGTAAAGCAGGAGTGAATAATATAATATAGTTAATATTGCTCTTTCCCTCTCTTTTCAAACCCTGAGAATTAAATTATTATACTCATGCCACCAAAATCCTTAACCTTCACTTCCTACAGTCTCTTTACCTTTTTATTTAGCAAAAAAGTGTCAACAACAAACTACCCCCACTAAGGACACTTGAGATACACATGTACAGAGTTGTTGTTTATTTCTGGTTACAAAAGTAGAATGTGTCCATTTTAATTTGAGATGTCTTATAAAAATATGAAGTCCAGAGATAGCACAGCGGCGTTTGCCTTGCAAGCAGCCGATCCAGGACCAAAAGGTGGTTGGTTCGAATCCCGGTGTCCCATATGGTCCCTCGTGCCTGCCAGGAGCTATTTCTGAGCAGACAGCCAGGAGTAACCCCTGAGCACCGTCGGGTGTGGCCCAAAAACCAAAAAACAAAAAAACAAAAAAAAATGAAGTCCCAGGTATTGAGGTAAAGACACAGAGATCAAGGTGTCTAGCCTGAGTGTATAAATGAAGAGAAGACTCCAGGAAGTATGTTTCTGGAAGGCAACTCTCAATTGTGTTTTCTGGAAGGGGTTATGCTATCTGAAAAAAAAATTAAAGACAATGTGCAGGATGTCTCAGTTTTTGTTTTCTTTGTTTTTTTGTTTTTTATTTTTTTGGTTTTGGGGCCACACCCAGTAATGCTCAGGGGTTACTCCTGGCTATGCGCTCAGAAGTTGCTCCTGGCTTGGGGGATTGGGATATGGGACGCTGGGGATTGAACCACGGTCCGTCCTAGGCTAGTGCTGGCAAGGCAGACACCTAACCTCTAGCGCCACCGCACCGGCCCCATGGATGTCTCAGGTTTTGTAAGGGAAAGGTGAGATGAAGTGGATGCCTCTGAAGGAACTCAATGCTCGCATCATCTCTACCTAAATGTAGTCTGAAGCAGCTGTTGGGAATGAGAAGATTTAAGAGCAGAAGGTGAAGCAAGAGCCCATGGGAGGGAACAGGCTACATCCCAACTCAGCATGTGCCTGGAGAGACAGTTGAAAAAACATTCAGAGACAACTTGTCCCTAATTGTCCCTGAATCTCACCCACCACAGAGATAAAACCAGAGTCAAGTTCCAGGGTTAAGATTATCTTGACTTTCTGCATCCAATCCAGTTTCTGGTGCCAATACTTTTTTTACTAAAGAGCTATCTCAGACACAAGAAGAAGGGTGAAAACAGAAAAGCTGACACAGACAAGGTTGCTGCGCTTCAGGGCACTTTATTAGGAATTTCTAGTGTGACTTATGCATTTAATCAAAGCATGTATCCTTCCTTAGAAACTAGGATAGCGAAGGTGAGTAGCACTACATGGCACACAGATTTGAAAAATGTCCCATTTCTTTCTCTAACACTCATTGGCTCAGAAACTCGCCCCCTTGGAGAGTGGAATATTCCATTTCAGTCCTAATTCAGATGTTTTGGCTTATCTCCACCCCTTCCTACCACATAGTCACACATGCCAGATGGAAGATGTTGTAAAATCCTGAGGTGGCAGGGTACGAGAATGCTAGAAATGGGAGGGAAGCGAGTCATTTCTCAAAGACAGATGCCTATGAAATCCACTGGGATGGAGCCACAACCTGGGGAAACTAGCAACCACTTCTGAGTCACCAGATGTAACCCAGGTAGACTTCCTTGAATCATGAGGCAAATCAAGAGGAAGAACAGGAATAATGTGGAGGCCTTTGGAAGCTACAGAGTTCCCTCTAAACAGAGGCAGTGGGTGTGGGCACACTAACACACAAAACAGCATTCATTCAGCCTGGACCTACCTAAGGGAGTAGGGATGGAGAAAAAGAGAAGAATCACAGCAGTTTGGTGGCTCTAAGAGCTTGCTTACAATACTGGGTGGGGAGGACTAAATGAGACCCCTATAGTGCTCCTCCTGCTTCATTTTCCTCAGACTTTCCTCATCAGCCTGTTGCTCTTGTCTTGTCTCTAGTCTTACTTTCAGACCTTGGCCTTCAAGCTCTTTTGCAGATTTGATGTTTAGTTTCTCTCTCCTTGACTTCCCAAGCTCCTGAGTCTTGGATACAGGAGGATTTTTTGTTTGTTGGTTTTTGGTTTTTGGTTTTTGGGTCATACCTGGCAGCACTCAGTGGTTACTCCTGGCTCTACACTCCTGGCAGCTTTGGGGGATCATATGGAATGCCAGGATTCCAATCACCGTCCTTCTGTATGCAAGGTAAACCGCCCTACCTTCATGCTATCTCTCTGCCCATCAGGAGGTTTCATGCTTCTCTCTCTCCTCCTTGGTTGGCCCTTAATTGCCTATAGCATAGGGTTCATGCTAATTTTGTTTCAATTCCAGATTCATCCATTATCTTTGCCGGCCCTGAAGTCCCCCATTTATTTCCAATTTCACATGTCCATTTGAGTTGTTGGCTGATCTGGTCTCATCTTGCCCTTTCCCGCAGCTGTGGTTGACTGATTCTGAGACAGATATGGACTCTTTATGCCAATGAAAGGATTGTTTCAAGACTAGGCTCTAAAGTGCCCTCTAGTGACAGTAATGTGACTGCAATGGACGCCTGTGGGTGCCGACATTTGTGCATACTTGTAAAAAGGAATGTTGTATGTCTTCTACATATTGTAGCAATTTCACATTCAGGTAAGCCCCTTGAAAGCTGCATACTAATATCACTATTGTACAGAGAAATATATGGGCATAGAGAAATGTAAACAATTTGCCCAGGGTGACACAGCTAGTTAGAAACAGAGCCAGTCTCAGTCTACCAAGTCTGGTTCCAAAGTTGGTGATTTAAGATTTATATTACAGTCTTTAAAAAAGAAGACAGTATCCTTTCTCCACTAAAACCTTCAGACACATTTCCACTTCTGTCACAGAAATTTATATTTAATAGTCAAACCTAAATATCCACACCAAAGTCAAAGACAATAGAAACAAGAGACCCAATAACAACAAGCTATACACAAAATGGACCTGTTACACTAGTAGTCCAGGGGACTAAGGGTGGAGGTATGAGAGGCATGCTGGGAGTGATGAAGGAGGGAAGTCAACACCGGAGATGGGAATGGCCCTAATTCACTGTCACTATGTACCTTAAATACAACTGTGAAAGACTTGTAATTTCCAATGGTCTTAATAAAAATGATTAGAAAAAGACATTTATATTTTAGACAGATTGCCACATACTTGCAGATGGGAATGATGGCCCTGAACTTACTTCTCTCTCAGTGATAAAGGGAGTGAAGGGGACCACTTTGTAAGCAGGTAGGTCACCGCTCTAAGGTTTCTTCCTTTGGTTCTAGAGCAACAAAACCGACAATATTGTGTTCTTGTCTAGCAGAAGGCAATCTCTCTCTCTCTCAAGTTGCAAGGTTCTGGTTGGCCAGTGTGTGGTTAGGAGATTATGATTTTTTGAAATATGGACTTGGTTCTAGAAAGAACTCACCATACTCACGAGAGAATATGCCTGTTCCATTTTTCCTGGGCTTTCCTCTGAAAAGAAAAACAAAGCTAACATTTCAGAGCTTCTCTGAGCTATAATCTAGCCCTTAAAAACACTGAGGAATCACTGCAGGGTTCAGATATCTAATCTGTATTCACACAGGTTTCTGTATTCATAGTGGGGGCAAATTTAGGCTTGGCATGTTCCTTTACCAAGACCTTGGCTTCAATTTGAGCCTCTGTGGTGGGAAAAATGAGAAGAGGTTCCCATTAGCCCTTATGTGGAGAAAGATGCAGGTGAGCCAGGTAGGAAGCAAATGCCTTACTCACTAATAGTATTTCTCCAGTCCTACCTAATATTTTTTTAAAAATATGGAATGCTTCACGAATTTGCGTGTCATCCTTGCACAGCGGCCATGCTAATCTTCTCTGTATTGTTCCAATTTTAGTATATGTGCTGCCGAAGCGATCTCCCTACCTGATTTTTAACTACTGCAGTGATAGTTAAAACATTATTGGGGATCTTTTTGTGTGCCTGAAATAATTTTACTTTTATCAGGAGCTGGGGAGCTATAAAGACAAAATGTACCTCTACCTTTTTGGAGTATGCACCTGCACTTCTTTAACCTTGCATAGTTCAATGCCTTCGTCAGTCATAAGGTATATAATATCTACCCTGAAATTAATCCTAACACACAAAACTAGATTTCCCCCACCTCAAGTATCATGTTTTATAATTGGGTCTTATCATTGGACTGCTGATTCAAAGTCAAATCCTTTCCCAGGTTCCCAGTTAGGAAATATTGAGAACTTGAGTATAACTTGATGTTAATTGTCCTATTAGTAATCTTGTGGGGTAGAATGGTGAGACTGACTCAGAATAGCTCTTGTCTTGGAATAGTGCAAAGGGGTAGGGCATATTTTTGACATGTAAATACCCTAAACTGACTTCTCTCAGCTCTGCATACCCTTCCTAAAATGGCTGGGTGAAGGCTTAGTGACTCCCAGCACTGTGGACTCCAAATCACCAAACCTTATAACTTAACCATTCTACTGACTGGCCAAATATTACCAAGAATGACTTCTGGTTCCTCTGAGAAGTGTTTTAGAAGTCTGCAAAACAAATTCCTAACTCATTGATGCACAAGTCTCATAGCTGATTGCACTGGGGTCCTTCAGAGAAGGATAAAGCAAGTTCCCACCCTACCTGGGTTATGCACACTCAGACCAATCCTACTATTGCCACCATGCCAATGACCAAGTTTCACTGCCTTTTCATTAATTTTTGCAGGGACTCCTAGCCACCAAAATATTCAGGCCAGTTTTGTGGCTGACATCCTCAGGCACAATTTAGAGCTAGACTGAACCACATACCTTCATGCCTCTGTACTTCCAGAAGTCCAGGCAGCCAAACCCATAATCCAGAGCCTTCTGGTAGGTCTGCACAAATGGCCATCATCATTGGCTCATCTAACTCACAAAAGAGAGGCACAACTAACAGGAAAAACTTATGGACTACTTTGATAGGCCTTGTAGCTGATCACGTTGAGGTTTTTTTGAGAGCCCCTAAGAACCACTGCTATTTCCATATGAACTTATTAACCTAGCTCCACAGATTCTCAAAATTGTGGACCCTGTGACCACTTATGTGGCCACATGACACCCCTTAATTTTAATAATGATTCTATAAATTTTTTTTTGTTTTTGGGCCACACCCAGTGACACTCAGGAGTTACTACTGGCTCTGCACTCAGAAATTGCTCCTGCCTAAGGGACTATATGAGATGCCAGGAATCGAACCCAGGTCAGCCATGTGCAAGGCAAATGCCCTACCTCTGAGTTATCACTCTGGCCCCATGATTTTATAAATTTAATACTGATTTAAGAATACACCAAATTACTGCTACCTTTTCACCTTCTGGGGTCCACATTCAGGTAATTTATGTCCTAAAAGTATTAGTGCCAACTTTCAGAGTACTTGAAATGGCAATTCTATTCGGGCTTCTCAGGTCTCAGTCCCAAAGAGGCAAATTCTGCCCCTTCATCACTCACCCCCTTTCTCCTTACATTCTCTCTCATACTGAGGTCCCTTGGCTCCTCCTCCTTTCTAGGGGCCATCAGTCTTCTCAATACAGTGAGTAGAATGCTTGTCTTGTTCATGGCTGACTTGGGTTTGATTCCCAGGACTCTATATGGTTTCCCAAGCACCACCAATAGTGATGCTCAGCAGAGCCAGGAGTAAGTCCTGAGCACTGCCATCTATGACTCATCCCCCCCCCCCCCAAAAAAAAAGAGCCATTGGTTTAATGTTTTTATTTTGTGCTAAATGGTAAAAGAAACATTAAAAAAATGAGTTGTATTCAAATTTTCTTTTTTTTTCCTTTTTACTTTTTTGTATTCAAATTTTCTAAAGAGTTAGTTTTAGCAACACACTCAGAACTATTTTAGTCACTTAGTGCTAAAAGAATAAATAACACTATTAATAATCTGATATTGACTTTGAATTAGAACCTTATCAAGTGCAAAATAATTTTAAGTGTCCAAGAAATAGCTGCATAGAGAAACAATTCATTAAAACTTTTTAAGTTATATTTGTTTTTGTTTTGTTTTTGTTTGTTTGTTTGTTTTGGGCCATACCCACTTGATGGTCATGGGTTACTCCTGGCTATGAGCTCAGAAATCACTCTTGGCTTGAGGGAACCTTATGGGATGCCAGGGGAATGAACTGTGGTCCTTCCTATGCTAGCACTTGCAAGGCAGACACCTTACCTCTAGCGCCACCATTCTGGTCCCCTTTTTTAAGTTTTAACATAAAAAAATTTTAGATCATATTCTCTGACCATCAAATGTAAGCACACATTAATAGTGACACTATGGCATGAAGATAGAACTTGTGCTAAACAGACAGAGAACTCTTAGCAGTTTCTCCCCCTGCCATATGCTTGTTGGCCAACTCTCTTCTGCCTCCCACTCTTCCTCAAAGCCAGGTGGCTTTTCAGCTGCTCAATTCAATTGTGGGGTTCCTATGATACCCAAGATCTGAGCAAAAAAACACCTCCTAAAGCTCAGTCTGCCTCACAGTGGGATGCCTGCAAATAAGGTCCCACAATTTCACACAAAATATACTTGCCCTTGAACTCTGTGTATCATTCTAACAACTTAAGAGATTTTCAGCATTCTTATGAACTGGCCCAGTGGCTAATATAATGATAGTCAGATTCCCATTTCCACACTCTTTCATATTTAGCCCCATAGGAATTTGACAAGTGTAGTAGTGGGTGAAGATGACTCATGCCTCTTCAGCTCTAAGATATAAATATTGCTGATGAGTATCATGAAATTCTACCTTGGTTTCTAATATCTACCATTTGGAAATGAGAACAAGACTGCTTCCCTCACCAACAATAATCTATTGTTGTAAATTATCTAGTATATAGAATTTACAAAGCAGAGTGGGGTACTGCCATCTAATAATGCCCTTATTCCTAAAAAAGAATAATGAATTAACTTCTAATGATAAAAATTTAAATAAAATTCACCCAGAATAAGTTCATATAATCAATATAATCATGCCCCAAATAGGAAATTAATTAATCAGGAAACAAAATTAGATTTTGAACCAAGAAGGAAATCTAACAGCTGTTTGCTTTGGGAAATGAAAAACAGAGAGACAAATCTCTGGCAAACGTAGTTATTTTAAAAAATAAGTCAACAACATAAATAACTATTTTTGTCCTGACTTTAGAAAAGGTTTAATTATTGATGGGAAGATTTATAAATCATTATCAAGTGACACAAATTATTATGTGCTAATGAAGAGGAAACTTTTAATAAAACATACTATTCCCGCCTACTCACACTTCAGCTGCCAGAAGCAAGAAAGTTCTTTCAGGAGGAAGTCATTGATTGACATGTTAGGTTTCAAGGGACTACTTAGCCTTTTTTCCTATTTAAAAAGTGTAAAGTTTTTCAGGTAAAACTACAAATATCTGGACACAATTTTTAAATACTCCTTTCAAGTAGTATTGATCTTGTCAGTATTAAAGCCAAAACTCCAGAACATTTTTAGTCACTTGTTTCTAGGTTTTGTTGATTGTGGTGTACTGTGTCTACAATGACCTTCAAACTTAGCTGGTTCCACTAATTCTTTAATGCAGTTGTCCTCCTTCATCTGCCACAGTCCTCCTTTGTTTCCGCATACATTCCTAAAGTTCCTGGCTGACTTCTGGGAGATTAAAGACCTCTCAAAAGTCTGTAATACTAGTTTTCCTAGACAAGGTGGGAAAGCAAATTTCTGAAACCCAGTAATCTCACAAAAATGTAAATACAGGCAACATTATATCTATCTCCTCCCCTTAGGTATCCTAATTTCTTTATTTCTAAATTTCTTGCATCAGAGCGTTCTGTGAAAATTGGTGGGGACATAGATATGGAGAACTAATCTTTAACCATGAAATAATTAACCAAAAACCCATTAAGATTCAGACTCATGTTGGAAACATAGAACCAATAAAAACACCAAAGGTAGCTTAACCCAAGTGAACCTGGAGCTTATTGATTTGTTTGTTTTATGATGAAACAGAATTTGATGCAAATCCGTTATCCAAAATAAAAGACTCTAGTTTGAAGAAATAGCTGTACTCCTGTGTTCATTGCAACATTAGTTGCAATAGTCAAGTGCCTAATAACAAATGATTAGATAAAGAAGATAAAGTGGTTAAAAAATTGCTTAAAATTTTTTTCTTTTTGGGTTACACCAGCATCACTCAGAGGTTACCCCTGGGTCTATACTCAGAAATCACTCCTGGCAGGCTTAGAGGACCATATGAGATGCTGGGAATCGAACCAGGGTTGGCCAGATTCAAGGCAAATGCCCTACATGCTGAGCTATCTCTTTAAATTTGGGGGGGGGTCACACTCAGTGATGCTCAGGGGTTACTTCCTATCTCTCCCTTAGAAATCACTCCTGTTGGGCTTGGGGGAACCATATGGAATGTCAGAGATTGAACCTAGGTGGGCCATATTTAAGGCAAATGCCCTATCCACTGTGCTATCTCTCTGGCCCTGTTTTTAATTTTTTTTTAATAAAACCCTCTTTTGTGTAACATGAATGAGTTTAGAGAACATCATGTTAAATAAAATACTTAAATAATTATTTTAAAATACGTATTTTATTTAACAGACAGAGAAGGACAAATAAATATGACTTCAAAATAAATAAATAAATAAATAAATAAATATGACCACTCATACTTGGAACCAAACCAAACCAAAACAAATGCCTAAGAGTTTAAATTTTAAGAAAATATAGTGTGAACCAGAAGGAAAAAAGGAGATTTGATAGATTGTGTAGAAGTACCGTATTTTCCGGCATATAAGATGACCGGGCGTATAAGACGACCCCCTAATTTTGCAGTTAAAACATAGGTTTAGGACTATATTCGCTGTATCAAACAGAACGTTCCTGTGCTGCAACTGTATGTACCACAGTGAGGCAATCACAACAAGCAAAGGTTCAAAGGTTATACTGTAATAGACTTCCTCTCTGACTCTGGCCAATCTGAGCAGGCTTTTTACAGTCTAGATTCGGGTCCAGAACACTGTATAATGCATAAAAAGCCTGCTTGGATTGGCTGAGTTAGAGAGGCCCTCCGAGCAGCCTGGCAATGATTGGTGCAGGATCGAGTTGAAAAATTCGTTTTGTGGCAATATTCAGACGATTTTCATTTAGCGGCATATTTGAAACATTTTTCAGGATATACTCGGCGTATAAGACGACCCCCGATTTTTGGTTGACTCTTTTGTTTCAAAAGTCGTCTTCTACTCCGAAAAATACAGTCGTTAATTGAGGGTGAAGAATGAAAATTAAACTTTGAGTGGGGAGTATAATGTAGTCTCTATGGAGATTGATAATAAATAGGCAAGCAGATAGTGGTGGGTGGGTCTGGCAATAAATTCTTGGGAAGTAATATAATAAAGATGTGATTCAAAGTTACTCTGTCACTAGCCCTAAAATAGCCCTAAAAAGAAAGGCCAGACTCCTTTGTGAATAAAGGAACTAAAGCTAATAAGATTTTTATTTGGCCAACACCAGTCCAGAGAAAGCTGGACACCCTCCAGAGAGAAGCTCCATAGGAAGAAAAAGCAGTGATAAGAACATGAAGGTTGGGGCCGGGCGGTGGCGCTGGAGGTAAGGTGCCTGCCTTGCCTGCGCTAGCCTAGGACGGACCGCGGTTCGATCCCCCGGCGTCCCATATGGTCCCCCAAGAAGCCAGGAGCAACTTCTGAGTGCATAGCCAGGAGTAACCCCTGAGTGTCACAGGGTGTGGCCCAAAAACAAAAACAAAAAAAAAAGAACATGAAGGTTGACCATTAAAAGTTCATATCTTGGGGCTGGCAAGGTGGCGCTAGAGGTAAGGTGTCTGCCTTGCAAGTGCTAGCAAAGGAAAGACCCGCGGTTCGATCCCCCGGTGTCCCATATGGTCCCCCCAAGCCAGGGGCAATTTCTGAGTGCTTAGCCAGGAGTAACCCCTGAGCATCTAACGGGTGTGGCCCCCCAAAAAAAGTTCATATCTTTTCTTCTTGACAACATCCTAGCAACATTCTTTTTTCTTCTTTATTTAAATACCATGGTTACAAAGTTGTTCATGATTGAATTTTGGTCTTACAATGTACACCACCCTTAACCCATGAGCACCACCAATATCCCTTCTCTCTACCTATTTCTGGGGCAAGCATTTACTTCTCCTCCCTCCTTCTATCTCTCCCTCTCTTTCTTTTATTTCCCTTTTAGTAACTGTGTTTTGTACTATTGTTACTTGAGGGAGGGTCATGCATATCACTTTATCTCCTTTCAGCACTCAGTTCTTGTCCAGACCAACTATCATTGTGATAGTGGTCTCTTCTCTGCCCTAGCTGCACTCCTCTGGCTCTTTGTGGTAAGCTTTCTACCATAGATTGGTCCTCCTGTCCCTCACCTCTATTGTCTCCGAATATTATTACCATACTATCTTTTTTTCTTATACCCCCCCAAAGAGTCAGATTATTATGTCTATCTCTTTCCCTTTGACTCATTTCACTCAGCATAATACTCTCCATATCCATCCATGTGTATGCAAATTTCATGACTTCATTTTTCCTAACAGCTGCATAGATATACATTGTGTAGATATACCACAGTTTCTTTAGTCATTCATTTGTTCTTGGGCTGCTTTCAGATTCTGACTATTGTAAGTAGTGCTGCAGTGAACATAGAACTGCAGAGGACTTTTTTTGCATGGTGATTTTTTGGTTCTTAGGATATATCCCTAGGAGTGGTATTGCTGGATCATATGGAAGCTCAACTTCTAGTTTTTGAGGAATATCAATCTTGTTTTCCAAAAAAGGAGTTGTCTGTATTCTATCTTAAATACCTTACTCTGTCCTTTCCTTCCTCATGTTCTCTACATAAAACTATTTTACTTCAATATTTGTCTCCTCCTAAAATTATTTTCTATGAGGAAAGGTAACAGACCTTTCTGTAAAAAAAAAAAAGTAAAACGTTTACCTTTTCTTTTTTTTAATATAAATTCTTTATTTAAGCATCAGGATTACAAACATGATTGTAGTTAGGTTTCAGTCATAAACAGAACACCTCCCCCCCTTCAACGTTTACCTTTTCTAAAAGAAAAGAAACTGGGAAGAAGTTAGAACTAATTTTCCTTTTCCCACTCCAGCCTCAGCTCCACAGCTCCCTGAAAAATTGGGTTAAAATTGGGTTAATGGGGATTAATTTTCATACCATGTAGGTCAGTAGAACTCAGGCATAGACTAGCCACTGCCTTGAGGAACTGGTGAGATACAAACATCTAGTCCATGAATTCTCACGGAGACTTTATTAGTCTGAACAATCGCAGGCACTTCCTCGGTGCTTTTTCCAGGAAGGAAAAGAGAAAGGAAAGTAAATTTCCTCTAAATGGCTACTACCTCTTCTCTCCACTTCACATTAAGACACCTACCACAATATACACCCAAAAGCTTTGTAATGTTATATATAATGTATCAATAAAATATTTTTTTCTTTTATTTATGGGTCATACTTGACTATTTTCAGGATAGATTCTGTGCGCAGAGTAGTAGTCCTGGTGGTGTTTGGAGAATTATATATGATTCCAGGAATTGAACTGAGGTCAGCTATGTACAAGAAGCACCTTAACCTTTGTAACATCTTTCCGAACCTAAAATTAATTTTTAAAGATAGTTTATTTGCAAGCAACTAAAACAGTCTAACCATGTCAGGAAGAAATACCAAAAAAATTGAACTAACTGAGTAAAAGCAGAGAGCAACTTCTAAAAACGGATTTTTTTTCTCACTCTGCCTACACTATCTCTCATTTTTAGTTCTTTCCAGATTTTCAATATACTTTCCTCTGACTTACTCCACATTGCAGGAAGTACTACTGAAAGAGGAACCCCAGTTTGGTGTCCCCCTTTTTATTACCATAAGAGGCTGCTTTTATTCAGTTCAGATATTATAACACCAGAGAAGATGGGCTTAGTTTGGCAGGACTCCTACTAGATTGTTCCTTATAGAATGTTGCCACCTGATATGGGACAAAAACTCAACAAACTTGCAATATTACTACCCTAAAAGAGAATGCCTGACTTCTCACTTAAATCTTTTTCTGGAGGGGGGGGGGTTTACACCCGGCAGTGCTCAGGGGTTACTCCTGGCTCTACGCTCAGAAATCACTCCTGGCAGGCTCGGGGGACCATATGGGATGCCAGGATTCGAACCACAATCCTCTGCATGCAAGGCAAACACCCTACCTCCATGCTATCTCTCCGGCACCCTCATTCTAAATCTTAAAGTTGAAACTTATTTTTCCTTTTGGAATTTATAAATATTAACTAAAGTATTGGGCTGTATGTCTTACCCAGCAGAGTACGGAAACTTGAAAGCAGTTTTTTATGTGATATATTAAGTTTCTCTCTTCCAGAACTTCCCAGCCATCACAAGAACTACATTGAAACCACAAATGGAACCCAGAAGAAGAAGAAATTGGGAAGAGGGAAGAAGTAAGTTTTACTTCCTTCTAATAAGTACAATACATTTTAATTTTTTTCTAGAAGTCATACATTTTATATCTTCAAACATGTTGGGGAAAGTGGCATTTTTCAAAGATCTTCACCAATATCTAGCAGATGATGCATGTTCTCTTTAGGGAAATGTGCACATTATGCTTATGATCCTTGTGAGTCCTGAGTAATGCTGAGTATGGCATTGACAATAAAGAATAAAGATATCAATAAAGAAATAGAGCAGCTCATTAGTTAAAACGAAAACTGAAGTTTGGTGTGAAAACTAGAACTTAAATTCAGGGCTGGTTCTGCGGATCCCTGTCTTTTTCTACTCTATGCTAACTCCCATAGTGAAACCTCTCGCAGGGGTCTCAAACTCAATTTACCTGGGGGCCGCAGGAGGCAAAGTCGAGGTGATCCTTGAGTGCAAAGTCAGTAGTAAGCCTTGAACATTGGGGGGTGTGACCCAAACAACTAAAACAAAACAAAACAAAAAAAGATTCCTCTAGGGCAGGGCCACAAAATGTTGTACAGAGGGCTGTTTGCGGCCCGCGGGCCACGAGTTTGAGACCCCTGCGTGGGTCCCCACAGGCCCAACACCTCCCCTAGCTAAAATGAGATGCACAATAACAGGATATGTTGTGGGTAGCAGAGAGCTCTGGTTATCACATACGTCAGTCACCTGCTCTCATCCTGACTGATTATGAGTCAGGAAATGAAAAGGCCATGGTGAGCCACAGGAGAAAAATGACAAGCAGAAAAAGACTCAAATTTCACTCAGCAAATTTCTTATCAACAGGATAGAGAAAATGTCAAGGATTCTGCTGAATATACAGCACCTCACAGGGTCATACCAAACTGAGGCACAAAGAAAAGCACATTTGGGTTCAACCACAACAACAACAAGCAGAACCCAAGGCTAATAGAAGCCCCCTGCCCTCCATCATCCCCAGTAAATCCTCCATTCGTGATTCAAGAAATCTCAGTTGGCTCAGACTTCATAGCAATCTGCAGACTTTAGAGGTAGACAAGCTTGATTCAAATCCCAATGGCACTTATCCTCTCCAACACTGCAGAGTTACCACAAGAATTACAATATGGCAGCATCTGTTAAGACCTAGCATTGGGCATTATATACCCCCATTCCAATGTCAATGATCATTCTACATTTCTCTAGCTGGTCCCAACAGGGTCCCAACAACTCCAGGCCTTAAAAGGCAGACCAGCTTTTTACACCAACCTCAACTCAAGTAACCAAAATATTCCACCAAAATACCCAACCTGAGTTCATTACCAACACAGAAATATTTTTTAATAAAAAAAAGGTCCAATTCAACATTAACACTGCCTTCCATGGTTATAACTCACACGAAGGATATGTGGTTCATTGCTATAATTTCTAGTTTAGTAACTGCAGAGCACACATGTCTAGATTGTCTGGGTAAAGGTGTGGCTTAGTGGCCAGAATCATTTCCACTTTAAAATTTCATGTCACTTCTAAGTATGCTTCTCATGTAGATGGCTTGGTTCTGCACCAGAGGTTCCTCTTCTGGGGTAAACCTCAGAGGTATTTTTATCTAACAGGAATACATTTACAGTGTTGTAAAACCATGACTACTGTCTAGTTTCAGAATCATTTTATCACTCAGAAGGAAGTGTCAGATATAGGAAGTAGTCACTTCCCATTCTCAGCCTGTCCAGTCAAGTCCAGCCTTCAGTCTCTAGGGATTTGTTCCACCACACCTGGAGGCTTGTAGATGAGGGAGCCTGAAGAGGAACCACTCACCCATCTGATTAAGGGCCTTCTTGGAAAGCCCCATGGCTGTCCATTTTTCTTTGTCTGCCCCCAGCAAGTGACCTTTCCACTGAGGAAAGAGATACAATTGCTTTTTTTTTTTTTTTTGGTTTTTGGGCCACACCCGGTGACGCTCAGGGGTTACTCCTGGCTATGTGCTCAGAAGTCGCTCCTGGCTTGGGGGACCATATGGGAAACCGGGGGATCGAACCGCGGTCCATCCAAGGCTAGCGCAGGCAAGGCAGGCAGGCACCTAACCTCTAGCGCCACCGCCCGGCCCATACAATTGCTTTTTCAGTGATTCTGGGAAACCCCAATTTCCCTTGTCCTCTCCTGATCCCATGATTCCTACACAGATGCTTTCACAATGTTAATATCATATGGTCCCTCAGGGGAGGCAGGATATTCCTAGGAGGTCACAGGTGGAAATTGCATCGATGGCCCATAGGAAGAAAATAAGGTCAAAAGGAATTGTGGTGTTGCAGAGGGGTCAGTTTGTGAGGAAAAAAGCAAGTGTTCAAGGGTTTTTAAACTAAAGAAGCAGATACCACTTCTTGAGAAATGAGAGTGGGAAAATATCCAGGACAGAGCTCTTAGAAGAACCAGTATGAGCAACTGAACTGGAGAGAAAAGTCAATTTAAAGGAGAAGAAAAGTGTAGAGAGGGAAACAGAATGTGAGAAAGGTGAAAGGTTTCAAAGATCAAAAGGCAATGAAGTAGAGAGAAAGGCAAAAAAAAGTAGAGAGATATCCAGAGGGGTGAAAAGAGGGTGGAATAGGATTGCTTCTTCTGATCATAGTCCCCCTTAGTGGGACAAGGGTGAGGGTTCAGATGGCAATGGGGTTAGGGGTGGGAGAAAAAAGGTCATTTGGTCCCTCTGAAAATTTGTCTGTTTAAAGGAGAAGAGAAAGTGTGCTGCATGGCCTCCAGGAGGATGTTTTGGGAGTGTTTAGGTTCTGGACCTCAAAGAGCATGTATGACGGTTGCTGGGGACATTTGTGGGGCAAGATGACATTTGTGGGGCAGGAGAGAGATGGGTTCATGGTGAGTGAGTGAGTGAGTGAGTGAGTGAGTGAGTGAGTGAGTGAGTGAGTGAGTGAGTAAGTGAGTGAGTGATTGAGTGAGTGAGTGACAGATGGAGAAGAGAGAGGATCATGGCAGGACCAGATCCTCTAAGCATGAATCATCCAATGGGAGAGCCTGGAAGAAGACCAGTCACAACATCTATCTCTAATATGTGTGAAATGAAGGAGATCCTGGCAGTACCAACCTGGGGACATACAGATGAGGACAGTGGGAAGGTTCTTTTCCACACTGGCCTGTCCTTCCTCAAAATAACCACCAGGAAATGTTCTTAGACAATAGCTCGAAGACTTGGGTTTCCCTCATGACTGTTCCAAGTCAAAGCTTCTACAAACAATCCATCCAGTATAAAGGAACAGGAATGAGGGAGGAAAGACAGATCAGAGGCTAAGCAAGAAAACAGAATTGTTCTCTCCTGGACTGCTTTCATTACCTCCCATAGAGTCATTGGGAAGCAGGAAAAACACTTCTCTGGACAAAGGAAATGAGAAAGTTCATGCACAGGATATACTTCACAGGAAGAAGTGCAAACTTAATTTACTACTTACAAACTTACTTTACTACACAGGTTTCTAAAATAAATAGACCTGGAGGGTCTTGAATCATAAATTATCCTTTCTCTGCAGGACTTGCATCCTGAGATTTGTTTGACCTCCTTGGGAGATTTGGCTCCGTTTCCACTGACAACAGAATCAGGGCTAGTAGGAACTGAATGAGAATTCTCACATCTCTGTGCCCAAACACTTAGAAAGGGTTGGGGTGGTCAGGGCATGAGACTGTGACTCGGAGCCTTGCTAGGTCTCTACTGCTCTCTAGTGTGGAAGGTCCTGCTGATCCAATTTAAACTCTATCTCTCCTTTGAGTGCTCCCGTCCCTTCCCTAGCTGTTACACTGCTAGGATTTAGAGGATTGATGTAGGGAACTAAGAGATAGCACAATGGGTAGTGCATTTGCTTTGCATGTGTCTGACCCAGATTCGATCTCCAGGATCCCATATGGCCCCCAAGCACCATCAGAAGTGACCCCTGGAGGCAGAGCCAGAAGTAACCCCTGATCACTGCTGAGAGTGGCCAAAACAAAAGACAAACAAAAGAGAACTGAAGTAAAAAGCTGCTAGTTTGCAGGATTCCTCTCATCTTTTCAGAAGAGGGAGAAAAGACTGAGGCCACATGCTTATTTCTCAGTTGGGGGCTTTATCTCTTCCCTCAGTGGGATATAGCAGGTATATATGTGTTCTGGCTCCAGATTCAAAGAATAGCATGCAGGATGTGGTAACTGACTCTTAGAAACAACTTCTAGGGCCAGAGTATATAGGATTAAGATGCTTTCCTTGGGAAAAAAGATAGTATGGTAATACTATCAAAAATAATAGAGAGGGGGCCGGGCGGTGGCGCTAAAGGTAAGGTGCCTGCCTTGCCTGCGCTAGCCTTGGACGGACCGCGGTTCGATCCCCCGGTGTCCCATATGGTCCCCCAAACCAGGAGCAACTTCTGAGCACATAGCCAGGAGTAACCCCTGAGCGTTACCGGGTGTGGCCCAAAAACCAAAAAAAAAAAAATAGAGAAAGGGCATGGAAGACTAATCCATGGTACAAAGCTTCCCACAGATAGCAGAAGAGTGCAGTTAGGACAAAGAAGGAAACATTATGTCAGTGATCATTTCCAATGGACAAGAATTGGGTACTGAGAGATAAAATGATAGGCATAATATCCCTCAGTAAAATAATGGAAACCACAGTGTCTAAAAGGAGCATGAGAAAGTGAGTGAGAGAAAAGAAAACTGTCCCATAGGCAGGCAGAGGGGAAGGCGGGAGGGGAAACTGGGGCAATTGGAGTTGAGAAATGTGCACTGGTGAAGGATTTTGTACATTGTGTGACTGAAATTCAATCATGAATAGCTTTCTATCTGTGAAAAAAACACGATTATGAACAACCTTATATTCACAGTGCTTAAATAAAGTAAATAACAATAGCAACAACAACAAAGATGCTTTCCTTGCATCCACCGCCTTGTGGTGACCCAAGTTTGATCCCTGCCAGAAATGACCTCAGAGCACAGAGCAAATAGGCAGAGTAAGCCATGAACACTGCCAAGCCATAAACATTGCCAAACCAAACAAACCAAGAAAATACCTTCAGGACATGAGCTTGTTCAACCTCACTTCTTGGACGGCACAGAATATAACTGGAATTTTCAGATGATAACACAGATTCCCAGATCTATTAGTGACATGTCAAAGTCATGCAGAAGAGGAGGTGTTGCCATCTGAACTCACAGTGCTCGTTCTTTTTGTGTGTGTGTGTGTGTGTGTGTGTGTGTGTGGTTTTTGGGTCACACCTGGCAGTGCTCATGGGTTATTCCTGGCTCCAGGCTCAGAAATTGCTCCTGGCAGGCACGGGGGACCATATGGGACACCAGGATTCGAACCGATGACCTCCTGCATGAAAGGCAAACGCCTTACCTCCATGCTATCTCTCTGGCCCCACAGTGCTCATTCTTGTCCAGTAGGGCTCAGCTACTAGTTCCTGCATGTGAGAAACTTCTCAGAGAGGATGTGATAGACATGGTGTCCATAGGTGACAATATCATTTAATCCAGTAGTTTATTATATTGATTATTATACTGATCATTGGCATTTGTTTAGAGAGGAACTTGTGTTTTCACCAAAATGAATAATTAACTCTGTAGAGTTCTGGTTGTGTTTATTCAATTGCCGCTTAGATTGAAGGTGATAATCCTTTATATAAATATCAAATCAAAATACTTTGTAGTTTTATTTGTTCTTTATTATATCTCAATCAAGTTAGGGGGAGGAGAATAAATATAAAAGAAATCTACACAAAGTACTTTAAATGTGAGCATGTACCTGAGATTCCAATTGTATTTGGATGATGGCGAAACCACATCAAAACTGCTTTAGTTTGGTGCAAGGGACTGAGCCCTCAATCATGCAGAACACAAGCTCTACCACTAAACTACATTCATGGCCCCTTTAAAGGTTTCAGTAGAGGGTGAAAATATCACCCAACACTCTGAATAAAACCTGTCAGAAAATTTAAAGCAAATTTTTTTGAGGAAATAAAACCAACCTTGTTAGAGGTACCTTATTTTATTAGCAAAATTAAGCTTTCTGACATTACAAAGAAGGGCCAATAAGTTGGAACCAGATAAAAGGATTTGGACTCAGGTTGATGGAGGTAGACACAGAGATGTTACTTTTAAAATAGGACCAACAAAAGCCAAGAAGGCACAGGAAGGAAAACACCATGAAAATGAACCTGTAATAGAAATTTGAAGATGTACAAAAGAGCATATTGCTTCATTTTATATACATAAAATGAGACTAGGTATTGGGGATAAATTGAAGGTAGTCTAGTGCAGAGTTTGAATGTCCAAGGTCCTGATTTGGTCCCCAGCACCACCAGGTGCTGTTCCTGGAGACCTCCCCCACCCACAGAACATAGCACAGGATGGGTCCTGCCAACATTTTTCACTTAGAGTAAAGGTAATACTGAGTCTCCAGTCCAGTCAGCTCATAGGAAATTGAATCTCAGAGACTGCAAGGATCTTCTTCTCTCCTCACTTGCCAGTTCTGTCCCACTCTCAAAGCTAAGATCAGGGGCCAAGGTGAGAAGCAGAACATTCTGAGGATGCCGTTGCTTCCTGTACTAGACAAAAGAGACAAAATAATTTTTTGTACTAGACAAAACATTAGTTGGGCTTTGCAAGACAGATGTTCTTTGTCACAACTTCTCTGTCACTGTTTTTTGCCAGTAGTCACAGACAGGAATACATGAACAAGTTTGGCTGTGTTCCAGCAAGACTTCATGGCCATGGAAAATTGAATTTCCTATCATTTTCACATAGCATAAAGCATTCTCCTTTCAATTTTTTCCAAACATTAATAAAAGTGAAACCATTCTTAGTTCACAGGTGGAACACTAACAGATGTGAATCAAATTTGACCAAGGTGCTTAATTCCAAAGTTTCTACCAAGCAACCTGAAGATCAGCCTCAAAGAGTCTTGGAATTACATTACTCTATTGCCTCGTAGACTTCCCCACCCCCGCTCAGGAATGATAATCCCAGTACCCAGAATTCAGGAAAGACTTCCTACTCTAAACATGAAATTGTCACCTCTAGACATGTTTCAACTTCCTGGCATTCTGTGAAAGATGAACCATAGGGTCCATCACTTTAAAAAGCTATAGACGTCCAGTATCTCCATAGGGCAAATTATCTCCTTCCCTTCTATGGACTCCTCACAAGGTCATTTCACAGCTCTTTTTCTAGCACAGTAGGTCCCCCAAAACCTTCCTTGAAAGGGGATGAGTGAAGGGTTAATAAGGGATATGGTCTGAGGACTCCTTATTATGTGGAGGGGAGAATCATCTCTTGGTATGCTCAGAAGACCATATAGTATCAGGGACTGAACACAGCTCCTGATACAAAGCATATGTTCAACCCTTTTAATTCTCCCTGCCCCAAGACTACACACACATTTATATGGCAAAACCATATATGATTTTAAATAAAGTATATATTTACTATATTATTTATATTATATATATTTATAGATATCTTTAAAGATCATATATTATGTGGTTGCTCATATACAGTTGTTTCAAGAACAATGTAAAATTCCCTTCACAATTGTCCCTGGATTCCCACTCATTCCCAAGACTACCATGTGGGCAAGCATGAAATAATATATTTTATATTATTTGTCTATAGGTAAGTAGAAATAAAATTATTTTAAGTACAGTAATAAGAAATCTGTGAAAGTTAATGTATCTCACAATAAAGTCATTAAGTCATTGTCAGAATAAAAAATGTTTTCTATTTCAAAAAATATTTGTATTTAAATACCATGGTTACAAGGTTGTTCATAATACAGTTATTTATCACACATAAAGTTGTTCATGATTGAGTTACAGTCATAACAGTGTACAACAGCCTTCATCAGTGCACATTTCCTGTCAACAATGTCCCTTGTTTCCCTCTTACCCTCTCTGTTGCCATATTCCCTTCCTGTCTCTGGTAATAGTATCTAAAGACAACAGAGACAAGGTCCAGGAGGACCAGTCCATGGAAGGAAGCTTGACACAAAGAGCAGAGAGTGTAGTCAGAATAGAGAAGGGTCCACTCTGATGATGATAGTTGGAACTGATCACTCTGGACAAGAATTGTGGCTGAAAAGGGATAAAGTGACATGCGTGATACCCTTCATTAACAACAGTGCAAACCACAGGGTCAAAAAAGAAGAGAGAAAGAGAGAGAGATGAGAGAGAGAAGTAAAATGCCTGCCCCATAAGCACACAGAAAAGAGTGGGTGGGAGGAAAACTGGGAATGCTGGGGAGAAAAACGTGCACTATATTGCAAATCAAAGTGTCTAAAAGGAAGAAAAATGGAAGAGAGAAAGACTACTTCTAAATAGGTTTTGTGGCAAGGGAATACAGATGTGGCATCAGCTAGAAGACTGAGCACTGTAAAACAGATAAATTCCTCAAAAAATCCAATCATGAACAATTTTGTAACCACAGTGCTTAAATAAAAAAAATCAAAAAATCGGGCCCGGAGAGATAGCACAGCGGCGTTTGCTTGCAAGCAGCCGATCCAGGACCAAAGGTGGTTGGTTCGAATCCCGGTGTCCCATATGGTCCCCCATGCCTGCCAGGAGCTATTTCTGAGCAGACAGCCAGGAGTAACCCCTGAGCACCGCCGGGTGTGTCCCCCCCCCCAAAAAAAAAATCAAAAAATTATTCTGGAGGGATAGAGAAATAGTACAGCTCGTAAGGCTCTTGCCTTGCATGCCGCCGATCTGGGTTCAGTCCTCAACATCCCATATGGTCTCCCACACATCACCAGGAGTGATTCCTGAGTGCAGAATCAGGAGTAACCTTTGAGCATTGTCAGCTGTGGCTCTAAAACAAAACAAAACAAACAAACAAACAAAAACTAATTCTGTCCACAACCAGACTTTTAGCAAGTTCTGTCCAAGTGGAAGAAATTATCCTGCCCTTTATACTCTATTGGTTCTGGTCTTTGGTGACCTCAGAAAACTTTTGAAGGACATTAGGGGTCTGACAACAAAGAGAGGAAGTATGCGATTTGGCCTTTCCTAGGATCACCAGGCTGGTCTACTATGTGACTCACGGGCTTGGCTCGTAAGCATTTGTTAGCCATTCTGTTCATCTGCTAACTGGACCTACTGCCCACTCCAGGAGGACGCCTAGCATATTTGTGGTGCAAAGAACACCTACCAGCCAATTTCCATTTCCCCACAAAACCCTGTTTTGCTTTGAGTAAATTGCTTAAGCTCTGTGGAACTTTCACCATAATTCCAAGTATGAGAAATCTAATGCCACATCAAGCATGAAATCATCTATTCCCCAGTTTAAAGATGTCTCATGGCCCTGATCTCCAAGCACACTCTCCATAACACCAGCTATTTATGTCATCATTGTACCCTTGGCTTATTCAGGCTCCAGTGGTAACAGCATTGGCTTCAGCTAGGTACTTGTAACCAACTGCCCTCCAGAGGATGATCAGAATTACTGGAAGAGAATGTTCCCTATGCAAGGCAATTTGAGATAGGAAATGTCATTCTAGAGGGCTAGAAATCAGGTAGATATAAGAGCCTGGGAAATGCAAATAGTTTGTACTGGAAGTTTTATCTTGCTATCCATGGGGATGCAGAAACCTGCTGTTCAGACTTAAATATTATTTTCTCTGGTAGAAAATGAATCACCCAGATTGATTTTTCACTTCTTTTCTGTGTGCCCCTCAACGTTTGGTGATGAGAACATTTAAAATAGGTTTGTTTTTATTTTGAGCACCGTGGTTTACAAACTATTATTACTAGCAATTTGTACATGAACTATTCTAGCTCCATACCTATGTGTCCACTTCCCATTGCCATTGTTCCAGGATCCTTCACCCACCCTCTCCTCTCCCATGATAAACTTCCTACTGAAGACAAGTTCTCATTTGCTATTGCCTCTGGATCTTTGTTATTTCCCTATTCTGTTTCTTTATATCCAGAATATATGGAGATGTGGTTCTAGATCTGTCCTTCTCTGTTATTTCAATGTGAAGTCTGATTCTCTGT
This sequence comes from Suncus etruscus, assembly GCF_024139225.1. Classification (NCBI taxonomy): domain Eukaryota; kingdom Metazoa; phylum Chordata; class Mammalia; order Eulipotyphla; family Soricidae; genus Suncus; species Suncus etruscus. Next base: position 84,368,583 of record NC_064848.1, read on the forward strand.
ACTTTCCTGTCCCTTCCCCTTTGCTGTTGTTCTAATGGCCTGGAGCTGCAAATGTTTGATTATAGTGCTTGTTCACTAATTGGGGTGCTCCCTGGACATCAGACACTGTTATAGCCACTGGAACTTTGTTCCATGTCTGTGAGTAGCATCAAGGGTCAAACCCATGGCCACGTACACTAGCGGAGCTCAGGGGTTACACCTAGCTCTGCACTCAGAAATAACTCCTGGCAGGCTTCAGGGAACATATGGGATACTGGAGATTAAACCCAGGTCCATCTGGTTCAGCAGCATGCAAGGCAAATGCCCTACCACCATGCTATTACTCCGGCCCTCATCTTTATTTGTTTGTTTGTTTGTTTGTTTTGTTTTGGGCCACACCTGGCGTTGCTCAGGGGTTACTCCTGGCTGTCTGTTCAGAAATAGCTCCTGGCAGGCACGGGAGACCATATGGGACACCGGGATTCGAACCAACCAACTTTGGTCCTGGATAGGCTGCTTGCAAGGCAAACGCTGCTGTGCTATCTCTCCGGGCCCTCATCTTTATTTAAATTGTACAACATGTTTCTTTTGGGAGGGGGTTAGTTTTAATTTTGGACCAAACCTAGCAGTGCTCAGGGATTATCCTGGCTCTGCACTCATAAATCACTCTTGGCAGATATGGGGGACCATATGGGATGCTGGGGATCAAATACAGGTCAGCCACATGCAAGGCAAATTCCTACCAGCTATGCTATTGTTGCAGCCCCTACAAAACGTTTTTTAAATTCAAGATGACTGCCTACACATCTACTTTGAAGACAAGAAGAGTAAAAAAGAAGTGTATACCCTGTATGAGCAAAGCAAAAGCTTTCCCAGAACCACCCCATCCCTTGGACTTCACCAGCCTAATGAATAAGACTGTCACCTCTGTGCGCTAATGGGCATGAAAAAAATCTAAAAATATGCATACTCAGTTTCCCCAGACTCTACTGCAGAAAAGGAGGACTTGGTGACTATAGTAAAAGACAACCAACATTTGGCAGAAATGACTAAACTATTTGAAAAATGAGCCCTGAAACTGGCTTTATGCCTTACTAACAAATATTATAAGACTGCCAGAACAAAATTAAAGTGGTACATTTAGAGTGACAAATTAATAGTAATTAGCCCAGGAGCCAAAATGTTAGTGCAAGGGGTAAGGCCTCTGCCTTGCCCGCACTAGCCTAGGACAGACCATGGTTTGATCCCCTGCGTCTCATATAGTCAGTCCCCGAAGCCAGCAGCGATTTCTGAGCACATAGCCAGGAATAACCCCATGAGTGTCACTGAGTGTGGCCCAAAAACAAAAACAAAAATAGAAATTAGCCCAGAAACATATCCTAATATCTATAACAACTCAATATATAATTTTTAATTAAAAGAAATTTGATGATTTCTGGGTATTGCCTTAGATATTGTGCTTCTAACACAATATCTTCTGTCTCAGTTTTTTTAAATAATATCTTTAAGCACAATAGCCAGAATCTGGAAACAACCCAGATGCCCAACAACAGATGAGTGGCTAAAGAAACTATGGTACATATACACAATAGAATACTAGGCAGCCATTAAATAAATGAAGTCATGAAATTTTCCTATACATGGATGGACATGAAAACTAATATGTTGAGTGAAATAAGTCAGAGGGAGAAAGATAGACACAGAATAGTCTCACTCATTTGTGGGATCTAAGAAAAAATAAAAGACAATATTATAATAATAATTAGAGACAATAGAGATAAGGACTGGAAGGACCAGCCTACTAAATATGAAGCTTATCACAAAGAGTGGTGAGTGCAGTTAGAGAAATAACTACACTGATAACTACTATGACAATGTAGGTCATTGGTGGTGGAACGGTTGCACCAGTGAAGGACAGTTGCACTTTTTTTTATAACTGAAACCCAACTATATGCATGCTTGTAATCTGTCTCAGTTTTTATCTCTCTCAAATAACTATAAATTCTGATTTTTTTTTAAATAATGTATGCCTGTTTCTTAGGGAACCTGTGAAACTGAAAAAACCATGGCTCTTGTTGAAAGGATAATTATCTGAGAAGGGATACCCCCTTTTCCCTCTAATGGGCCAGCTTCTACTTTTCCTTTTGAATCTGGCAAAGCCAGAAAGAGGCTTCCACAGCAGTATTCCACTGATATTTTGAAGACCAGAGAATTATAAGCTCTGTCTCTCCTGAATAAAGGTTGAGTTTCCAAGAAAATCTGAAGTGAGAATTAAGAACTGTCCTAGCTTCCTGAGGAATAAGAGGAAGCAGATGGGCAGATGTTGACAATAAACAGAAGGGGAAAATAAGGAGGAGACGGCTTCTCATGGAATAGTTTATTTTGGGTTGATAAGACCTCTGACCTTGACAACAGAGGAACTTTGAGGAAAATCTTCTGTTCTCTGATAAGTAATTTTATTCTTCATGAATAGATTCATAATAATTACAGGATGGGTCAGGATGTGTTTGCTTTGTGGGAAAATTCTGAGTAGAAAATTCTAGAGGAAGTGAGAATATTGTTTGGCCAGTGGTCTATAGAACTTTGATAGAAATGATCCAAAAACTCATCACTCCAGAGAAATACCTCAAAGTGTTGGAACACATGTGTTGCATACATGATCCCAAGTTCAATCCTTAGCACCATATGACCCCCAAACATTTCTAGGTAATTTTCAGGTGCTCCCACACTGCTGGGCCTGAGCAGCATCACACGACTTGACCCAAGCACTAAACCATTAAACCTATTTGGAGAAATTCACAGTTACTTCTGGGTTCCCTGAGCACTACTAGAAAGGAGGAGGAGAGGAAGAAGAGAAAAGGAGGAAGAAAAGGGGAAGGAGGAGGAAAGGGGGAAGGAGAAGGAAAAAGGAAACAAAGCAGAAGGAGAAGGAGAAGCAGATGAAAAAGTAGAAGAAATGGAGAGATCACAGCTATCAGTTCCTCTGATAGTTTTCTTTCTGCAGAATTCTATCAGGGGCGTTAAAACAAATATTGCTATTTCCTCCATTTCCTACCACAGAAGCTTCAATCATTTTAATTCCCCTGATACTTGGCCTTCTTACTGTTCAAAAGCTAAAAATGTTGGTCAGTTCAATCAATATAATTTCCAGAACTTTTGAAGGCATGATACATAATTGGGAAGACCAGAAAGGAAAGGAAAGGATGAAAGGAAACAATTCACTGATGAACCCCTACTGCTAGTTAATTGTCTTCTCTAGAGATTGTGCATGGAACCCACTAGCACCATCCATGGAATAATATGGCAACAATAGACATGAAGTAAAAAGAGTCGAAAACTAAGGGAGAAAATCCAAGCTATAATAAATGGTAGTTTTTAAACAAAAATATTTCTACTCCAATGTGACAAATTAATTTATAATAAAATAAAATTAGGATTCAGGTGACCCTGGTTCAATGCCTGGTACCAAATATGGTTTGTTGAGCATTGCAAGGAGTAGGCCCAAGCTACTTCTAAGTATTGTCCTCAAACCACTCACCATCAGAATAGAATAATTAAATAAAATTAGAAAAAAAGGGGGGGCCGGAGAGATAGCACAGCGGCATTTACCTTGCAAGCAGCCGACCCAGAACCTAAGGTGGTTGGTTCGAATCCTGGCATCCCATATGGTCCCCCGTGCCTGCCAGGAGCTATTTCTGAGCAGACAGCCAGGAGTAACCCCTGAGCATCATCGGTTGTGGCCCAAAAACAAAAAAAAAAGGGGGGGTGGGAATAAAAGAAAAAAGGAGGGGCCAGAGTGATAGCGCAACAGTATAGCATTTGCCTTGCATGTGGTTGACCTAGGACAGACCTGGGTTTGATCCTCGGCATCCCATATGGTCCCCCAAGCTAGGAGTGATTTCTGATCTCAGAGCCAGGAGTAACCCCTGAGCATCACCGGATGTGGCCCAAAAACAAAGAAGAAGAAAGAAGAAGAAGAAGAAGAAGAAGAAGAAGAAGAAGAAGAAGAAGAAGAAGAAGAAGAAGAAGAAGGAGGAGGAGGAGGAGGAGGAGGAGGAGGAGGAGGAGGAGGAGGAGGAGGAGGAGGAGGAGGAGGAGGAGGAGAAGGGGGAAGGGGAAGGGGAAGGAGGAGGAGGAGGAGGAGGAGAAGGAGGAGGAGGAGAAGGAGAAGGAGGAGAAGGAGGACGAGGAAGGAGGAGGAGAAGGGAGGAGGAGGAGGGAGGAGGAGGAGGGAGGAGGAGGAGGGAGGAGGAGGAGGGAGGAAGCAGAGGGAGGAGGAGGAGGGAGGAGGAGGAGGGGGAGGAGGGAGGAGGAGGGAGGAGGAGGAGGAGGGAGGAGGAGGAGGGAGGAGGGGGAGGGAGGAGGAGGGAGGAAGGGGAGGGGGGAGGAGGAGGAGGGAGGAAAGAAAAGAAAAAGAAGAAAAAAGGAATGAGTAATAAATAAGAGTAGGATCAATTCAGAAGAGAATATTGTTTATAAGTTGTTTCTGGGCCCAGTTGCTAACTCTATGTGATAGAATCATGAATGCCCCTCTAACATTAAGGGTAAGAAAAACCTTAGCAGAGAAACTTGTCCACAGATACATATCAGTGTTTTTAGTTCCTGGAAGCAGGTTACAAAGTGTGAGATCTCAAGCCAGAGATAAATCTGCTTTCAATTCCAATGGATGTAGCTAAATTGCATTCCTAAAGACCACAGGGATTCATGCATCTATTACATCAATAGGACTCTTTTATGTTGTGCCAAAATTTACTGAAAGATGGTATCTTATAAATCATTTGGGGGGGTGGGGCTGGAGAGATAGCATGGAGGTAAAGCGTTTGCCTTTCATGCAAGAGGTCATCGGTTCGAATCCCAGCATCCCATATGGTCCCCTGTGCCTGCCAGGAGCAATTTCTGAGCATGGAGCCAGGAGTAACCCCTGAGCACTGCCGGGTGTGACCCAAAAACCACAAAAAAAATAAATAAATAAATAAATAATAAAAAAATAAATCATTTGGGGGGGGTCATTTATATTTTTCTACAAAATGTTTATTTATGTCCTTTGCTCACTACAATTTGACTTCTTTGTTATTTCTGTAAATTTTCAGAAATTCTTTGAATACTAGAAGTTTAAATTATTATATATATTCTAATATGTTCCTAAACATGTCTTCTGACTTTTGGATTCTTCAATATACAATTTTTGTTTGTTTTTTGTTTTGGGGCCACACTTAGCAGCACTCAGGGGTTACTCCTGGCTTTGCGCTCAGAAATCGTTCCTGGCAAGCTTGGGGACTATGGAATAAGCCAGGATCGAACCCGGGTTCATCTCGGGTTGGCCATGTGCAAGGCAAATGCTCCACCACTGTGCTATTGCTCCAGTCTGCAATATACAATTTTTTTTTTTTTTGGTTTTTGGGCCACACCCGGCGGTGCTCAGGGGTGACTCCTGCTCAGAAATAGCTCTTGGCAGTCTTGGGGGACCATATGGGACACCGGGATTCAAACCAACCACCTTTGGTCCTGGATCGGCTGCTTGCAAGGCAAAGCCGCTGTGCTATCTCTCCAGGCCCAATATACAATTTTTTTTTTTGGTTTTTGGGCCACACCCGGTAACGCTCAGAGGTTACTCCTGGCTATGCGCTCAGAAGTCGCTCCTGGCTTGGGGGACCATATGGGACACCAGGGGATCGAACCGCGGTCCGTCCAAGGCTAGCGCAGGCAAGGCAGGCACCTTACCTCTTGTGCCATCGCCCAGCCCCCCAATATACAATTTTTAATGTAATCAACTATATCTATGTTTTTTATAAATATTGAGTTTCCTGATTTGCATAAGAATTTTCCTCCTTTATTCAAGTAAATGCATATCTTCTCCAAATTTTATTCTTTTCTTAAAATAAAATTTTAATTCTGTGCCAGAGCAATAGCAGGTAGAGTGCTTGCCTTGCTTATGGTAGACCCAGGTTTCATCCTTGACATCCCATATCGTCTCTTGAGCTTGCCAGGAGTGATCCTAGAGTTCAGAGCTAGGAGTATACCCTGAACATTGCCAAGTGTGCCCCCCATTAGAAAACAAACAAACAAAACCCTATAATCCCTCTGAGATAATACTTTTTGTATAAGTGATCAACTTTATTTTTTATGATCATAGTCAGCACCCCTAATTAATTGGATTATTTCTCTTTTTTAGTTTTGTTTTGTTTTGTTGTTTTTTGTATTGTTTTTGGGATCACACCCAATGGCGCTCAGGGGTTACTCCTGGCTCTAATGCTCAGAAATCATTCCTGGCAGGTTCGGGAACCATAGGAGATGCCGGGATTTGAATCACCGTACTTCTGCATGCAAGGCAAACACCCTACCTCCATGCTATTTCTCCAGCCCTGAATTATTTCTCTTAAAGACCACATTTGTTCTGTTTTAGATGCACCTATCTCCAAGGTCATCTCAAGACTACTTACTAATCTTTTTTGGTTCTTTCAGCTTTGGGGCTACTTACAGTTGGCTGTGTTCAGGTCTTACTCCTGCTCTGCTCCTAGGAATCCTGTGTATGCAAGGCAAACACATTTACCCACTGAACTATCACTTCAGCACCTTACTTGTATTTTACTTACCTGGATATAGATTCTTGTGTCAGGCACATATTGATTTTATTATCATTACTTTATAGAATTTTAAATAATGTTAAATAACTACAAGTCTGGCAAATTGAAAAGTAAGAAGCTATTGGATTTGGATTTACATCCCAAAGCATTAATCTCCTTAGTGAATATAATTTCCATGAATATATGGAGCCAGAACCTAGTTTGGCATTGTTTGTGCACATAGAAAATATGGATTCTTAAAGAATTTAGCAGTGAGATGATGAAATCTATGGTATGGTGGATTGAGAGGCAAGCAGAATAAAAAGGAAAATGTTTTAAAGACCCAAAGAAGATTTACATTGGGTGCCCCCAAAATAAAGGAGTCAGTGGAAAGATAATTGAGGCTCCATGTCAACAAATAGTTATAAATGACCATAAACTTTTTCCCCAAATAACTAAAATAATAGGATTACTGAAAAATAGTTCCCTCTCTACATTGACATAAAAGACTTATTACAGTCTAGAAATCAGGAACTTGATTCAAAGGGATGGAGTTCATGCTATGCGTGTGGGAGCCCTAGTTGATCTCTGGCACTGCCTGGTTGCCAAAATACCACCAAGAGAGGCTCCCAAGATGTATGTTGGGAATAGACCACAATGTGGTCCAAAGACAAACAAAAAAGACTTACTGTAGTTTCCATCCAAAATTAAACACTAAATAAAGTCAACTATATTTCCCCATTGCTGAAAATAATGCCAATGCTCATTTCTTCTCTGTTAAGTATAATAAGGACTGATAGGAAAGACTGAGAGAAGACTCGGGATTCCAAAACAGCCCAGGGACTCAGTCTCCTGAGAACCAAGGTAGTAGCAGGGTTTCATCTGCTGATTGCCTCATCCCTTTTGTTTGTTCTGTTTTGATGTGGAGCCACACTCAGCAGTGCTTAGCACTTACTCCCACTCTGAACACAGGGCTCATTCCTGGTGGCCTCAGGGGACCGTATGGGGTGCTGGAGATTGAACTCTTGTTGGCCATCTTCTGGGCAAGCATCCTGCTTGCGATAATATTGCTCTGCCCTCTACCCACTACCTGGTCCATTTTATTCTGCCCCAAACTAGCAAATACTAAAGTAAACCTCTCCTCTGGGCCACTAGTACTGTGTTTGCCAAACTTAGCTGCACCATAGAATTACTGGTGGAGCTTTAATTTAAAAAAAAAATCTCAATTCTCAGGTGACCTCCAGACCAATTAAATCAGTCACAGAAAACCTAAGCACTGTTACTTTTAAAAGCTTCCACATTATATCAGTAAAGGGTGCTCCTAGATCAACTAGTAATTCTTTAGTTTGAAACAGATGTGTGAGCATTGGCAAGGCTAGTCTGAAGAATTATTGAGACCACAGACCTTTATATGACAGAGTAAATTCTCTGCAAGTTAATTTGGAGATACTTAGGATGTCTTTTAGAGAAATTATGATCAGAGTTTGGAGAGATAGTAGAGGCATTAATTTGCCTTGCATGCAACTGGCCCTAGTTCAGTCTCCAGCCCCCAAGCATTGCCAGGAGTAACCCTTGAGCACAGAGCCAAATATGAACCCTGAGCACCATTGCTACAGCCTAAATAAATAAATAAAACAATAAAAAAAACTTGTTAGTGATTCCTTAAATTTAGAGTTTTTTTCAGGGAGTCTTTAACATGGATATGAAACAGAAAGGCACAAAAATGTCTGCACAGTGAGGGGCTTTCGTCACTGAGCAGGAATAAGTAGTCAAATATGGCAGGAAATGATATGTAGTTGAATGTGGGCATTTAATGATCAAGATCAAGAAATGAGTCTTTCATTAATAGTTTCCTCAGAGACAAGCTCATGTACTTGTCAACTCTCCCACTGACTGGAATACTGGTTAAATCAACTTCCAAGAGACATTTAAAAATTAGGAACAACATAGGCTGGCAGAAGAGCAGAGAAAAATCCCATGCATTGTTGAACAGAATGTGAGTTGGTCCAGCCTTCATAGCCAACTAACTATATGGAGATTTTCTCAAAGTACTGAAAATAGATTTATCATATGAAGTCACAATTCCACACTATATAAAGACCACAAAAACACTCATGTGAAAAGACTTAGGCACACCTATGTTTACTGCAGTCAAAAACTAGCCAGAAAATAACCCAAGTGCACAATGAGGAAGAAATGAGATTTTGTTAAGTTTTGGTTTATATACACATTGGAATCCTACTTAGCTAAAAAGAAGTGAAATCTTGATTTTTGTTACAATGTAAACAGAACTGAAGGAGGGTCATACTAAGCAAAATAAGTCCACAGGAAAAAGCCATAAATACTTTATGATATATTCATACATGGCATTTAAAGAAACAATGCAAGATAACAAAAACACTTTTAAATTCTGGTGGGTAACGTGGAGAGCAAACTTAGTTGTATCCAGGGATTATTCCTGGCTCTACACTCAGGAATCACTTTTGACAGAGATTGGGGGACCATAGTGATGCTGGAGATCAAACCAGGGTTGGCCATATGCAAGGCAAGTGCCCAACTTGTTATACTATCAGCCCTCAACTGTCTATGTTTTGATGATCTATATATTGTGTGTATATGTATATATGTACATATAATGCTTTTGCCATCTATTGAGAGAATCAGCAGAGAGAAGGAAGTAAAAGACAATGCTGTTGTTCCTTCATAGACCATTAATACATACTGAAGCCAACTGTAAAGGTGATTTCTGAAGTTTGGCACCTTCCAAGGTTCTGTTTCTACCTTGATAATGCTTCTGCCTTCACACTACTTTCTTTAGTTACTCTCTTGTGATCTTTGAAATCTTTTTTTTTTTTTTTTTTGGAACTTTCATTTTTCTTCACAGGCTATAGACACCCCACCTCATTAACTAGAAGTCCATCTTCTCTGCCAGACAAAACCCTACTAATTCTTCAAGGTTCTCTGTGACTTCTCCAGAGTATGTTTCCTGGCAGCTAAAGGCCTGTCCATCCTTTGCCTCACACCGAACTACTATGAAAACTCCATCGCTGAAGATGCTCAGCAAGGTATTTGTTAAAGGGCCAGGAGATAATATAGAGTTCAAGGAGCATGTTAGCATACATCTCACCTGATTCTCAGCACTACATGGTTCTCTGAGCATTGCCGGGTAAGGCAATGGAGACTTACAGCACCTCCAGGGTGGCCTGGGTCATGGTATTTACCCAATCCCATAGAATCTGAGAAATGCCACACCCTCTGGTCCTTGTATTGAATCACCAGACTGATTGGTGGAATGATGCTAAAGCCACCCCAAGCCCCAGTTGAGAATCACTTAGAAGTTACCCTTTCGGGGCCGGGCGGTAGCACTAAAGGCAAGGTAAGCCCTTGCCTGCGCTAGCCTTGGACGGACCGCGGTTCGATCCCCTGGTGTCCCATATGGTCCCCCAAGCCAGGAGCAACTTCTGAGCACATAGCCAGGAGTAACCCCTGAGCGTTACCAGGTGTGACCCAAAAACCAAAAAAAAAAAAAAAAAAAAAAAGAAGTTACCCTTTCCTCGATTTAAATTTTTTTCTTTTTGATATTTGGATACCCTTTTTTTGGTTTGTTGGAGTTTTTTTGTTTGTTTTTGTGATTGTTTGTTTGGTTGGTTGGTTGGTTTTTTGGCCACACTTGACAGTGCTCAGGGATTATTCCTGGCTCTGTGCTCACAGATCACTTCTGTCAGGGTTCAAGATGATAACCAGGGCCAGGATTCAAACCCAGATAGTCTGCATACAGGGAAAGCATTTAATCCATTGTACTTTCTCACTACCCCCCTCCAAAAATATTTGTTAAGTGTTATGCACCGATTTCTCATTGGAAAGTCATGGACAAAATGAAAGCAGGGCCAGGAATATGGCTCAAGTGATAGGTTACTAGTGTAATGTTCTGGATTTGTTCCCTGCATCCAATATGGCTCCAAATGCCACTGAGCCCGGACACTGCTGTGATTCCCCTTAAAACAAAGGAAATTCAATGACACTGCATACCAGTTAAACTGGGTCAGGACCCAGCTGGTCCAAGATAAATGCTAACTGAACAACAAGGAACTGAATTTCACAGTTCCAGTCTTGTTCTTGGGAAACTCCATAGGGAAACTTACTGAGAACATTCAGAATAGACACAGGCAGTCTTCCCTTGGGTTTCAGAGTTAGGACTCAGAGAGCTGAGACCAACTGGAAACTATTCAAGCGCAAAGAGTAGTATTACTCCTTAAGAAATAAAACAGTAGGGGCCGGAGAGATAGCATGGAGGTAAGGCGCTTGCCTTTCATGCAGAAGGTCATCAGTTCGAATCCCGGCATCCCATATGGTCCCCTGTGCCTGCCAGGAGCAATTTCTGAGCATAGAGCCAGGAGTAACCCCTGAGCACTGCCGGGTGTGACCCAAAAACCACAAAAAAAATAAAAAAATAAAAAAAAGGAAATAAAACAGTATCTGGAAAGAGAAAGGCTAAAGCTATATGCTGTGAGAGTACAATAAAGATGGACATAAAAACTATAATGCTTTGTGAAATGAGTCAGAGGGAGAGAGAATAGTCTCACTCATCTGTGGTATTTAAGAAAAATAAAACAGTATGGTAATAACACCCAGAGACAATAGAGATGCAGGCTGGAAGGATCAGCTCATGATACAAAGCTTACCACAAAGAGTGGTGAGAGGGCAGTTAAGGAAATAACTGCACTGACAACTACCATGACAATGATAGTGAGAGAGAGAAATAGAGTGCCTGTCCCAAAGACAGGCAGTGGGGGGGGGGAATAGAGAACACTGGTGGTGGAAAAAAAGTTACCCTGTTGAAGGGTGGTGTACATTTGATGACTGAAATCCAACTACAGACATATTTATAACCATGGTGCTTAAATAAAGATATTAATTTTAAATCATACCTGGCCTTGGATGTGTGGGCAGCTGCCCCATTGTCTGCCATCTATCAGACTTTCTGCTCTTTGATTAGTCGTTTGTCACTTCACTTCTGCTGGTGCAAAGACAATCAAAAGTATGACATCAGGCTGGGAAGGTGGCACAAGGAGTAGAAGCCACTTTTCAGGTGCCAGGCCCAGCACTGAGTGTCCCTTCCCCAGCCAGGTATGGGTTTGATGGCCCTTAGACATGACCATGAGTGACCCCTCAACAATAAAAAATAAATTGAATTTAAAAATCTAAAGTATTCCAGAAAAAAAGTGCATTATTTTATCATTCCCCCCTTCCCTTAAGGGAGGACATTACAGGCACTTTGTATGTGGCTGATCCTAATTCAAATCTCCAGCACCCTATCTGGTCCTCCTTAAGCACTAACACCCTGGGCACAGAGCCAGAAGTAAACCCTGAGCATCTATGGGTGTATCCCCTTCAACTAATATAAAAAAGTCAGACTGGAGAGATTGTACAGGGGTTAATCACTTGCCTTGTATGCAGCCCATCCTAGTTTAATCCCCAGATGGTCCTGAGTACTAACAGGAGTGACCACAAGGTGTGGCTTCAAAAACAAACAAATTAAGTATTGTAACTATTAACATTCTGTTAACCATATTCATTATAACAATAAAAAATTGTTCCCAAATGGTTAAGTATTTATTCAAATACTTTATAATATTCTACCCTTTCCACAAAAACAAGCCTGAAATTATGCCACCAAGGCATTATACTAATAGGGAAGAGCTGCTGACTATATTCTTCACCCATGGTGGACCCAGAGTACCCCAAACCAGTTGAACAATTATATTCAGAATTCTAATGGCTTGAAAACAAAAGAAACAAACAAATTCAAAATTAAAAAAAAAAATCCTGTGATGATTCAGCAAGCCTATTTCTGAGAATTTTTTTTTAAAACTATGCACTTTGGCCATAGAGTACATGGCATAAATATTGAATTTGGAGCATTTCCAAAATATGACTCAGGCTATCAAGTTAACATAAGCTACAACTTCTTTGATGGTGTGTTACAGGAACTTTATGGGGGAAATTGTGCTTATTGTGCAATTGCCTACAGAATGATAGAGCTAGTGAGAGAGCAGCAAAGAATGAGGGATTGGAGTATACTCCCCCAAAGGCCAGGCCCAACTGTGTTGGCTTGACCAGAGACATGTGGTTCCTATCTTACTCTCTATGCCGACTAATGGGCCTACACCTCTTGGGCATGAGAAATGATGGAAAGTGTTTCACGAGGCTGTACAAGCATAAGAGAACCATGAGGTCAAACTTGTATCTAGGTTCTACAACATAATCCCTCAAGTTTCTCACCACACAGCCCAGAGTGACTGAAGCATCAAGGAGGCAAGACACAAGATCAACAGCCACCTCAACATTGTACTACAACAACTACAATTATCAACAGAGATGCCCAGTAAACCCAAGGCCACAAGACAGCAAAGAGACAAAAGCAGCCAATTGCTCCACCAGCTGAGAATTCAGTTGGCTAAAAGACTGAGCAAGTAAATTCACTTTATGCTCTGGCTTAGTAAATCCAGACTCCACTGACTGAGTAAATTTAGTTTATGGTCTCTACCATCTCCCAATCTAGTCTTCCACCGAGAAGTAAATAGAAGGAAATTCCAGCAGTAAGAAATGAATAAGATTGGAGCTAAAGGCTTCACTTGCTTGCTTTTTTGCCCATGAACCAAATCACTAGAAATCTCTGCATTTATCTATGAAACATGGGGATTTTTCTTCCTAATGATATTTTAATTTTTTAATACATTTAAAATTACTTTATTTAAACACCGTAGATACAGGATTGTTCATAATAGTCGGCTCTTTTTTTCACAGATACAAACTTTTTCATGATTGAGTTTCAGTCATGCAATGTGGAACACCCTTCACTAGTGCATATCCTTTCTTCCCATCCCTTTAGATACTGTGGTTTTCATGATTGTTATTGCAGAATATTATGCTTATCACTTTATCTTCTTTCAACACCAATTCTTCTCCAGAATGATCATTTCCAATTATCATTGATATAGTGGTCCCTTCTCAGCCCTATCTGTACTCCCCTTCTATTTGTGAGAAGCTTCTTACCATAGAATGGTTTTCATGGCCCTTATCTCTATTGGCTAATGACTTTTTGTAAAGTCTAGTTTTTTTTCAATATGTCTCAAAATATTTTTAAGATGTTTTATATATGGGGCCAGAGTGGTAGCACAGCAGTAGGGCATTTGTCTTGCACTCGGCTGACCCAGGACGGACTTGGTTCAATTCCTGGCATCCCATATGGTTCCCTGATCCAGGAGAAATTTCTGAGTGCAGATCCAGGAGTAACCACTGAGTGCCATCAGGTGTAGCCCAAAAACAAACAAACAAACAAACAAAAGATGTTTCATATATGGTCATGTTGAAGTTTTTAAGAACCTCAATTTAGGAGCCAGAACAGTGGCCCCTAAAAGCATCTGCCTTGCCTGTGCTAGCCTAGGACAGACCACAGTTTGATCCCCCGGCGTCCTATATGGTCTCCCAAGCAGCAGTGATTTCTGAGCACATAGCCAGGAGTAACCCATGAGCATCACCAGGTATGGCCCAAAAACCAGAAAAAAAAAAAGACCTTTATTTTAAATTTGCAATAAATTTACGTATTGATTTTAAGACAAGAAATTGTAAGTACATGTTAATAAAAATCTTAATAATTGTCAAAACAGAAAAAGAAATTATTTCACTCTAAGGATTCACAACAAATATTTTTGTTTGTTTTTGTGGGTCATGCCTGGTGCTTCTCAGGGACAAGTGGTGGGCTTGAGGGACCATATGAGGTGCTGGGGATCAAATGTAGGCCAGATGTGTGCAAGGCAAGCACCCTACCCATTATATTAACCCTCTGGCCCCCGAGATTCATAATAAAAAATTTTAAAGATGGAAATGACCTATGGGGACAGAGCGATAGCACAGTGGTAGGGCATTTGCCTTGCATGCAGCTGATCCAGGATGAACCTCAGTTCGATCCCCCAGCTTCCCATATGGTCCCCCAAGCCAGGAGCGATTTCTGAGCACATAGCCAGGAGTGACCTCTGAGCATCACTGGGTGTGACCCAAAAACCAAAAAAAAAAAAAAAAAAGAAAGAAAATAACCTTTCTGACCCTTACAATCCACAAAACGAACTTCTTGGGGAATGTCAGAATTGAGATCAGAGAACTTGGGGCATTTCAGAGAAAATTCACAGCTGAAAGACTTGGTCATCCAGCTGGGCAGCCACTCTCGCCCCTCAAAGCTCACATTCTCATTTCACTCAAACAATATTTATTTAATGTCTGTTTTTTTCCTATCACTCGGCTTAGTTTATTTTCCTTTCCATTGACCTGCATGCAACATGGTGGTTGAGCAATACATGAATTATGCAAAGCTGAAGTCATAAAAATCCCCCAAAGGCAATCAATGTGGAGACTATCAGAGTTTCTAACACTAAAAAGTAGTGCACAGCAAGATGATGCTGAGGGTACCATATATCTTGGAAAAATAATGGGAAAGCCACAAGGATGGATGGCAATGAGACGAACTGGGGTGACCACGATTGGTAGGGAACTAGAACTGGACTCTAGGATGCAGCAGGTCTTCATTTCAATGGCATCATTCAAGCACTGCTTTTTAAAAAAAAAAACATATACTTTAAGCTCTATGAATACAAAATTGTTCATGATTAAATTTCAGTCATACAATGTACATCATCCTTCACCAGTGCACACTTCCTACCATTAATGTCCCCAGTTTTCCTTGCCACACTACCCCCACCTGTTTCTGGAGCAGAGATTTTACTTCTCTCTCTCTCTCTCTCTCTCTCTCTCTCTCTCTCTCTCTCTCTCTCTCTCTCTCTCTCTCTCTCTCTCTCTCTTTCTCTCTCTCTCCCTCTCTCTCTCTATTTTTTTTCTCTTTTGACACGGATTTGCACTATTGCATATACCCTGCATATCACATTATCACAGTTCAAAACCCAATTCTTGTCCAGAGTGACCAGTTCCAACTATCATTAAAATAATGGATAGTGATAGGTCTGTTCAGATATTCCAGCTCATATTGGTTCAACCTTGGGAGGTTATGGGAGTCCAAGAATTTATCCATTTCTACCAGGTTCTCTTGTTTTGTGGCATAAAGATTCTCAAGTAATCTCTGATTATCCTCCCTTTTTCCCTTTTTTATTTTTGATTGCATGTATTAAGTTTCTCTCTCCTCTCCCTTTCTTTATGAATCTTACTAATGGTTTATTGATCATGTTTATTTTTTCAAAGAACCAAGTCTTAATTTCATTGATCTTCTAGATTGTTTTTGGAGGGTTCTAGTTCATTAATTTTTTTTTTTTTTGGTTTTTGGGCCACACCCAGTGACGCTCAGAGGTTACTCCTGGCTATGTGCTCAGAAATCGCTCCTGGCTTGGGGGACCATATGGTATGCCAGGGAATCAAACCATGGTCTGTCCTAGGCTAGCATGGGCAAGGCAGATGCCTTACCGCTTGTGCCACTGCTCTGAACCCAGTTCATTAATTTCTGCTCTAAGTTTTATTATTCCCTTCTGCCTGCTTATTTTTGGTATATTTTGTTGGTCATTTCCCACCTTCTTAAGCTGTACCATTAAATTATTTATATAGGCCCTTTCTTCCTTCATGATGAATGTTTGCAAAGCTATTAATTTTCCTCTTACTACTGCTTTTGCTGTGTCCTAGAAATTCTGATAATTCATATTTTCTTTCTCATTTATTTCCAGGAATCTTTTGATTTCCTCTTTAAGTTTGTCTCTGGTTATTCAGTAGTGAGTGTTTTATTTTCAGGTGTTAAAGTTATTTTTCCATGTTTATAATTCTCTTCTATTTCAGTTCATCATGATATGAGAAAATTGTTAATACTATTTCTATCCTCTTGATTTTATGGAGGTATGTTTTATGGCACAGTATGTGGTCTATCTTGGATAATGTTCCATGTGCATTGGAGAAGAATATGCATTCATCTTTCTAGGGATAGTATATATGTATATATAATATCATATATAATAAAATATATAATAATATTTCATTTGTAATATTATACTATATTTTTAATATTATATATAGCTATTATCTTCCCTTTCTTCTTTCAATGCAAAATATCCTTGCTAAGTTTTAACCTGATCTATCAAGAGGTTACTAGTGGGTGTTAAAGTCTCCTACTACTACTGTGCTGCAATTGATGCCTTTCTTCAAGTCTATTAGCAATTGTTTTAAGTATTTTGCTGGCCCCTCATTGAGTGCATATATGTTTATGATGTACACATTCCTTGATATTCAGAAATGCCCATCTCTATCTAATAACCTTTTCAAGCCTAAAGTCTGCATTGTCTGATAATAGTATGGCCACCCCATTCTTTTTAAGGGAGTTGTTTATTTGAAGGATTTTCCTCCAACCTTTGACTTTAAGTCTGTATTTGCTCTGATTATTCAATTTTGGTTTTTGCAGGCAGCAAAATGTTGAATTCTATTTTCTGATTCATTTTGCTACTCTGTATCTCTTAATTGGTGCATTTGGTCTATTGCTGTTGAGAGAAAATATTGTTTTAAGATTAGGGGTAATCTTTTTGTAGGAGTTTGATTTGTTTATTGAGTCTGTCTTGTCTTTTTGTTTGTCTGTTTGTTTTGTTTTGTTTTTTTGGGTCACACCCGGCAGAGCTCAGGGGTTACTTCTGGCTCCACACTCAGAAATTGCTCCTGGCATGCTCATGGGACCATATGGGATGCCGGGATTCGAACCACCGTCCTTCTGCATGTAAGGCAAATGCCTTTACCTCCATGCTATCTCTCCGGTCCCCTGTCTTGTTTTAAAATAGAACTTCCAGTTCTTCTTTTAGGGTTGGTTTTGAGTCTGTAAATTTTCTGAGCTGTTGTTATTCACAATGCTGTGTATCCATCCTTCAAACCTGAATAAAAGTCTGGCTGAGTGAAGTATTCTTGGTGAGGTGTTCATTTCATTGAGTTGTTTTTTTTTTCACTATATACTACCACTGCCTTCAAGCTTGGAGGGTTGTTTGTGATAAATCTGCTATATATGTTATATATCTGTATATGTATGAAACTACTTTGTATGTAACTTCCTTTTTTTGAACTTGCTGCTTTCAGCATTTTATCTCTGTGGTTTTCATCATTGTGACTTGGATGTGCCTTGGGGTACTTTTCTTTGGGTTTCTTTTAACTAATTCTCTTTAGGTATTCAGGATGTGGGTGCATGATCTCTTCAGTTCTGGGAACTTTTCAGCAATGATATCGAAAACCTGGTTTTACATCAAGTTGCAGTTCCTACAATCCACTGAAGATGCTAAGTGAAGATTTGTTGTAAGGGGTTGATCCTTTTGCCTGAGGGTATCCTTTCCTCTGCTTTTTTCAGGGAACTGTGCTAGAAATACTGAACTCGGGTGAACATTCAGACTAGATGACTATGTACTCATTTTCCATAATGAATTCAAAAAGAGGCTCCAAAACACTATCCCAGGAACCCAAGTGAGGACAGGCTGCTTTGTGCCCTTGACAGGAGGCTCCAGCTTTGGAGGCTACTGGTCCTGGGTTTCTGCCCTTACAGGAGAACATGAAGCATGGACATTTATGTCCTCTATTTTCACTGTTTACTGTAGGAGCTTCCTGGTCACTGCCCCTCCTGGAGTCCAGTATGGATATTTCTCTTTGGACTACACTGCCCTTCTCTAGCAAAAGGCCAGGGTGAAATGCATATGCATATGACAGTCTCTGACCTCACGGGAACATTCATCTTTGGGCTAAGAACTCTGGGGCCAGGGCCAGAACAACAGTACAGCAGGTAGAGTGTTTGCTTTGCATGCAGCTAAACTGAGTTCAGTCCCTGGCACTTTATATGGTCCCCTAAGTACCACCAGGAGTAATTCTTAAGTGCAGAGTCAGAAGTAATTCCTAAGCAGTGCAAAGTATGCCCCCCAAGAAAAATAATTCTGGGCTTCCCTCAGTTATGGTTGTGAGCTGGGAATTGCCCCCAGAGATTCTGGATCACAAAATTCTGCAATACTGACAGCCCAGTAGGATCAACCCAAATTAGATGCAGATGCCAACTAAGAAGCCAACTAAGCTCATTAATAAAAAATAATTAACACAGAAGGCTCAACTAACAACAACATGCTCAGTAAATCTCTAAACAATGACTTAAAGAACTCCATTGTGAGATATAATAATTTTCACAATTTTTATTTTACTGAGTTATTTTTCCAATTATTCTGTTTACCATTTGTTGCAGCAAGCAATATAAAATAAATAATTTTGTGCCTATGAAAGGGGACAAGCTTGGGGGGTGGGTGGGAAAATGGGGACAATGATGGATCAAGAGAATGTTACATGATGGTGTTATTGGTATTGGAACACTGACTACCTAAAACTACTGTACTATGAACAACTTTGTAAGCCACAGTGTTAAATGCAATTTAAAATAAATAAGTAAAAATAAAAAATAAACATTTTGTAAATTGCTCGGGTAAAGGAATATGTGTATCTATATATTAACAAAAAAGAACTAAATTATTCTTCCTTTCAGCCATTTATAAATTTAATAAAAAAATAAAGATGGAAAATGATGGGAAAGGAACTCTTAAAAACATGGATTGTGAATGTCCACTTTCAATTGATTTCATATCTAAAATAAATACTCTCTTCTTAGTAAAGAGATAATCTTAGTAAGGAGATCATCAAAGCTATCTATGTAACTAATCTCAGAGCTTGTGATTATCTTACCTTCCATGGCAAAAGACTACATTGGGGACTGAAGAGACAGTACAGTGGGTAAAGCTCTAACCTTACACATAGCCAACATGGCGTATCATATGGTCCCCTTAGCTCACCAAAAGTGATTCCTGAATATAGAGATGGAAGTAATTCCTAAACATTACCAAGTGTGGCAAAGAAAAAGGCACAAAATGAAAAAAGAAACTATTGATGTGATTAAATATCCTCATATTTTCCAGGAAGGTCCAAAAGAATCACAAGAATCCCTAAAAGTGAAAAGGACATGTGTGGGGAGAGGAGATGCTGTGGAGAGTGAAGATGGAAGGTAGGCTATGAGCTAAAGGATGCTACCAACCTCTAGAATCAAGCCAAAGCAAAGAAATACATAGATCCTAATGTCCAGAGGAAAACAGCTAAAGCTAACAATACTTGACTTGAGCTCTGTGCAATTCCTAGCAGACTCCTGAATTTCAGAATTGTAGAACAATTCCTGTTATGGTTGCAAACTACCAATTTTATGGCAAATGATTGCAATGTCTATAAGAAATAGACTCTCCATTCATAATGGATGAATCCTGAGTGAGATTTTGAAAGGAATTTATGAAATGGAACTGGGTCTCACACAGGAGGGTGAAATGACTCATCTATAGAATGAATTCAGGAGTCAGAAACTTTAGATCCCCTAAAGTTCATTAGGCAGATGTAACACATCTACCTCTTCCACTCCTGGCATTTTCAGAAATCTTGAAAGCTAGTACAAGGTAATAATTGACTGAATATAAAGGATAAAATGAATCTTATCCAAATCTATTGTTGTTGTTGTTGCTGCTGTCTTGGGGATGTCTGACAGTGCTCTGGCTTACTCCTAGCTCTGTTCTCAGGGATCACTCCTGGCTATAGTTGGTGGAACATATATGATGCTGAGATCAAATAGGAGTTGGTTACATGCAAAGCAAGCACATTTGGCCCCTCTCTGGCCCCTCTTGTCTAAATAAGTGACTTCAGTTTATATTAGAAGTCAAATTGATGAAAATCAAGCAATATCCATCTGATTTTCATTTGACACATGTGAATTAATATATTAAAGGAAATATATTGTCATACATGTTTTATATGCTTAGAATGGCAATATAATTGATCATATTTAAAATTTAAAAATGTATGGGATGATAAACATACAACAGATTCATTCTATCTCTACATCATTTTTCCTTGCCCCATCTGTAACCATTTTCAATAGTTTATTATTAAAATTCCAGTATTTCTTTATGTAAAATAAATATTTTATTCTTTTGTTGTTGTTTTGGGGGTTTCTTTTCTTTATCTTTTATTGTTGTTGTTTTTTTCTTTACAGGGCTTGGCAGGGACCAGGCCGGACTCTGCCCCTGACATGCCCTGCTCTGCCCCTGGGGTTTCTTTTTTAAGGCATTGTGATTTATAATAGTTCCTTCTTTTTCTTACCCAAAAGAACACATAACATACACAAGCTCTTGGAAACAGTAAGTTACCCTAGAGAAAACCTAGTGAAAAAGCAAGGTCTCTACCATGCTCATCAGGAAAAAGACAAGATACTCCACCCCCTTCATTCTTTTTATTAGTTCATGGCATTTTATGGTGCACAGTACCATAGTTCATTTAAGAGGAATTTGTCTTACTTCTCACTTCTTGCTATTATAAATGGCATGTGCCACAATGGATACCTAGTACTTGTGTCATTCTGAATAAGAGCCAGTGAATTCACAAGATAGGTCCCTCAATAGGACAAGGGATCCCTGAACACAGGTCCTGAACAAAGTCAATGTGAACACTACTGGATGCAGAAAGTGGTTTCACACTGCACTCCCACTGTGTTTGCTGTTGCTTTTCTACATCCAGAGTGTGTTGCCAACCACCAGATTTTCCCCAACTAGATGCTAGAAAATGATTTGCATTTCATTTACATTTCTCTTAGAAGTAATTTGAGGCCAGAGAGATAGCACAGGGAGTAAGGCTCTTGCCCTGCATGTAAAGAACAACTCAGGTTCTATTTCCATTATTGCATGGAACCCAAGAGCACAGAGCCAGAAGTAAAGTCTGAACAGCACCAAATGAAAGAAAGAAGGAAGAAGGAAGGAAGGAAGGAAGGAAGGAAGGAAGGAAGGAAGGAAGGAAGGAAGGAAGGAAGGAAGGAAGGAAGGAAGGAAGGAAGGAAGGAAGGAAGGAAGGAAGGAAGGAAGGAAGGATGGAAGGAAGGAAGGAAGGAAGGAAGGAAGGAAGGAAGGAAGGAAGGAAGGAAGGAAGGAAGGGAGGGAGGGAGGGAGGGAGGGAGGGAGGGAGGGAGGGGGAGAGAGAGGGGGGAGAGAGAAAGAAAGAAAAAGAAAGAAAGAAAAAGAAAGGAAAGAAAGAAAGAAAGAAAGAAAGAAAGAAAGAAAGAAATAAAGAAAGAAAGAAAGAAAGAAAGAAAGAAAGTAGAAAGAAAGAAAGAAAGGAAATGAAAGAAAGAAAGAAAAGAAAGAAAGAGAAGAGAAAGAAAGAAAGGAAAAGTAAGAAAGGAAAGAAGAAAGAAAGAAAGAAAGAAAGAAAGAAAGAAAGAAAGAAAGAAAGAAAGAAATAAAAAGAAAGAAAAAGAAAGAAAGAAAGAAAGAAAGAAAAAGAAAGAAAGAAAGAAAGAAAGATAGAAAGAAAGAAAGAAAGAAAAAAGAAAGAAAGAGAAAGAAAGAAAGAAAGAAAGAGAAAGAGAGAAAGAGAAAGAAAGAAGGAAAGAAAGAAAAAGAAAGGAAAGAAAAGAAAAAGAAAGAAAAGAAAGAAAGAAAGAGAGAGAGAAAGAAAGAAAGAAAGAAAGAAAGAAAGAAAGAAAGAAAGAAAGAAAGAAAGAAAGAAAGAAAGAAAGAAAGAAAGAAAGAAAGAAAGAAAGAAAGAAAGAAAGAAAGAAAGAAAGAAAGAAAGAAAGAAAAGAAAAGAAAGAAAGAAAGAAAAAGAAAGAAAGAAAGAAAGAAAGAAAGAAAGAAAGAAAGAAAGAAAGAAAGAAAGAAAGAAAGAAAGAAAGAAAGAAAGAAAGAAAGAAAGAAAGAAAGAAAGAAAGAAAGAAAGAAAGAAAGAAGAAAGAAGAAAGTGAATTTGTTTTTAGGTTTAAGAGACATTTGTCTTTATTTTCCTGTGAACTACATTTTTATAACTTCTGGTCCCAGACTAGGTCATTTTGACAAAGTTCTTTAAGACTGAAAAGAAAATAAAAGGTTATTGGGGCCAGAGTGATAGTATAGTGGGAAGGGTGTTTGCCTTGCATGTAGCCATCCCAGTTGGGATCCCCAGCATCCTTTTTGGTCCCTTGATCCTGCCAGGAGTAATTATTGAGTGCAGAGCCAGAAATAATCTCTGAGCACCAGTGGGTATGTTCCCAAAACTAGTTAACTAAATAAAGTGTTTTAAGTACTCCCATAATCTAAGTGAAAGCTTTCCTAGTGTCTTTTGATCTTTTCTCCAATGCCCAAGATATAAGTGGTTTCCACTGAAAAAGTCAAAAGGAAGTAACTCATTGGAAAAAGCCATTGGCGCAATTAGCATTTTCTAACCCTACTGAAAGGTAAAGTAGAAAAGAGAGTTGTTTTTAGTACAAGCTTGGAAAGAGGAGTTTCTTACCCCAAAATTTAAAGGATAGATTGGTTTGATATTCCAGGAGACACCCTGGAGCACAAAGATGAGACTGTTAGGCCAGTAGCAGGCTCCTAAGTGTGGGCACCATTAGGAAGCAAGTTATACTCCACCAACTAAGAGGTTGAATGGTGAGCAAGTAAAGGCCTGGGAATTGTGAGATCTGTGACAGAGCCAGTTTTCCTATGGTACAGCAAGAAATTGTGAGTTCTCCTGGATCAGGCACACCTCAGGGAATTTAGCTCTGCCAGAATGACCATCTTGATGTGACTTTGCCCATAAAAGTTAGATTTCCATGGCAGGCCAATTATGCCAGCCTGAAGAGGCTAGAGGATGTGGTTCCAGAAACTAAGGTGATAACTAAGAGAAGAAAAAAACTAAGGTAATGACTTGAGAGTGCAGAACAACAGATCAGAAAATAGCTAGATATCCATAAGGAAAAAATATTATTCATTACTTAGTGGGTTGAAAATCATTATCCTCTAAATAGAGACACATTCATGGGCTCCTATCAATTTCAGAAATATGAAAAATGTGAACATTTGGGGGGATAAGTTCACCAAATAATTCTCTAGTTTATGTATACTAAGTTTGAATATATGACTAAATCTATAATAAAAGTTGGGGCTATTCTGAGAATTAACTGAAAAGGTGACAACTTACTTTTTCTTGGCATAAAAATAGATTTAAAAATTACAGCTAGCGGGGCCGGAGAGATAGCATGGAGGTAAGGCGTTTACCTTTCATGCAGAAGGTCATTGGTTCGAATCCCGGTGTCCCATATGGTCCCCCGTGCCTGCCAGGAGCGATTTCTGAGCACGGAGCAAGGAAAAACCCCTGAGCACTGCTGGGTGTGACCCAAAAACCAAAAAAAAAAAAAAAAAAAAATTACAGCTAGTGGTACTGGCACAGAAATAGATCAGTAGAATAAAAATGAAAGTGCATAAACAGACCTTAATATGTCTAATGCAAATCACTAGGGGAAAAATAAATCAATGAATATTAATAGAATAACTGGTTAAACCACTTAGCAACAATACAAAAGATGTTCCTCCAACTCCTTATACTAAAATAAATTTCAAATGAATTAACAGCTTAATTTTTTGTTTGTTTGGTTTTTGAGGCCTGTTTGATGCTCAGGGGTTACTCCTGGCTATGCACTCAGAAATCGCCCCTGGCTTCGGGAGACCATATGGGGATGCTGGGGATAGAACCAAGGTCTGTCCTAAGCTAGCACTTGCAAGGCAGACACATTACCTCTAGTGCTCTCTCCAGCCTCTAACAGTTTAATTTTAATGCTAGATAATATTTATTAATTGGAGATTAGAAGATCCTTCCATGATACCAAATACATAAGGAAAACATAGGATAAATTTTATTGTACAAATTTAAAGGGAAATGGGAAACTAGAAAATTTCTTAACAAAATATATAACAATTGTAAAACTGGAGAGATAGTACAGCTGGTAGTGTGCTTGCCTTGCATGTAGCTACTGGGTTTGTTCCCTAGCACACAGATAACCCTGAGTCCCACCAGCAGTAAACCCTGAGCAGAGCCAGGTATGAGCCAGGAGTAAGCCAGGAGTAAGGCCTCAAAACAAAAACAAGCAAAATATCTAACAACTTATTTCATACTATGATAAATAAAAAGTTTTCAAATCACTGAAAAAGCAGACATGTACTAAAAAAAGGAAAGCAATTCATTAAAACCAAATTATAAATGGCCAGTGAACACACAAAATAGAGAAATGCAAGCAAAATACTGAAATTTTTAATCTACCAGGTTAATCAAGATCAACAATCCATAGTGAAGTTGAGACTATTAGTGAGAATGTGAACTATTAGAAACATTCCGTAAGAGTCCTATATAGTAATGTGTAATAAATGTGAAGTGTATATAGTTTCTATTCTGACACTTCACTTCAAAAAATTTTGCCCGAGTGATAATTGAATATAATTATATTCAACTGTATAAGGATATCTATGTGCAATAGAGTACTGGTTAAATAAATATGGTACAAACTTATAATGCACTGATTATTGACCCTCAAAAAAAGCATATAGGATATGTTGATTAAGACACTGCCACCAGCACACGGCATAGTGAGTGGCTCACCCCTGATTGTGGTTTAATTAACATAATTGCAGCACAAGCGTCAATGTATGAATTAACAAAGCATGTTACAAAACCCCATGCATGACCCACTTATGGGTCCCCTAAGTTATGCCAAAAAGGCATGGCTGTAAATGACACGCCCATCAGAATGATTCATTTGCTTGCTCTCAATGAGCATACAATACTTTTTAAACTGGTTGCTTTGTTTTGTCAGCTGCCCACACACTTGGATATAGAAGAAACATACAATCCTCTCTCTCCCAAATTGGGCACTGCTGTTTACTCAGCAATGGCTAAATAAAATAGACTGTAACCTTCTTTAACTGGTCACTTCTTCCTCTGGTTTTCTCTTAAACAGAATGAAAAAAACATCAGGCTTAGAAAATCACAATGAGAGATTAGAAATAAAATGGGGGCATTGATCATTTTTTTTACTTCTTTTCAAATCCATTTAAATATTAACTTTATTCTAAGCTAATATGTAATTTCAAGATAAACACTTCTGCTCTAGTTTTATCTTAAGTACCAGGTGCATTTTCAAATTCTGAATCAGAGGCAGGCAGACTGTTAACTAGCTCTCCAATTAAACTTCATTTATTTGGATACATTTGGTGGAGGATAAAGTACCTTAGGGGGGAAAAATCGGTATAAAAACCCAGCTCTCCTGTAATACTCCATATATAAATATATACATATACATATATATGTATATATAGCTGAAATAAAATGTACAATCAGGAAAGGTACTTGCCTGGCACATGGCCAACCAGGGTTCAATTCCCAGCAACCTTATATGATTCTCTCCCCACAACCCCCCAGCCCTGCCAGAAGTGATCTCTGAGTGCAAAGCCAGGAGTAAAATCTGAGCACCACCAGGGGTGGATCTCCTCCCCACTCCCAGCTATGTATACTGTTTGGAAATATAAAGGTCTGGCTTGTCCAAGAACTGTAAGGGCTATCCAAATGTTAGCAGGGTAGCTAGCTCAATGGCTGATCAAATGTTAATGGGAACAAACTTGCAGGCAGAAATCCTGGCCCCACAATTCAAGTTCATGCTCCTGTTTTGGCCCATTTTTTCTACTCTAACAAGGAAACAATAATTCCTGGTTTCCTACCACACAAAACTGGTAGGAGGATAGGAGCAAAGATGCTAGGTACATGCACAAATCAGGCATGGAATTAGCTACTCTGAGGTTGGACAGCCTTGCATTTTGATTCTGACTCTAAAAGGAAGCCCATAACAGATTAGCATACTGTCCTCTCCATTCTGTATCCAAGGCAGGTGATAGAAAAGAGAACTTTTCTCCATCCCTGCCACAGGATTCAACTTGCTTAATGGGACTTTCTCTCGTTTTGTTTTTGTTTTTTAAAATAATTTTTATTGTGACCAAAGTGAATTATGAATCTTTCACAGTAATATTTAAGGTACATAGTGACAATGAATCAAAGCCATTCCCACCACCAATGTTGTCCTCCCTCCACCCCTGTTCTAAGCATGCATCCCATATCTCCCTCCTTTGCTCCCCAGACTGCTAGTGGAACTGGTCCCCTCTGTGTATAGCTTGTTGTAGATTAGGTATCGATTCTGTTGTTGTTGACTTTGGGTTTGGTGTTTAAGTCTGATCATTTTTTATTTCCACTCAATGTTCATACAACTGTTAACTTTCAACCAACTCAGAGAGCTCCTGGCTCAGTGTTTGAATAGAAAACCCATCCCCTCACCTGGAAGACCTGCTCTCAGTCTCCTCCCTCCACAAAGTATCAGGTTGGAGAGACAGTACAGTGATCAGCGCACTTCCTGTACACACAAGCAAACCAAGTTTGATTCCCAACGTCACACATAGTCTCCTGAAACTCTCCAGCAATGATCCCAAACACAGTCAGGAATAAGCTCAAAGCAGTGCTAGGTATGGCCCCAAAGTCACCACCATCACCAAAAATAACACGTTTACTTGAGTGGTATTATCTTGTGGTAGTTACCAGGTGAGTTTAGAGTTTATAATGTGTATTTGTTTATGGAATAAAATTAAAAAACAAAACTACAGGAAAATGGTAAAAGCTCTTTGCAAATGGTGAGCATTCACATGCTCAGTATTATTACTGAGCAAGTCTTCATTATATGTTGAATCATTTAGAGAAGTGACAGTCTAAGTTTTACTATTTTAGTATTCTTTATATCTTTGCACTGTACCCAAATATATACTTTACTTACTATTTAGTCAATATTTTATAGAACTTATATTTTGGGGGTTTGGCCATACCCACTAGTGCTCAAGGGTTACTCCCTGGCTCTATGCTCAGAAATTACTCCTGGTAGGCTAGGAGGACCATATGTGATACTGAGGATTGAACCTGGGTTGGTTTTGTGAAAGGCAAATACCCTACTCACTGTGCTATTGTTCCAGCACTAACTTTTTTGCTGTTGTTGGTACTAACCAACTGGGATTTCTTCCTTTCAACAATAATTATGCCAAGTTCTCATGCAGACAACTATAGCTCCTAAAGCTACACATAGCAGGAAATTAGGTAGAGTATGTGGCTAAAGAAACACATGATATCCATAAATCTACAAAAAAAAAAGTAAGAGAGGAGGTTGGGGTTCTCTTCTCAGCTAGAGAGGGTTTCTTAAGAAATCCTTACAGAAATAAAATTCTTCTGAATCACAATCTCTTGTAAGGCCTCCACATCAAGAGATGTGAAAACAGGAAGTTTTAATCATAGTATCTGAAAACAAAAGTGGACAGTTATTTTACATTTGTGTATGAGAGCTCTACTTTCTGAAGTTCATCAGAAAGCAGAGGGGTTCAGATCAGAGTCTTTGTGGGGTTGCTTTAATAAAAGCACACTGTCTTCTTATTTATTTTGTGGTGCTGGAATCTAACCCAGGCCAAGACAAACAGTCCACATGTAAGACAAACAGTCCACCATCGAGCCCTCCCTAGCCCAGAGTTCACTGTTGTGACTCTAAGCCACAGCCTGAGGTATCTTGGCGAAAAGGAGCATTTTAAAATATTGCAAGAGTTAGAGGTTACCACTTTCCGACTCTTCCTAAGTGGGAACTTCCAGGATGGTACACCATTAGGAGCCTCTCCACCTCTTCCTGCTGTCTCCAACCTGCTCAGTGGTCCACGCTGCTCAGATCAGGCCTGCCAAAGCCCAGAAAACCAGTGGTGGTGACATTTGTCCAGTGCGTCATGAAATCCCCTATACTCAGGACCACACTGCTGCACAATCCCAAGAGAGCATATAAACAGGCTGTAAAGTGGAATTCTCATCCTCTTTCCCAAGCCCATATTTCAGTCTGTGAGCCAGGAAAAGGAGCATAAAGAGAAAGGCAGAGAGTGTGTCAAAACAATAGTTACTTAGAAAAGTAGTGAGCCTCTGCCTTTCTTTGTCGAATGCTGAAGTTACACTGTCAGAGAGAAAAATTAAAGAATATTGAGCAATGCTTTTGCTTTATTTTTTGCTTCATGTTTGTATATGTGTGGGTCTTTACATGTGTATATAATGCATATGTAAATCATACACATAATTGAGTAGAATTTTTTTTAAGTTTGATCTAATATCCTTTATTTGTAAATTCAACCTACTGACATAGGCCTGGGACTATTTACATCTCCTGTGTCATTGCTCATCACCCAACAATAATTTCTGAGGTTGTGGACAAAGGTATGCTCATGTCACCTACATTTGTTCTTCCCTACCCTGTGAACATGTGCAGACTCTGGCCATGAGCATTATTTTGTCTGCCCCCCCACACACACACATATACATACATTATATAACCCTGGTCTGGGGGTGGCACTAAATGGGAGAGCACTTGCCTTGACAAACCACACTCGCACTAAATCTAAATCAGTGCTTCTCAAATAGTGGGGCGCATTAAGGGGGGGGTGTTTGACCTTGGCAAACACTGCCATAACAAGCTAAGCCCCATGTTTATGTCTCTGTATGTCTCTGGAGCTGAGAGTTGCTGTGTCCTGCTTCAAACCCCGCTTTGAAAAGCTACGCATTGTAAAACATGCTCATTGTAGCCATTAATCCAGACATCACCTCTGATTTAAAAATCAGCTCAAATTATTTTATATGTTTTTGTTTTGCAGGTTAACTTTTTTTTAATAAAGATACTATTTACACTCACGTGGGGGGCAGAAAAACTGTTTTCTTCTTCCTAGGGGGGCATGACAGAAAATAATTGAGAAGCACTGATCTAAATGGAGAGACAGTAGGGGGTAAGACATCTGCCCTATATGCATGCAGCTGACCCAGGTACCATCCCTGAGCAGTGCCTAGAAGTGATCCCTGAGTATAGAGTAAACTCTGAGCACAGCTGGGTGACCCCCACAACATCTCATAAAAAGAAAAAAAAAACAGAAAGGACAGAGCACTTCAGGGAGACACACTTGGCAATAAAACATGAAATAGGGCTACAATAAAAGGTCTTGTGAAAGGAAATAAGAGTTTACATTACAGAATCTCTGCTGGAATGAAGGCTTAGGGTTTTGTTTTGTTTTTTTGTTTTTTTGTTTTTTCAGTACATATTATGGCAGCTGAAGCATATGAAAACAATGCTGCCTGGTTGACTCTGCAGGGAGCCATTGAAGTAGCCACACTAGCACTTTCTGATGCGAATGTGGATCTGAAGGGAAAGAGCTGCTTCTAAAGTGGTTAGGTGTATTTTGCCCAGGAGAAGGTTCTGTGGCATTTTCAATGGCTTCATTCATGAAGCCAAGCCCAAAGCGAAGTTCATTTCATTACATATTGTCAAAGAATGGATTCTGCATTATTTCATAAATATGCTGTCATGGAGAGGGTGAAGATTCTTGCATTCAGCAGCCACAGGAGGGGACTCTCAGGTATCGTTCACAGCATGACTCAGGGTCTGTATTACTCTGACTACTGAGAGCTCCCAGTCATAGGCACAGACCCAGTCCTGTAGCAGGAAAGACATCCACAGTTCCTGAATTTTCTCCTTGGGGATACCACAGAAACTTTCCATCCTGAATCTGGAAACAGGGCTCCCTAGGAACGGAGAAAGCTGTGCCAGTATATCTGGATGGAGGCCACAGGGGACCTTCAGGCAGGTACCCGAGAACTTCCAGATCTCAGGTCCCGGCAGTTGTGTATCATTCCCACACAGCATCATGTATGATCTAGATGAGGAGAAAATAAGAATCATTGGCATGCTTTGTTTGGTTTTCCCAGGGTACCTCCCTATGTGTGGCTGGTAACCACATCTGGGCAGCAGTGTGGGAGGCAGCCACTGCTCCGGAGGGGCCAGCTCAGCCATAGTGATTCTAGAGGGGCAATGACTTGTGCCTGCAGAGCCCAGGCAACACCCCAGAGACTCTGCTCCCCACCCTCTTCCACCCCAGCTGCTCTGCAGGTCTCAAAACCCCCACCCTCCTTCCATTCCACTCATTTCTCCTCAATAATTAAGATGTCACATACCATACAGCTGAGAAGGAGATGACTGCGAAGACCACCACAACTGCCACAGAGCCCAGCCCAACGCCCACCATCTGCTGCAGCGTGAGCGATGAACCTACAGGGCCAGATGAAAACAGCTGCTGACGCCCCTCCTGCACCAGCGATCTAAGCCCTGCCAGGAGGCACATCCTGGGCTCTCCCAGCATCCTCTAACGGGTGAGCTTGTAACCCATTAAGCTACAACATTCAGGAAGACCTGGTATGCCTGGAGCCCTGGGTTGGAGATGAGAATACAGGGCTTCAGGAAACTTGAGGCGTTGGGGATATCTCTAGAAAGGCAATGTGGAAGCCAGGAAGCCAGAAGTGCAAGTAAAGACTGATTTATTGAACACATGCAGAGAGCCCATGTCCATCCTCTCACAACCAATATTCCAGGGCATATTTTTATGGGCCTATTTTCCAGGCACTGAGATTTTGCTACCATTTGGATTTTTTTTTTTGGCTCCAAAACTGTTAAAGCTGATGATGAAACATAATAAATAAATCCTCTCTGTGAGACACAGTCACCTGTTATTTTCAGAGTTGACCCATCCACAAGAATGGTGCTGCCATCCCCTGCTCTGTGGCCATCAGAGAAAATAAAAACCTGAAACCTGAGGTAAAAGGGCCTCTGAAAGGCAGGACTATGTCCTACTCTGGGTGCATCATATAGCAATTCTATTAACTCTCCCCCCTCCCATAATAAAGTGAAAGGAAAAACACTTTCATTTGAATTGCCCTGTTGGGTCTAGGAATTGATTTGCCTGGCATAAAAGGTCTCATTGTAATTCACAAACACTTATTTAGCACTTACTCTGTGCCAGACCCTCTCTTAAGCACCTCTTTTAGCCACTCATCAAGTGCTGCAAGGATAAAGACTAAGTGGAGGGCTCTCATTAGTCCCACTTTCCAGAAGCATCTTGGGGAGGGTCGCTGTGCTTTCCTTGTGCAAAGTGAAGGCAGTGCTGTGTCAAGGTATAAGCCCAACCCTTCCTGTACAGCCGGTCAAGTTTCTCTTTAGAAGAATAAAAGTCTGTGTGTAAAGTGCCCCAGACCTCAAAGAGCTATTGGAGGCTAAACCTCTGTGCATAGAAAATAAAAATAACCAAACTCGAGACACATGCATTTAAAGAAATATAAAACTGCCCCCCTAAAACATTCAGGCTTATAAACTGTCACCTCAATTTATTTTTTTCATTTTTAATAATATCTTTATTTAAGCACCATGATTAAAACATGATTGTAGTTGGGTGTCACTCATAAACAGTACACCCCCTTCACACCAGTGCAACATTCCCACCATCAATGCCCCCATCTCCGTCCTCCCCTACTCCTGCCTGTATTCAAGACAGGCATTCTACTTTTCTCACTCTTTGTGGTGAGCTTCATATCGTGAGCTGGTCCTTCTGGCCCTCATCTCTATTGTCTCTGGGCATTATTACAATAATGTCTTTTATTTTTCTTAAAACTCATAGATGAGTTTTGAAATGAGGGACCAGACTGGTGACACAGCGGTAGGGCATTTGCCTTGCATGCGGCTGATCTAGGACAGATCGAAGTTCATTCCCCGGCATCCTATATGGTCCCCCAAGCCAGGAGTGATTTCTGAGCTCAAAGTCAGGAGTAACCCCTAAGCGTCACTGGGTTTGCTCCCTCAAAAAAACCACAGGTCAATGAGACTGTTCTGTGTCTATCTCTCTCCCTCTGACTTATTTCACTCATCGTAATAGTTTCCATGTGCATCCATGTATAGGAAAATTTCATGATGTCGCCTCAATTTAAATCAAGGGTCTCAAACTCAATTTACCTGGGGGCCACAGGAGGCAAAGTTGGGGTGAGGCAGGGCTGCATAAGGGATTTCACAAAAAAAAGTCCCCAAATGTCATTATTAACAGTTTTAATTATTTCTTCTGAACATGAATAGAACATTGAGTGAAGATCATGAACAGTTCTTCCTGAAACATGGCCATCTTTTGCCTATTCCTTGCTGCCAGAGACTTGACAGTGCTTCTACTCACAAATCTGAACCACATTTGGCTTTAGAGAGGAAGCAGTTGAGACCCTCAGAATGGCTTGAAGATGATCATCATTAAGTCTAGACCTGTACTTTGAATCATTGAAGTTCAATGTGGAGAATAACTTTTCACACAAATATGTGCTCCTAAAAAGGCATTTGGTATGCTTGAACATTTGGGAAAGCTCAGGGAAGCTGGGGGGCAATTCTCTTAAAAATTGCCCATGCATGTCTGTTTTTCCACTAATCTTCCTGAACTTGGCTTTGAGATCAGAGTTGCATTGCAGGTCAATGAGCTCCATTTGAAGCACAGGAGGGGCATCTTGCACATCAAAGGAAAAGGGGCCCACAAAAATTTGGAAAGTGGCTCTGTGCTTTTTGAAGTCTGCAAATCTGTGATCAAATTCCTTCTCTACGCTTTAAAAAATAGCATCAACATATTTCTCACCACTGAATGGTATGCCTGCATCCACAAGTTCCTTGCATGCTGGGAAATGGCAAAGGTTTGTCTGACAGAACTGAGATTTCCATAACACAAGTTTTGTGGAGAATGCTCTCATGTTGTCATAGGCAGCACTGATAAGCTGCCCGGGCTTTGTAACATCTTGTTTAGTACATTCAGCTTATGTGTGATGTCAACAAGAAAAGCTAAGTCCATGAGCCATTTGTGATCACTCAACTCAGAAACAGCATTCCCATCCTTCTCCATGAAGGCTTTCACTTCTTCTCTCAACTCAAAAAATCTTTTTTTTAATTATCTTTATTTAAACACCGTGATTACAAATATAATTGTAGTTGTATGATTACAGTCATGTAAAGAACACCCCCTTCACCAGTGCAGGATTCCTACCACCAATTTCCCAGATCTACCTACTCCCCACCCCACCCACACCTGTACTCGAGACAGGCTTTCTACTTCCCTCATTCATTCATATTGTTTATGATAGTTTTCAGTGTAGTTATTTCTCTAACTGCACTTTACTCACTCTATGTGGTGAGCTTCATGTCATTAGCTGCACCCTACATGGAGGATGGGAGGAAGTAAGGTTGGGACCCTGAGACAGTAAAATATTAGAAAATGAGCTTTGATAGGGCAGTATTCCAAGGTCCCAATTACAAGATGGAAATTATGGAACTATATAGAATATATGCACACAATACTATCAATATGAAAACAAAGAGAAAAAATTTCCACTGACTGTCCCAACATAAACCAGTGCTAGAACAGCCTGCTCTCCTCCCAGAGCGCATTCCCATTAGTGTAGGGAGAGAGAGAGGGAAAGCCTGTTGACCCCTATAGAGTCCACCTAGATTGGTGCCCAGGGAAAGACTGAAATCCAGGAGAGAAAAACCCTATACCTGGCAAGAGCTGGTCTCCAGAATCAAGGAGGAAACCGGAAGCCAAATGTCTGCCCGCCCTCCTCCCCATGCACCTCCTCCCTGGAGTACGGAGGGGGAGGGGGAACCTGAGGACCACTAAGAGTCCACCTGAACCCTCTTCTGGCCATCTGAGCTGGCGCCCAGGGAAGGCCTGGAGTCAGGGGAAAAAGACAAGGATGGCTGGGGGCCTGCCAAGCCTCCCAGCACTCCCCAGGTTAGGGAGAAAGGCTGTGGTAGGCACAAGTATTCGCGATTAATTGCTTACAGAATATTTGCATAAAAAATCACATTAGTAAGAAAAAATAGCAAAAAAAAAATAGCATTAAACATTTGCATACCCCAAACGGAATGTGAATGTTTAATGCGATTTTTTTTTTTTTTTTGGTTTTTGGGCCACACACGCGGTACTCAGGGGTTACTCCTGGCTGTCTGCTCAGAAATAGCTCCTGGCAGGCACGGGGGACCATATGGGACACCGGGATTCGAACCAACAACCTTTGGTCCTAGATCGGCTGCTTGCAAGGCAAACACCACTGTGCTATTTATCCGGGCCCACTAATGCGATTTTTATTGCGATTATTCGGTAAGCGAATAATCGCGAATACTGCGATATTTGAAGGTCTGCTGCAGGCCACAAAATGTTGTAAAGAGGGCCGCGAGTTTGAGACCCCTGATTTAAATGAAAACAAAAACAAAAAAAAATGTAGCCAGAAAAACCAAGCAAGCTCTCCAAACTATAAATGTGTAAGAAAGTGCAAACATGTTCAGATTTTGCTGGTTGATTTATATCTGCTGTTCATTGTTAGAATATCAAATTACTTCCCTCTCCTGTGACCTTTTCTTGATACCCAAAGTTATGTGCTTAAACTTCCTCTTGGGTAACCCAGCCCAGCCTTGGAAGAGCTGAAATAGTAAAAATCAAAGATCTGTTACTCTGAGGGGCTGGGGTCGTGAGAGAAGAATAGTCCCCTGAATTTCAGGAGCCTTCCAAACACAGACCAGTTGTTTTTTGGCAATGAATGAGCTACACTTGAGAAAAGTTTGAATGACATCATCTAGCCTGCACAGGCCAATAGGTAGCCCATGAGCCACAATGTGACTATTTAAATCTAAATTAAACTCTATTTAATTTTTCTTGGCCATACTATTTCAAGGCTCACAAGGGCTCATACATTGCAAGTATCTACGAGCTCTGTGTGGTTAGTGGCTACTACACTAGACAGAGTAGCTTTAATCTTTCCACCTCAGCAGGTCTACTGATTATCTGTTAAGATCTCAGTAGGAACAATTTCATTCTGTTGGAAACTCTATGAGAGCTGGTACCAACAAAAGCAGACAAGGAGCACAACTTTTTCTGGGAAATCCCTGAAAAACTCACAACCTTAGAAAAGGTTTTCAAGGGACTTTCTAGAAAAACAAAGCGTGTATTCTTTGGCTGGATTTTAGGATTCAGAAGCAAAAGACTTTGAGCCTTGAAAAAAAAAAATGTTCTAAAAGTGGGAAGAAGAGTTGTGTTTAAACTAAAAAAAAAAAAAAAAATAGGGGAGTGACATAAATTACTAGGTATTCCATACAGGAATTAATACACTGAAACTAACCCAAGTTAGTTTCAGCTTTTTTGCTGAAAGTCTGCATGTGCGCATGAGCACTATGTGACTTTGGAAATTTATTCAGCCACCTTTTGCCTCAGTTTTTCCACTAAGATGTACTATATAGCACAAGGAAGCTAACATGGGAACTCATGTTATCAGGTTATTTTGATAAATGAGTTTAAACATGTTAGAACAGTACCTGACACAAAAGCAAACAGCTATTTGGAGGAAGCAGTTTTATTTTTTATTTCCCCTCCTTTCCTTGGTAAATTGAATTCTATTTCTGGTTTTTGTTTTATCTAAAACAAAGATCATCTCTGGTTTCATTGTATCCGTTTGTTCACAACTTGGTTTCACCCAACAAAAGATTGTTTTATACGTAAAACTGGGTGGGATAGGTTCAGAATAGCCTGAGCTATTTACCCTTACTATGTCCTTACTGCCCCATCTGGGGGTGATCTCTGTACTCAATAAAAACAGTTCTGGCAGACAGCTTGCGGGATATATAAGGCAGAGGACGGCTAGACCATATGTGTTTCAAGCCTAGTTTGGGTTAATTCATGTGTGACGCTGATTCAGACTCATTCACCTGGGGTTGGAGATATGGTGTCTGAGGTAATTTTACATATTACAATGTCTACTAATTTCTTTTCCTTTTAATTATAGTACCAGGGATCAAACCTGGGACCTCAGACATGCAAAGCCTGCACTCTACCACTGATTTGTTCAACCTCTGGTTTATCTTTTTCTTCTGTCTTCATCAATTTTATATATGTCTTTATACTGCACACATAAAATTATTTCATTCAGCTTGTTTGAAAACAATATGAGTCTTCTAGGATATGCTTCAGCCAGATCAGGAAACACTAACTTATAGAGGAACATGATCTCTTCCCTGCTTTCAAATAACCCTTTACAAAGTAAGAAAACAGAAACTAAGTTGAAGTTAAGGAACTGGACTTTCTCTTGATCATTATAACTAACTATTCCTAATATTAGATGCAAATACTGGAAAATCATCTTTACTTATTCTATGTAAACTTGGGTTAGGGCTTGATTCAGAAATCTAATGGTAGAAAGTTCCTGGGTAATTTTTGGGGGGAGCCCATACCTGGTGGTGCTCAGGGGGTTACTCTGGCTTTTTTGGGGGGAGCCCATACCTGGTGCTCAGGGGGTTACTCTGGCTTTTTGGGGGGAGCCCATACCTGGTGGTGCTCAGGGGTTACTCTGGCTTTGTACTCTGGAATCACTCGGGGGATCATATGAAATACCAGGGATCAAACCTGGGCTGACCACATGCAAGGCAAATGCCCTAGTCACTGTACTATCTCTCTGCCCTCTCTTTCCTTTACTTCTAATCTACCTCTTCATCTACTCCATCCTATTCCTGCTATCAATTATAAGTTCTGTTGGCAAAATCTCAAAACTTGTTTACATTAGCCAGTGTCTATTCCCTTACTTTGTTTCTTTATAATCCACATGCAAGTAAGTATATATTCTATTGTACCTCTATACCACAATTTCTTTATCCATTCACCTAATGCAACAGTGGGTTATTAGCTCTAGTATGGCATATCTCTTTTCAAATTAATGATTTTGAAGTTTTGGAGGATGCCAAGAAGTAAAATTGCTAGTATCAATTTTTAAATTTTTGGGGGGATCCTAAACCTGAGGGTGCTCAGGAACTAATCCTGCTCTGTACTCAGGGAATACTTTGGGAAGGGCTAGGGGACCTACTAGAACATAGGCCACATGCAAGGTAAAGGTCTTTTATCTCTCCAGACCTCTTTTTTTTTTTCAATTCTTTTGTTTGTTTGTTTGTTTGTTTTTGGGTCAAACCCAGCAGCGCTCAAGGGTTACTCCTGGCTCCTCGCTCAGAAATCGCTCCTGGCAGGCTCAGGGGACCATATGGGATGCTGGGATTCAAACCGATGACCTTCTGTATGAAAGGCAAATGCCTTACCTCCATGCTATCTCTCCGCCCCGCCCCCTTTTTTATTCAATTTTTCTAGAAGTCTCCATACTGTTTTCCAAAAAGGCTGACCCAGGTTACAATTCCATCAAGAGTGAATAAGAATTCCTCTTTCACCTTACTTTCATCAGTCTTTTTAATCTGGGCTATTCTCACAGATGTGAGATGAAATCTTGTTATTTTGACTTGAATTTTCCTAATAATCAGAGCCAGTGAATACTTCTTCAGATGCCCATTACCCAGAAGTTTGTCTGCAACATCCTGGTGACTTACAGTTCTGGAG
Organism: Suncus etruscus; assembly: GCF_024139225.1. Classification (NCBI taxonomy): domain Eukaryota; kingdom Metazoa; phylum Chordata; class Mammalia; order Eulipotyphla; family Soricidae; genus Suncus; species Suncus etruscus. The sequence goes on from NC_064848.1 coordinate 84,406,303, forward strand.
ATCAGAATTTCAGACACACTTTCATGTGCTAAGTCATCTGCTCAGGTAAGCCATGGTATCAGGTAGACTCTATTCCCCTTTGGAAGAATATAATTCCAAGGTAATTCAGGTAATGAGCTAAATTCAGCTCCATGCAGCTGTAAGACTAACATCCATCTATTTTTACTGAATTGCCAGCTATTGTTCACTCAGCTCTGACAGGGCATCTGCATTCCTTATCATGTGGTCCTCTCCATCTCCCAAGCCAGTCTGCTATCAGTCAAATCCATCTCACCTTATACATCTTTAGCATCATTTTAAGGGATATGAGTTATTAGGGAATGCATTACTGGGTGATCTCCCTATTTGGGACCATAATTACACCTTGCAATTCTTTTTGCAGTAACACCAAGAATACTCTGAGAGAGGGTGACTGTTTACCGAAGCTAGGAATTTGTGAGACCCTCTTAAAAATCTGCCTACCACAATTATGAAGGTTTAAAATGAAAGGTAGGATCAGCAATGTGGTTCACTGATAGAGATCATGCCTTGCATTTGGGTTCTATGCCAAGAACCATTATAGATGAAAATAACCCTTCAAATGAGAAGTAACATACAGATATATGTGTGTATGTATATAACATATACCTGAGTGTGTAGATAGCTGTATTTTTTTCTATGACATTTAATTTGGTAACTATTGTACCTACTGCTTTTTTTTTTCAGCTAGATATACTGTTGATTCCCTGATAATTATTCAACAAAATCAATCATTCATCAAATTCTGATTAAGTAACAAATAAGTGCCAGGCACTGCTCCAATTTTTTCAATGACCCCCTCAATGCTATAAAAATATAATAGTAAAAGACAAATATACCGGCTGCTGTGAAGTTAGACAGAATAGAAAAAGACAAAGAGAGTAGAAACTCCTGTTTCCTTGTGGAAAAAAAAAAAGTAAAGCTAAGTTTCAGGGAGAAAGTGAATTTTATTTTAATCTTGAACAAAGTCAGGAGAGAAAACAAAAGCTAAAGGCCCAGACAAGTTGGCATATCACTTTTTCTGAAGATTGACAGGTGGAATGAGGGGGATACACTGGCATCAAAAAGAGGGCTTGGAAATAAAGCAAAAAAGGAAAAAAAGGAGAGTTATGGGAGAAATCTAGGGGAAATAATAAAATTATGGTTGGGAAATAGCTCAGTGATATAGCACCTGCCATACAGGAACAACTAAGAATTCAATCACCATGAGTGGCTAAAGAAGCTGTGGTACATATAAACACAAGAATACTATGCAGCTGTCAAAAACAATGAAGTTATGAAATTTTCCTATACATGGATGGACATGGAAACTATTAGCTGAGTGAAATAAGTCAGAGGGAGACAGACACAGAATAGCCTCACTCATCTGTGGGTTTTAAGAAACATAAAAGACATTATTATAATAACACCCAGAGACAATAGAGAGGAGAGCTGGAAGGACCGGCCCATGATATGAAGCTTACCACAAAGAGTGGTGAGGTCAGTTAGAAATAACCACACTATACATATACACAATGAAATATTATGCAGCCATCAGGAGAGATGAAGTCATGAAATTTTCCTATACATGGATGTACATGGAATCTATTATGCTGAGTGAAATAAGTCAGAGAGAATGAGAGAGAGAGAAATGCAGAATGGTCTCACTCATCTATGGGTTTTAAGAAAAATGAAAGACATTCTTGCAATAATAACTTTCAGGACACAAAGAGGAAAGAGCTGGAAGTTACAGCTCACCTTTTGAAGCTCACCACAAACAGGGATGAGTTTAGTTAGAGAAATAACTACGTTTTGAACTATCCTAATAAAGAGAATGTACGAGGGAAGAGGGAAATAGAAAGCCTGTCTAGAGTACAGGCGGGGGTTGGGTGGGGAGGAGGGAGATTTGGGACACTGGTGATGGGAATGTTGCACTGGTGATGGGTGGTGTTCTTTACATGACTGAAACCCAAACACAATCATGTATGTAATAAAGTTGTTTAAATAAAAAAAAAGAAATAACCACACTAACAACTATTATGACAATGATAATGAGTGAGAGAAATAGAATGCAGGCAGGGGGTGGAGGATGAGGGAGATCGAGTTTTGGTGATGCGAAGGTTGCAGTGGTGAAGGGGGGTGGTTTTTTTTATGACTGAAACCCAAGCATATTTGTAATTGAGGTGCTTATTATTATTTTAAAAAAATAGTTCAATCACTCAGTCTCACACATGCTGAATAAACCATATTGGAGGCACTGCCATTTGTGACCTCGTAACACAACCAAGTGGTTGAGATCCAGTGCATTGTAGCTAAGTGTGTCTGAGCACTGCCGGCCCCATCATTACAATAATGACAGGAGAAAAAGGTGGGAAAGGTAATCTGTTTCTATTCAGGAAAATAATAAATTCAATATTGCTGTTTATAAATAAAAGTCAGGGACTAGACCAATAGTAAGTACAGAGGGGATGGCATTTTCCTTGCATGTGCACACCCAGGTTTGATCCTTGGTATCACATATCATCTCTAAATCAACTCCAAGAGTAATCCCTCAGAACTACAAGGTATTGCTCCAAACAAAACAAAAAGGTAGACATGAAGTCAGACTGGTGAGTGGAAGAAAAATGTGTGTGTGTGTGTGTGTGTGTGTGTGTGTGTGTGTGTGTGATTGGTGGAGGCACGTGGCCATTGGTAAAAAGATTGGTGTTGAAACATTATATGACTGAAACCCAATAATAAACAGCTTTGTAATTTCATGGTGACTAAACAAAAAGAAAACAGAAGTCAAAGGGGAATCATAGAGGCCAGAATGAAGAAAGAAATTCTGAAAACTTGTCTGAGAGATGAAAACAGTGGCCTTGACTGTTGTGCCCACAGTCCAAAGTTTCTTAGGAAGTAGACACAAAAATGAAAAGCAGAGTGGCCTGTCCAAAATGGAAAATGTGGGCTGAGAGAGAAAGATGAGTAGCTCACTAATGATGCAGTGGTTTCCTGCTTATGCCTGAAGAATGTTCCTTGATTACAATTTATTACCATCGCAGAAATGTCAAATGATTTTTTAGGACTCAAGAAATCGCAGACCTCTGTGGCTGGAAGGGATCTCAGTTATGTTGGTAAGAGGCAATTGAGAACCAGTTGAGCTAAATTCAGTTTCAAAGACTCTTAGCAGATCAGTAGCAGGAATTGAGCCAAGAAGCCCCAAGCATCTGCAATTCCCATCAAATCGATGGCGGGCTCCTTAGTTCTCATCACAGAGCTCTTTCAGGGTTTGTGCAAAGAGTAAATGGAGTAATTCATGCCAGGGCAAAGGCAATAATGGGGCTAATGTTTGGCAGAAGTAAGTTGAAACAATTTTAGAACTAATTTGGGTCCTCATTCTCTTGAAATGACTTTTTTTTTTTTTTTTTGGTTTTTTGGGCCACACCCATTTAATGCTCAGGGGTTACTCCTGGCTAAGCCCTCAGAAATTGCCCCTGGCTTGGAGGGACCATATGGGACACCAGGGGATCGAACCGTGGTCTTTCCTTGGCTAGTGCTTGCCTCTAGCGCCACCTCACCAGCCCCTGGAATGACTTTTTAACGTGGCAATCTTCAAGACTTCTGCAACAGGAAACTTCCATAGGAGTGCATGGCAGATTTTGTAGGAGATAAAAATGTTTGCCAGAATTGATTTTTCAGAATTTCAGCATAAAGCTATATTATTTCCAAGAGTTTAAATCCAAAGATTTGAATCCTCCTTTGATGTTGATTATGAAGCCAAAGGAAAGGGGAACTGCCCCCAGCCATCTAGATACTTCCACAGCAAAATCCTTCCTTAAATTTAATCACAGTAGAGTAACTGAAGCCAGCCCTTTTGGCTATTCTTCCAGTCGAATTTGGGTGTTTGCCAATCATACCAAACAGTTACTGAAAGGAATGGACTCTGTAAGCTCTTGATTTGGTGCCTGAAAGGATGCCTGCACGTCACAAATTTTCTGATTAAAGCAACTCATTTCTTTGTGGGGGCGCTATTTCACCCCCATCCTCCAGAGTTTAGGGAACAGACTGGCAGAAAATGTATTCTGAATGATAGAATGTGTGGTTGCTAAATTTTAAGAAACTGAGGATGGTCTCTCTGCACACAGAAAGGTAACAGCACACACCTTTCTTAAGAGAGGCCCTCACTTATTTAACTAAGTGAAATGAGTCAAAGAACGCCAAGCATCACCTTATCTCATATACATGGAATCTAAAAAAGCTAAACTCCCAACCATAAGTATACTAAGGGATAGTATAGGAGCTAAGACACTTTCTTTGCATGCAGTTATTCAGTCCCAGTACCACATAGAGTCCTGAACACTATTACCCATAAAAGGAACACCAAATAATATATTAAATAATATATTTAAAAGATGAACTCAGAAATGCAGAGAGTAGTGAAAAGTGGGGGAAATGGGAAAATGTTATCAAAAGGTTCAAATCTCCTGTTATAAAATGAGTTAAGTTCTGGAGATCTTGAGTATAATATGGTGGCCATAATTACTAATAGTACTTTGTCTCTAAAAGTTGCCAAGAATGTATATGACACCTATTTTTTACACATACCTACAATGTGATTGATGAAGCCTTATAATGGTAATAATGCCACAATGCACACCTGTATCAAATCACACATTTGTATACCTTAAATCGACTATAATTTTATAGGAAGAGAAAGAGAGATGAAAAGGGAGAGGATAGAGTTGGAGAAAAAGAGAAAACAAAGTAAGACAAGGAGGGTAAGAAGGAGAGAGGTCCTTGCTGCTGAGCAATCTGAAAATTCTGGAAATTCAATATGGCAGGCAGGCAACATATCTTGCCCAAATGTAAAACTAAATTTTCTACCCTTGTTGCAAGTGATGTGAGCAGATAAAAATATGGGGAAATAAGATTAGGGGATATGCAGACAAATGAAGGAAGCCTAATTCCCTAGGTCCTTCCCAAACATTTCCTGCTATCTACTCTCTACAATAGGATAACAAATCCTTCATTGTGAAGTGGCATCCACTGGAATTTTCCTGGACGTCAGGTCTTCCTCGCCCCCCTTTCATGCTGCTTTGAGATAAGAAATAGGAAGTAAGGGGTTAACCTGCTCCCTTGGTTAAGGTAAAAGACCTTGCTATTGATAAAACTCAAACCACAAGGAAAAGGCCCAGATTTCAAAGTTATAAACTTGGCAATATTTCTGGTTTGAGCTGCAAACTAATGAAATGCTTGCAGATCCAATACACTGATTTGAAGATGTGTCCTTCCAGGGGAACTCCAAGTTTTGCAAACATGGACTAATTGTACAGCCCCTGAGTGATTTCCCTGTCTGGAAAATTTCCTTCAAAATTGTACCTAAGAACAAGAATGTGCTATGACAGGGGAAATCCCAGACAGTCTGGATGAAAATCCAGACTGCACTCGGCAGTCAAGGCCAGGATGTTGCTTTTCCTACCTGGCAATCGCTGCTATGGGTCCCATGACCACTTCACCTAATCTTATCTTTCCTTTCTCCACATGAAACTATTTTTGTGTTTATCCAGTTTTCCCTTTCATATTATATACTGTGGTTTTTAAATGATTAATTTTGCCAATTAGTCACTGACTGCTAAAGAGATCTGAGTAGTACATCTGGTTTTGATCAAGAAGAAGGAACCATCCCCCCAGAATCTAGATGCAGAAACATACCTACTTTTGATCTATCTTTCATTTTTAGGGGTCTGGACCACAATTCCAGTTTCTTAATATGTGCTATTCTCATATGAGACTATGGTATGTGTTGTGTGTGCACATTCTAAGTGACCAATGATGGAAGGGAAGAGCCAGCTATAGCCCTTTGCTGTGCCAACATGGTTTTGTTTCGTTTGTGCTTTTTGGTGTTATTTTTTGTTTGCTTGTTTTTCTTTGTTTAGGCTTTAAGGCCATACCCGGTGACACTCAGGGTGTGTCTGGCTCTGCACTCAGAAATCATTCCTGGCAGATTGGGGGACCATTTGAGATGCCAGGTATCAAACCCAGGCTGACCACGTGCAAGGCAAATGCCCTACATACTGTGCTATCACTCTGGCCTTTCGTTTGTTTGTTTGTTTGTTTGGGGTTTTTAATGGCCCTTTTCCTAATGAGCAAGCATACTCCCTCTAATACAATCCTAATGGGATTATTGATCACATGGATAAACCTCCTATTATTCTGATATCCTATATTCTGTTATCACACTGATAACTTGGTGATGTGAGAAAGCCCAAAATCAAAGGGAGACCAACTAGCCAGCTCCGATTAACAGTGACTCATCCAAGAGGGAGACACATCACATAAAAGGAAAGACTCCCAGAACAGCAAATATTTCTATTGTCACTGAAACTGCCATGCTGACATTAAGTATACACTGGTGCATACAATGCATCCTTAGAAACAGTGGAGAGACGAGAAACAAGAAACAAGAAAGGAAATGTCAGCTCACAGTGCTGAGTTCCCCACTCCTGTTGATACCAGAGTTCACCCCCCCCATCCCTCTCAACAATGGCATTTTACTTAGGATAAAATGAGATGAAATGAGATAAAATGAAATGACTTTGCCACCTGTGATCACTTAGAAAGAAATCTTATTAACGTATACTTGGTGCAACAGATTGGACAAAGGAGAAACACATAAGATGTACAAAGAGAGAAGTTACCTTTCACCTGAGCCCACACCGCACAGGAGAATCTTCTCTCCTACAAAAGAAAACACAGCAACAGATTTAGCAAGATGACACAAGATATTAGTTTAAATATACTTCTGCCTTCTGAGTTCAGGGTTTTAACTCTAAATTTGAGACTTAAAAATCTCACCTAGCTCTAGCTTTTTGTAACTTAGCCAAATGCTTGCCAGAGTTCACCAGTCTTTGAACCACATGGATAGCAGGAACAGAGAAGCCCTAGGGATTACTGTCTACAGTTTTCCAGTATATCTCAGAAGCACACACTATGGATAAGAAATGGGAAAGGTAATATGTTTCTTTCTTTCTTGCCAATTCTTTATTTTATTTTATTAAAGCCATTGTGATTTACAAAGTCCTTCATAGTTGGATTCCAGACAACCAATCCCACCACCAGTATCAACCTTCCTCCACCAATGGTTCCCAGAGTCCATCTTATACCACCACCCTGCCCAACCGGCCAGTATAACAGGCCTATTTTAAGTTTAGATTGTCAAAGTTTAGGACATTTGTTTGTTTGTTTTTGTTTTGGGGCCACACCCAGCATCACACAGAGCTAACTCCTGGCTTTGCACTCAGAAATTACCTTGTCAGGCTTGGGGGACCATATGGGATTCCAGGGATTGAATCCTGGTCAGCCTTGTGCAAGGCAAATGCCCTTGTCACTGTGCTATCACTCCAGCCCCAAATCTGGGTCTTCCATTGTTGTTGACTTTGGCTTGGATATTTAGTTCTGTCCTTTTTTTTAATACCACAATGCACCAGAGACCACTTGGCCCCTGACCCTCATCCTTTCATATTTGTGTTCCTCCTTCTTCACTCAGTTTCTTTTCTTCTCCTCACTATAACCTGAAGCCATCTCCCTTGCCAATTTAGCAACTAGAGTTGACTGCCTGGAAGCTGTGTTAAAAAGGAAATCTGAAGTCACATGTAGTTCTGATGTGTGCTCTAGTAAGGCTATAAAATGAGGGTATACAATAAGACTTCACCTATGCAGCTGATCCTTCCCAAATATAGTGAAGAACCAGAAGAAAAAAGAATGAACATGTTTAAGAAGGGCAAACACAAAATCATCTCACTTATATATAGTATATAGAATAACTGGAAGAGAGAATACAAGGTATGGGAGGGGTGAGGGGAATACCTAGATCACTCTTTTTTTTTTTTTTTTTTTTTTTGGTTTTGGGGTCACACCCAGCAGCGCTCAAGGGTTACTCCTGGCTCTATGCTCAGAAATCATTCCTGGCAGGCTCAGGGGACCATATGGGATGCCGGGATTCGAACCACCAACCTTCTGCACGCAAGGCAAATGCCTTATCTCCATGCTATCTCTCTAGCCCTCCCTAGATCACTCTTGACTCCAGAATATAGAAAGAAGGACAGGAAAATAAATAAATCAATAGGGCAAAATAGAAAGAGACAGACAGGAAGTAGTAGTCTCAGATACACCCATGTTGTAAAGAAGTGGCAGAGCTGCATGCCCGAACTGCACAGTTATCAACACTAAATGAGAAAACTTTAAAAACAACTAAAAGCAACCGAACTTTTTCCTGTTGAGGAGGCAGCTGGGGATGGAAAAGAACCAGGGGGACACTGAAGGAGGGAAATTGACAGTGGTGCTAAGATTGGTACTGAAATATTAAAGGCATGAAATTCAACTATTAATAACCTGAAAAATCATGGTGCTTAAAACTTTTTTAAAACATAATAATATATAGCAAAATACATTATAATGAAATGCCTTCTCTTCTCCCTTACTGTGATTACATGCATAGTTTTCTGTTAGGAATGTTGAAGTTACTGTGACTGAACTCAGCACAATATCCCCCTGAGGAAACTGAACAGGAGGGGTGAAAGATCCTTCTAATGTCATTAGGAAGTTCTCTTTCAAGTGATAACCTTGGGTGTTCTAGTTTATGCTTTATTAGAAAACTTTTTTGGTTATTTGGGCTACAACCAGTGGTGCTCAGGGTTTTCTCCTGACTCTACACACAGAGATTCCTCCTGGAGGACTGGGGATTGAGCCTGGATTAACCAAATGCCCTACCCATTGTACTATTGCTCCAGCTCCATGTTTTATTAAATTTTTTAAAATGTGTTTAATAAATGTATATTAAATTTATTTAATAAATATATATTAGATTTATTTAATAAATGTATATTAAATTTATTTAATAAATATATATTAAATTCATTAAGTTTATATTAAATTTATTTTTAAATTTTTAAATAAATATTTACTCAAATTTTCTGGCATAGCCTTTAAATTGCCATGTTTCCGATATCATTAAATTCTGCTTTCATGCGTCCTGTGTATAAAACAGAAGAGAATATGAAAAAAATAACCAGATTAAGAACATTGTTCAGGGGCCAGAGAGATAGCATGGAGATAAGGCATTTGTCTTGCATGCAGAAGGACGGTGGTTCGAATCCCGGCATCCCATATGGTCCCCCGAGCCTGCCAGGAGCAATTTCTGAGTATAGAGCCAGGAGTAGCCCCTGAGCGCTGCTGGGTTTGACTCAAAAACAAAAAAAAACAAAACAAAACAAAAAAAAAAGAATGTTGTTCAGCACCAGGAACCAAATCACCTCCAGGGCGTCCTTAATACTGCTCTGGCACTAACACGTGCCAGTTCTAATATGATATCCTGGAGGAAATGGGAACAACTTGATCTAAGAGCAGGTTGTCCTATCTCACCATCTAACGATAAGACAAAATCAGTAGTCTCAGATACAACCCATGTTGTAAAGAAGTGGCAGAGCCGCATGCCCAAACCGCACAGTTATCAACACTAAATGAGAAAACTTTAAAAACAACTAAAAGCAACCAAACTTTTTCCTGTTGAGAAGGCAGCTGGGGATCTGTGCAAAAGCCAACATCGCTATCTACAGATGACTGGCTGTTACAACCATGACTGTGTAGTACGTATCCTGGGACCAATAAAAAAGCCCCAGTCTGTACAACAACCAAGATCTCTAATTCCAGAGGTCTGACTGAGACAATCGCAACTGAACGGATCTTCTGGAAACATAACGAAAGACTCTATCAAAGGCTCTATCCTAGGATTAGCGCAATGACCAAGACCACCAACTACAGAAGACAGATCAAAATGACACTGAAGGAACAGAACTTCTAGAACCATAAAGAAAGACTTCATCAAAAGCTCCATTCCTGGGCCAGGCGATGGCGCTAGAGGTAAGGTGCCTGCCTTGCCTGCGCTAGCCTTGGACGAACTGCGGTTCGATCCCCCGGCGTCCCATATGGTCCCCCAAGCCAGGAGCAACTTCTGAGCGCATAGCCAGGAGTAACCCCTGAGCGTTACCGGGTGTGGCCCAAAAACCAAAAAAAAAAAAAAAAAAAAAAGCTCCATTCCTTAACCTGTGCAGATACCAAGATCTCTAGATACAGAGGTCTTATTTTATCACCCAAGACAGAGCAGAAGTCTTCCATACACCACAAAGGCATCGAGGGGAGAGTAAATAAATTTGCAAGGAATCTATAGTTATTCCCATGACAGTATACTTCAAAGGTAGAGAAACTCTGTATCTTTTAGGCCAAGGGAATTCCTTTTCTAATGTCCCCAATGTTTACTGTGCCTAAGCAGAAAAAAAAAGGAAAAAATAATCTTTTTTATTTATTTATCTTTTTCTTTTATTTTTTTGACTACTTTGTTTGAGTAGATATTGAAGTTGTTGTCTCCATTTTTTTTCTTTCCTTTTTGTTATGTTTTTATCTCAGGACCGTGGCTATTATGTGGTACTTGTCTTTATTGGTATAGTGCTCACTGGATTTTTTTTATCTGATATTTCTTTTTGTATTGCTATGATGCTTAAATTCCTTTTTCCCTTTTCTCTCTCAAACTGAGGTTGAGAGCCTCTAGAAGGACTCCGCCCATTTATGGCTTATTTGATTTTCACCCCATTTTATTGCTTTTATTTTCTTCAAACAAAACCACATAAATTGAACTATTTAGTTCTGCCTCTCAAATAGCGGGGGAAATAATGGAGGGTTCCAAGACCAAACAATTGTATGTTCACTAAGTAGTAAGCTAGACACAGAGGGGACCACTCATTCTAGCAGCCTGGGGGGTGTGGTTGGGGGATATGGGATGCATGATGTGAACGGGGGTGGAGGAAGAACAAATTTGGTGATGAGAATTCCCCTGATTCAATGTTAATATGTACCTAAAATATTACTGCGAAAGATATGTAAGCCACTATGGTCAAAATAAAAATTATATATATAAAAATAAAAAATAAATTAAAAAAAAAAGAATGTTGTTGAAGACACTAGAGAATCAAATGATCCCAAAGAGTAAAACAGTTACTTGGGAGCTGAGTGTATTAAAGGGAAAAAGCCTACAAAGCCAGGTGCATGCAGTATTTGCAGGCGTATAAGACAACTGGGCGTATAAAATGATCCCTAATTTTGCAGTTAAAACATAGGTTTAGGCCTATATTCGCTGTATCAGACAGAATGTTCCTGTGTTGCATGTGCTGCATGTGTTCCTGTGCTCATGTACCACAGTGAGCCAATCACAATAAGCAAAGGTTCAAAGGTTCTACTGTAATAGACTTCCTCTCTGACTCTGGCCAATCTCAGCAGGCTTTTTACAGTGTAGATTCGGGTCCAGAACATTGCCTAATTTGCATGCATGAAAAGCCTGCTTGGATTGGCTGAGTTAGAGAGTCAGTCCGAGCAGCCTTGCAGTGATTGGTACAGGATCGAGTTGAAAATTTCGTTTTGTGGCAATACTCAGACAATTTTCGTTTTGCGGCATATTGAAATATTTTTCGGGATATATTTGGCGTATAAGACGACCCCCGATTTTTGGTTGACATTTTTTTGTTTCAAAAGTCGTCATACGCCAGAAAATATGGTAAGAGTGTTCATTAAAACAGTGCCTTCTTCCTTTCCCTATATCTTCCTCCTTCCTGGAAGCCTAGAAGCTGTAACCACGCCCACACATGTTCAAAGTAGCTCTATAGACTCACACTTCTCTTGAATAATATGTAAACCAAGCCATGAAAGATTATTGCTGCACTGACCACACAGCTAAAAGCTTGCCATCTCAGGAAGAGAGGGTGGGCCATGCCCCTGCTCTTTTGGAGGCCATTCTTACTGCCTCCATCACACAGAATCCATTTTCCCAATGACCCTGCCTCATCACTGACCCTCTATAATTCTTTTTTTTTTTTTTTTTTTTTTTGGTTTTTGGTTTTTGGGCCATACCCGGCGGTGCTCAGGGGTTACTCCTGGCTGTCTGCTCAGAAATAGCTCCTGGGAGGCACGGAGGACCATATGGGACACCGGGATTCGAACCAACCACCTTTGGTCCTGGATCGGCTGCTTGCAAGGCAAACGCCGCTGTGCTATCTCTCCGGGCCCCTCTCTATAATTCTTTTGGGGACACCGATCTGATCACATTTCAGGTATACAGTACTGGTTTTGAGGCTGATATCACCAGGGCTTTTTGGGGCAAGTGCAGGCACCCTTTCCCCTTATCTTCCTTCTTCCAGGAGGCTGGCAACTGAGTATATACCCCTGAAATTCATAGTATCAGGAATAGTATTTTAAATTTCTGGACAACTTCATTTTTTTTATGTTGTTATGCCTAAAGAATCACCCCAATTTAACAGAATGGACAGCTAACAACAGATTACTAAACCTTCTGCCATTGTATTAATGACTTCATAGGAGATAAAGTAATTTTCATATATGTACTTGCTCCTTTCTTTTTTCTTTCTTTTTTATATTCTCTTCCATTTTTTTTCTATTTTTCTCTCAGTAACTTTGCTTTAACTTATCTGGAAACAAATGTATTATGATCAATTATGTCAACTATATAATGCATTTTCATTAAATAAATTTTAAAAAGTTTTAAAAAAGAGTGCATTCTTGAGCAATCAGATTTTTGTACGTCATATAGCTGACAAGGGGTTGATATCCAAAATATATAAAATACACCAACTGAACAACAAAAAACAAGCAAGCCTTCCCCTACCACCAATGAATAAAATACCTCCTTATACATATGTCTCACAAACAAATGAGAAATGTTCCACATCACTTGATATTAGGGAAATACAAATCAAAACCACAATAAAATATCAAAACATAGGAATCCAGAGAGAAAAGAAAAAGTCAAATTCCAACTATTTGCAGATATGATACTGTATTTAGAAAAGATTCTACATAAAACTTCTTAGAAAAAATAGATTTATATAGTAAAGTGGCAGGCTACAAAATTAATAAACAAATGTCCATGGATTTTGAACAAGCAAATGATGAAAGGGAAGAAATGGATACTTTTTAAAAAAAAAATCCCATTCTGGGGCTGGAGCAATAGCACAGCGGTAGAGTGTTTGCCTTGCATGCAGGAGATCCAGGATGGACAGTGGTTCAAATCCTGGCATCCCATATGGTCCCTTGAGCCAGGAGTGATTTCTGAGATCATAGCCAGGAGTAATCCCTGAGCTACAATAGGTGTGGCCCAAAAACAAACAAACAAAATCCCATTCACAACTGTGCCTCAGAAGATCAAGTACCTCATAATCAACTTAACTAAAGAGGTAAAATAGCTATATAAATGAAACTATAAAGGGGATGTGAGAAATGGAAATATTGACATTTGTATCCTATGTTCCTTGCAGCACTATAGCCACAATAGTCAAAATCTGGGCACAACCCAAGCATTCAAGAATAGATGTCTGGGTAAAGAAACTATAGTGTGTATATATATGTATGTATACATGTAAATGTTCATATACATATACATATAGAGAGTGTAATAGAATTTGGTCATAAGAAAAGAGAGAGACAAACTTTGCTCCTATATGGAGGGACTTGGAGAGTATCATGCTGAGTGAAGTTTGGCAGCAGATGAAAGCCCAACACAGAATGATCTCTCTCATATGTGTGATATAGAAGTAAGTAGAGTAACAAATAGCCAAAGACAATGAAACCAAAGAACATGAGAATTGGTATTCAGTAAGAAACATGACACTAGAGGGGGCTGGAGATAGGATAGAGAGGGGGAACATCTATGGGGAAGGGAAGCATTCAATCAGGAGGAAGAAGTGGTGTGAAATGTGGTGAAGTGTTAGTACGAAACCTATCAACAATAGTACACTATGGCTTATCACAATGCAAAAACATGTATACATATGTGGTTTTATATGTGTGTGGGTGTGAAAAATAACACAGCAAGTAGGGTGTTTGCCTTGCACATGGTTAACCTGGATTGTCTTGCACACGGCTGACCTGGGTTTGATATCTGGCATTCCATATGGTCCCCCAAGCCTACCAGGAGTAATATTCGAGCTCAGAGCCAGAAGTAACTCCTGAGTGCCCCAGTTGTGGCCCAACCCCCACAAAAAGGGCAGACTAGTGGGTGGAAGGCATATGGGTTGGAGATGGGGAGTGTTGATATAGGAAATGGGACACAGGTAAAGGGATAGGTGTTGAAGCTTTGTATTCCTGAAACCCAATAATAAACAACTTTGTGATTTTACAGTGACTAAACTCAAAAAATTATACAAAGGGAAAAAAAAATAAAATTTCAATACATTCTGCAAAAATGACCTATATAAAAAAGATTGGAAACAGTAAGTGCTAGCAAGAGTGCGAATTAAGTGGCCGGAGAGATAGCATGGAGGTAGGGTGTTTGCCTTTCATGTAGAAGGTCATTGGTTCGAATCCCAGCATCTCATATGATCCCCCGAGCTTGCCAGGAGCGATTTCTGAGCCTGGAACCAGGAGTCTACTGAGTGTGACCCAAAAACCAAAAAAAAAAAAAAAAAGACTTAAAATGACCCTGGCATAGTATTGGTAGGAATGTAAATAATGTAGCATCTATACAAAATAGGGTGGAGAGGCCTTAAAATTTTTACAATAGGGGAAAGAGACATGTAGAGGATAAAAGAGAGATTAAGACAGTTGCCTTGAATGTACCTGACCCAGTTCAATCCCCATCACCACATATGATTCCCCCAAGTACCATCAGAGATGACACATGAGCATAGATTCAGGAAAAAGGCCTGAAGCACGGCTAAGTGTGGTTTAGAAAAAGAAATAATCTCCAATATTTTTAACATGAAAATCCCATATCATATAGTTATGTCCCTTTGAGGCAGTATTCAAAGGGTAGAAAAATACTGCATTGAGGAATATTTCACCTAAATGTTCAAAGCATTATTCACAATGCAAAATCATAGAATTAACTTAAATGGCTGACAACAGGTACATGACTAAGGAAGATGTGCTTTATCTACTCCATAAAATATCACTGTGTTATTTAAAAAATGATACTGTGTCTACTGGAATAAAATGAGTGAAACTGGTGGTTATTGTTCTAAGTGAAAGATCTGAAGAGTTTGACTCATGCAGATACAAAGTGCAAAAGCAAACCACAAAAGGCAAAAAACTACTAAACTCAGAAGGAGAAGTTTCCAGAGATAAAAGGGGAGTGCAAAGGTAGGTAATGGGTCTAGATAGGTCATTTTGATAGGATCACTCAAACTGGGTACTTCACTGAGTCTTATATACAGAGAAATGTGTAGCTGTATCCTAAAATCTCATAGTGTGCTAAGTCAATAATAACTCAGTAAGAAGGAGAAACATTTTAAATAAAGTATTAAGTTTTTAACTGATTTACATTTTATATAATGTAAATATATTTACTCTGGCAGTAGCTCAAGAGATAAAATAAGGGGCTGGAGAGATAGCATGGAGGTAAGGCATTTGCCTTGCATGCAGAAGGACAGTGGTTTGAATCCTGGCATCCCATATGGTCACCCAAGCCTGCCAGGAGCAATTTCTGAGCATAGAGCCAGGAGTAACTCCTGAGTGCTGCTGGATGTGACCCAAAAACAAAAACAAACAAAAAAAGAGATAAAATAAGGGTCTAAAAAATATAGGTCAGAGCAATAGCACAGTGGGTAGGGCATATGTCTAGCAAGCAGCTGAATCAGGTTCTATCCCTGGCATCCCATATGGTCCTCTGAACCTCCCAGGAATAACTTCTGAGAACAGAGCCAGGAGTAACCACTGAATACCACCGAATGTGGTCCAAAAACCAAAATAAAATGTCTAAAAAGTAAATGAGAAAATTGATGTCCAGTTTTCATATGCTAAATGATACGTCAAAAGCTGAATAGCACAAATTAAGAAGGAAAGGACAGGAGTGGAGAGAGAAGAATAGTATCTCCATAGAGGCAATCTGGGTGGGGTTGGGGGATGACAGGGAAATGGGGGACACTGGTGGTGGAAAATGAACACTGGTTAAGGGATTGATGTTGGAATATTCTATGAAACACAACCATTTTTTAACTATTTCTCATGGTGGTTCAATAAAAAAATTTTTTTAAGAAAAGGAAGACAAGCACATGAGACTTGACTGAGACCTCAATCAATGGGACATTGACCATCCAACCTTGAACCCCAGATCCCAGCCTTAGAACTGGCAGTTTTCTGCACCAACACCAGGAATCAAACTCCCTCTGGGGGAGATCCTAATCTTCTGGCATCAACTTGTTCCAGGGTAGGTTCATATGACACCCTGAATATGAGGAAACAGCAAAGGGAAAAAAAAGATGCCTTTCTTTTTTAAGGGAATTCTCCTTTCACCAATTATTTATTTTATAGTTTTGGTTTGGAAGCCATACCCAGCATTACTCACAGCTTTCTCCTGGCTTTGCACTTAGGTATTACTCTTAGGGTGTTTAGGGACCATGTCATGTCAGGGATTGAACCCAGGTTGAGTACATACAAAACCAACCCAACTTAGTCACTTTTCTATCTCTTCAACCCCAGCCCCTTAATTCCAGATATCTTTTTTTTTTTGGGGGGGGGGCTTCCGGTGGAGACCAGAAGGCCTGCTGGACAAATTCTAAAAGAGCTGTAACACTTAATTCCAGATTTCTGTCTGAACAAATAAAAACATAGTGATGAGATAGGTACAAAATAGGAAAAAAAAAAATAGGAGCATTTGAAAAGCCATACTTATTAACTTGAAATTTTACCACAAAATTACAAAAATCTAAACAATGTGGTACCAAAGATATACATACAGACAAAAGTATAGGGAACCTAGAAATAAACTCTTGTATATTTACCAAGTGAGTTTTGATAAAGCTGCTCAGAGAATTCAATAGGAAAAAGAAATATTTTCAACAAACATGCTAGTAAAATTAGATTAGGATATGCCAAAGAGTGAAATGGGATCCTTACCAGAAACTTTGTACAAAACAACGAAAAAAAGATCCAACCTAAATATAAAAGCTAAAGCTCTCTAAAGGAAATTTGGTGATAAAGTTTCTGGAAGTCAGATTTGACAAAGATCTATTAGATACGATACCACAGACATGGGAAACACTTGGGAAAATAGGGAAATAGGAATTTATCAAAATTAAGAACTTGTATGCCTCAAAGGATGCTATCAACATAGTAAAAAAAAGAAAGTGAAAGAGAGGAAGGAAGGAAGGAAGGAAGGAAGAAAGGAAGGAAGGAAGGAAGGAAGGAAGGAAGGAAGGAAGGAAGGAAGGAAGAAGGAAGGAAGGAAGGAAGGAAGAAGGAAGGAAGGAAGGAAGGAAGGAAGGAAGAAAGAAAGAGAAAGAAAGAAAGAAAGAAAGAAAGAAAGAAAGAAAGAAAGAAAGAAAGAAAGAAAGAAAGAAAGAAAGAAAGAAAGAAAGAAAGAAAGAAAGAAAGAAAGAAAGAAAGAAAGAAAGAAAGAAAGAAAGAATGGAAGGAAGGAAGGAAGAAAGAAAGAAAGAAAGAAAGAGAAAGAAAGAAAGAAAGAAAGAAAGAAAGAAAGAAAGAAAGAAAGAAAGAAAGAAAGAAAGAAAGAAAGAAAGAAAGAAAGAAAGAAAGAAAGAAAGAAAGAAAGAAAGAAATGAGAAGGAAAGGAAGGGAAGGTAGAAGGAAAGGGAAGAAAGAAGATGAAAGAAAGAAAGAAAGAAAGAAAGAAAGAATGAAAGAAAGAAAGAAAGAAAGAAAGAAAGAAAAAAGAAGAAAGAAAGAAAGAAAGAAAGAAAGAAAGAAAGAAAGAAAGAAGGAAGAAGAAGGAAGGAAGGAAGAAGGAAGGAAGGAAGGAAGGAAAGGAAGGAAGGAGAAAGGAAGGAAGGAAGAAAGAAAAAGAAAGAAAGAAAGAAAGAAAGAAAGAAAGAAAAGAAAGAAAGAAAGAAAGAAAGAAAGAAAGAAAGAAAGTAATAAAGAAAGAAAGAAAGAAAGAAAGAAAGAAAGAAAGAAAGAAAGAAAGAAAGAAAGAAATAAAGAAAGAAAGAAATAAAATAAAGGAAGAAAAGAAAGGAAGAACAGCAATGAAGGAAGGAAGGAAGGAAGGAAGGAAGGAAGGAAGGAAGGAAGGAAGGAAGGAAGGAAGGAAGGAAGGAAGGAAGAAAGGAAGAAAAGAGAGGAAGGAACTTTAAAAAAATTTCCAAACTGTGTATCTCAAAAGGGAACAGTATCTAGTATATATATAGAACTCCATCTTTTATGAACATTAGCATTTGGAAGTAGGGCTTCAGGAGGTCACTGTGGGGAGATGAGGTGATGAAGGCCCAAGCAGGATTAGCTTCTATCTAATATGGAGAAGACTGACCACTCCATCAAGTGAGGACACAGCAAGAAGGCAGCTTCTGCAAACCTACAAGTGACCCTCACAAGAAAAACCAAATTAAAACAGTGAGACAGACAGAAATGATGTTGTTTAAACAATCTGTCTATGGCACTTGGTAATGGCAGCCCAAGATGACTAATACTACACCCCCCCCAGATTGAAGACTCAGTCTGATCAACGGCTTTCTGAGAATACTCTAAATTGTACTCAGTGTTCTGCCAGTGTTATGTTTATGGCTAGAAAGGCTAAGTTGGTTGGGGGCCGGAGAGATAACATGGAGGTAAGGTGTTTGCCTTTCATGCAGGAGGTCATCAGTTCGAATCCCGGCGTCCCATATGGTCCCCCGTGCCTGCCAGGAGAAATTTCTGAGCCTGGAGCCAGGAATAACCCCTGAGCACTGCCGGGTGTGACCCAAAAAAAAAAAACACACACACACACACAAAAAAAACACACACACACACAAAAAGAAAGGCTAAGTTGGGGTTTCTTGGCAATTTTCTAGCAAGAAGGTTTTGTCTGAGTCAGAAATACCTTTTAGAACAAATTAAGCAAAGTGTGTGCTCTGTGTGTGTGTGTGTGTGTGTGTGTGAGTGCATGCACATTTGCATATTCTGAGTCTTAACCTCTAATACTTGATCACTACATTATTGTCACAAAACTAAACCCCTCTGCTATTTGGTTTGACTCTTAGAAGTAATTATTAGTTTTATATTAACTATGATATGGAATGTGAGATCAGGATACCTCACTTTTTTTGGGGGGGTCACACCCGGCAGTGGCTCAGGGGTTACTCCTGGCTCTATGCTCAGAAATCACTCCTGGCAGGCTTGGGGGACCATCTGGGATCTAGGGATTTGAACCAATGACCTCCTGCATGAAGGGCAAACGCCTCACCTCCATGCTATCTCTCCAGCCCCAGGATACCTCACTTTTAAATATACACAAGTTCATTTCATTAGTTATAAATGTTTCTATGCTATTGTTTTATTTTCTTCTAGAGAATATATTAACTGGTATAAAAACAGGATAGTTATTGTCATTTATATTGTCTTTTATATTGCACATGGATTGAAAAACTATTTCACTACTTTTTTCAAATGATTGAGATAAAAATAATCTTTATCACTTTATTTTCATCTGTAGTTTCAGTCATGTGAATAAAAGATGCCTTAATTGGAAAAGAAAAGTTTCTAATAATGGTATTATCTTGTTTCTAGTTGCTGGTACCAACCCAGATAGCATCATACCACAATTCTACTGGGGCAACTGTCACAACGATTCTTCCAGAAAATCTTCCATCCCTGACCAACAAATCCCCCTAGTGCTGTTCAGCTAGATCACTTCATTATGGTTCTGCATCATGTGTGACTCTTCAGTTCTATTTATTACCTAATGAATATTCAACCATTTTCATTGAAGAACAATGGCTGCAAGAACAACGCCTTTCTAAAGATAAAAGAAAAGAGACTAGGGTAGATGTACCACTTTAAAAAGTGGTATAAGCAGAAAGTAGATAAGCATTACTTCTTACCTACTCCCCTTCCTGCTTCCTCCAGGAAGCAGCAACCTAGCAAGAAGTCTCAGAGAAAGGGAAAAGAAAGGAGAAGTCATGAGGAAGAAAAAGTAAGTTTTGGCTCCTCTCTAACTCAACTTTCAGCAGAGCTGTAAATGGAAGGCACTCAGGAAGCTTCCAAGGAAGGACAAATAAGACAGCGGGAAAAGTGCTTATATTGCTGACATGAGTTCAATTCCCAGCACTGCATATGGTTCCTTGAGCACTACCAGGAGTGATCTCTGAGTACAGAGGCAGCAAGAGTAAGACTTGGGCACAGCCAGGTGTGGCCCCAAAACAAAAACAAACAAACCCAAACTGAGAAGCTTAAGAGGAAGAAATCAAAAGCAAGCCATTCGTTCCAAACACAGATCCCTCCAGGTCACCCTGGAAGTTCAGACCTTTGAGAAAGGTCTCAAAGGCTCATCCTTTACAAAGACCAAGCACTCAATCCATTTTATGGTTATTACATGTACTGTCCATCTGAAAATGCCCAGAAGCATTTATATTTCATGTAAATATAAGAATAAAAATAAGAATAAAGAATAAACAACTTTGGGACAGAGAGATAGCATGGAGGTAGAGCATTTGCTTTTCAGGCAGAAGGACGGTGGTTTGAATCCCAGCATCCCATATGGTCCCCTGAGCCTGCCAGGAGCGATTTCTGAGCATAGAGCCAGGAGTAACCCCTGAGCGCTGTGGGTTGTGACCCAAAAAGCAAACAAGAATAAACAACTTTTTTTTCCCAAGAAATATGCCTGATTCCAGGGGAGCACAACTTCCTGATTGGGAGCCAATCAGTAGGTATGCATGAAGTTGTAAATCTCTACTTCCTGTAGTAGAATCTGGGCCAGGGGACACAGGTACCTTGCCTGCCAAAATGGCAAGAAGTCCAAGAGGGCAAGAAGTCCAAGAAGCAGACCAAGGAAATGGACAAGGAAGAAAAGGCATTCAAGCAGAAACAGAAGGAGGTACAGAAAACACTTGAAGAACTAAAAGCCAGGGCTACAGAGAAGGGCCCCCTAGCCACTGGTAGAATTAAGAAATCTGGCAAGAAGTAAACTGTATCTTGTGCTAGATGCAATGGAATCTTTAATTCTATTATTAGTTAAACTTCTAGATTCCCTTAGTGGCCTCTATTGCCAACAGTAGCTAGAATGAAGTATTTTGGAACACAATGTACATTTAAAAATAAAATTGTGTAGGGACCAGAGCAATGGCACAGCAGTAGGGCATTTGCCTTGCACACAGCTGACCCAGGACGGACCCAGGACGGTTCCCCCTGACATCCCATATGGTCCCCCAAGCCAGGAGCAATTTCTGAGGGCATAGCCAGGAGTAACCCCTGAGCATTACTGGGTGTGGTCCCCCAAAATATAAACTTTTGTAAAAAGATAATAATAGCAAGCAAGAAAGAAACATACCTGATTCCATTCACTTGTGATTCGCACTATAATGCAGTAATCATTTCCTGTTTTCAAGGGTGCATTGTAATACTTCCCATAGTACAGCCTATCTCCGATAGAGAGCTCCATGGCCTCATCTGTCACATCTTTGGCCAATAGTTCTGCAGCCACATATCCATCAACATTAGAAGTGTTGCTAAAGAATGAAGTAGCTCCTTTAGATTCACAAGAAAATGTACTTTGGAGAGCCAGGGGAAGCACTAACACCTGATAGGAACTACAAGAAAGAAAAAAAAAAAGAAAATGCTGATCAGATTCTTGCCTGGGGATTCATTCACTCCCTTACTCCTATTATAGAATACCCACTATGCACAGAGCACTTTTCCCTGCACAGGAGATGAGGCACATGGACATGGACTTAATGGTCTGACAGCTCCAATTGCCATGGATCTCCAGCCTTAATGCCAGACAATAATAAATAAAATTCCTATTCTCACTATGGGTGAATGCTGAGGACCCCCCTCCTTTAGCCAGAAATCATGACTGCCCATACCTTGCCTTGTGCATGTTTGTGGTAAAGTTGATCTAATTAGAGGGAGTTTCACGTGGGCACATAAAGGCCGCTGTGAAAGGACTTAGCAATCACATGGAAGCCAGCTGTCTCCAAGAGTCAATGTCCAAAGTCTGTTGACCATCACATGGCACACAGCACATGGCACATGGCCACAGGATTACACAAAGCTCCTGGCAACTCACAGATCAATACTGAAGTTCATGTGAAGAGAACTGGGGCCCAGGAATGCAACATCAATCGAATTTAATGGGACCCAACAATATCCTGCAATAGCTAGAAAGAAAAGGTTTCATAGATACCTGGTGAAACCATTTCCTACATGCAGACACAGAGACACAAGGGCAGTGAGATGTCATGTCATGTGATGTCGTACACTTTATTACTTAACCCACCACAGAGAAAATCTGTCAGTGAAAGGAAACATTTAAATCAAATAGCAAGAAGAATCAATGGTGCCTTCCTTTACTCCCACCTATGTGGGGCTTATATCATGCCTTTGACAGTAAGTGTTTGAACATCTCCTATTTCTAACAGGCTAGAAGTCAGTGTTACTTTAAATGATTTCTCTTTTATCCTTGCAAATCTTTGCATAGGTCTTTGGCTCTGACTGACTCTCCCACCAAGATTTCTTGAGCTGAAATTTTAATAAAGAGAAAAAATAGGCATCATCACCAAGTATGATTTGGATGTCTTCCAGGACTCATCAGACCACGTCATTCTATTTTACCAGTAAATATAAACTACCTGTTCCATATGCCTGGGGCCTTATCTTGCTCTCAAGAATCTATGAGTCACCAAGTTAAGAAAAGGAAGCTTTCCCTTAACAGTATGGGTTAAGATTCGGAAGCTTCCACCCACGAGGATTCCACATGTTCCAGGTATCCTTAGGGTTCTAATTTCTACAAGTCTGGATTCAGTCATGGGTTTCATTTTGAAAGGTGCAACGGAAAGCCTAGAGGTCATGAGTTGTCTGTCACCATGGTAAATATTTACTGAATGTCCATTGCAGACATGAGAACACTTGCAATAGCCCTAAGCTCTGTGAATCAGGGCAGGGGAAAGAAGGAAACGTAGAAGCAGTTCCATCCTATCACACCTTCAGATTCCCACTGTCTTCCTATGCAGGTGTCAGGTTCAAGTCAAGGTTCAGAGGAACACATTGGCCTGTTGAGGCACCATGGAGAAGGCATAAAGAAAGCATGCTCCTCATTTAGCATGATCATCAGCCTCTGCCTCATTGGACAATGGCCCTAATCCTCACCTCCATCCCATATGAACTCTAAATCTCCAAGATTGGAGTTGGAACATATGCTGTGGTAATAAGCATCCCCCTCCCCCATAAACTTTGTACTCTGGCAGGTATAGGACATACAGGTTTGAAGGAAGCCTAGCAACAGGCTATACTGACTCCCTAATATCACCCAGTTAAGGACACCTTGGTCCCCAAGTTTCTGGCTTTATCATGTGGCCTCCTCTTAAATTTAAGCCTGTCTCACCTATAAACTACTATGAACAAGCAAGCAGGCTGAGGAAATTACCGCTTTTTCCTGCTTGCAATAGGCACTGATGACGCTAGGGAAATAGTTTTGGCTATTTGAAATCTGAGTGTTCTGGAAGGATTTTTTCCCTCTTTCTCACTGCCACCCTCCCTGAAATGACTCACTGACTTCAACTTCTACTTCCTGTCTTTAGCCGGCACAAAGCTACAAGGGCAAGCTGTCACCTAGCTCTTCGTCTCGCCTTACGTAACTATTTGGCCCCAATACCATGTCTTGCCAATTCTCCCAGTCAAGTGATATCATCACCTCTGTTCTCTTTATAGCAACAGAATGACAGTGTCTTTCAGTAACCGGTCAGGAATCAGAGAGGTTCAAGAAACAGGACAATCTATGATTTATCCATCTCTGGAAAGATCTCTGTGAATTAATTGAACTCAAACTAATGGAAAAGCAGAAGTTCAAATTTTATTATAAATGGATCCACAAATTATATATCCAGACTTTAAATGTAATTTTTTGGCCACACCCAGCAGCTCTCAGACGTTACTCCTAGCTCTGTGCTGAGAAGTCACTCCTGGCAGGCTCTGGGGACCATATGGGATGCCAGGAATCAAACCGGAGTCCGTCTGGGATTGGCTACATACAAGGCAAATGCCCTACCACTGTGTTATCACTCGGCCCCTAAAAGTCATTTTTTAAATATCTCCATTTATATCTAGTGCTGAAGGGTCTTTGACTGAAGACTCAAGAGACAGGGGATATACGTCAGCCCCCTATACCTCCTTGACGTGTTCTTGTGAGTGAGCTGTTCATTTCCACCTGTGACTTTCAACCTTCATCTCAGAGGACTAGAAAGATAGTACAAGGTGAACACATCTGCCCTGCAATATAGCTGTCTAGCTCAATCCTGGACACTGTATGGTCCCCTGAGCACCTGTTGGGAGTGAGTCCTGAGCAATGAGCTATGAGCAGCCACCCAGCACCCTTGGGTATAGTCCCAAAAGGCTTTCCCCAAAATCTTGACCTCTGAAAATAATCCGGTGTGTCCAATCTTACCATGACCCCTTGTAAATATAATACTTAACTATACAGAGTAGAGTCCTTTAACTAGGACAAACTGATTCCAAAACTATCCATTCAATACCAATTAATACTGATCAGTGACCCTCTGATGACCCTGGAAGCAGTATCTTGCACATAATTGAATTCATAATTGAATCTATGTACAAATGGTACTTTCAGAAACCATGATAC
The DNA here is from genome assembly GCF_024139225.1 of Suncus etruscus. Taxonomy (NCBI): domain Eukaryota; kingdom Metazoa; phylum Chordata; class Mammalia; order Eulipotyphla; family Soricidae; genus Suncus; species Suncus etruscus. The sequence continues at coordinate 84,430,904 of NC_064848.1, forward strand.
CAAACCATCTACCCCATAAGAATTGTTAAATACAGGAAAATATGCTCTATCTCCACTCAATGATAAGGTATTCCTGATCCACCCTAAATAACAGATGTGTGTGAATACAAGGAGAACCAAGGACAGGCCTGACTTGTTGGGCAAGCACAGGCTGAGTAAAATGTTTCTCTGATGACCAAAGGTACTAAGGATATTTCTTGAATGATAGCGTCCAAACACTGATCTCTGGTGCTTCAAGTGTCCTTCTCATTTGAAAGGGGACTGGTTAGCAGTCAAGGCCCAGTTGGTATTTAAGGAAACCAAAAAAAAAAAGGCACCCCAACAACTGGAGTGCAATTAAAAGAGGTATCTCCTAAGTTAAGCTGGAATTTATAGAACACACCCTTGGAGCAAAAGGCACTTATGGTAAAAGGGCAGCTACTGACCTGATGGGTCCATTTGTCTCCTTAGCTCTCCTCAGTCTCAGGCGAGGGAGAGGCTTTCCATGCACAGTGTGGAAATCCACTTCTGGAAGCAAGGGCTCTGACATGCATGGAAAAGACAAAAGGTGACAATCAGGGCCAGGAGAGCACAAAGAAAGGGGTCCCTGAGCAAGCTCTAGAGGGCCAAATTCCTCTGTAAGGAATAATGAGCATATTCCACACAGGCCACAGCACTGAGGAATCTTAAATACAGTGAGCTAGATAAACTAGAGCAGGGTGGTAGAGTGGTGCCATGCAAGCCTCCATGAGAGAAGGCCCAGGGCTTAAGTCCCCTATACCACTAAGGAGGAAAAAGTATTGGACCCCAAGGAACAAAGGCTGCTTTGTGATACAAATGTGAAACATCTAGAAAAGGCAGATTCATGGAGACAGAAGTGGGCAGACAGAGGCTGCCTAGGGCTGGGGAGAGAGTGGGGAGATAGGGAAGGAGGACTTAAAGATTTTTCAATTTATTTATTTAAAGAACCGTGATTTATAAAGTTGTTGACAGTTGAGTTTTAAGCAAATAATATTTCAGCAACAATCTCACCACCAAAATCAACTCCCCTCACCAGTGCTCCATAACCCATCATCCCCACCCCCCACGCTAACCCCCTTGCCATGTCACCTTGACAGGAACATTACAAAAATTAGTGGCTGCAACTTAGAGCTCATGTTATCAATACTACTGAACCTGTGCTTTGGATATATAGCTATACTGCTCTCCCATATACCGATGTAACAGAAGCCCTGTTCCCCCATGACTTCCCTTTCATCTTCTTTGTTGTTGCCTTGATTTCTTTTCTTCTACTTCCTTCTCCTCCCTAAGCTCTGGGGTCAAAAGTAATCTAGGGTGATCAAGGGTGATCCCTCCTTTACTATGTTATTTTGGGAAGAAGAACTTGATGCTTAGTGGTCACATGTTTTTTTTTTTTTTTGGTTTTGGTTTTGGTTTTGGAAACAGACAGTGATCATGCTTATATAACCCTCCAAATGTACCTAATGCAATGAGCTGATGCTAGAAAAGAGGATATTGTTTCTATATTTTACCATCCAAATATCTCATTCACAAAATATGGCGAGACCCCCATACTGGTGGAGGGTAGATGCTGTGGACATCAATGTTTACTTGGTAGACAGGTTCCTATTTATGGAAGCAAGAAATCTGCTTTCCCCATTCTTTAGCACTCTCTGTCTTGTGTTTACTCTTTCTAGAAATGAAGATTCCCACACAGATTTTCCACTGGAAAGAGAAACAAACTAGCTTACACCAGGGTCTAGCATTTCATTGGTGGTTTCATTCATGGTATCAGTGTCCTGGTTGCCATTTTGGTCTCTGGGTAACACAGCTAAGATGCACTTACCAGGCACTCCCCAAATGCCTTAGCAGTTTCCTAGCTATGCTCCTCTTATGAATCTGCCCGAGCAGCTACCAAGTGGATAAGCTGCATGGAAGCAAGTCTTTCCTCTGCTCTAGAAACCCTTCAGGGCCCTTGCAACAGCAACTTCTTTCCTCTCCAAACTCTTGGGAAATCTCATCAACCCACCCCTCTACCCTTTCTTTCTTGGCAGGGCTGGGTACCTATGGGACAGACACTTGCTCTTCCTTGCTCCTGCTCCAGCACATCAGACAGACCCTGAGTCAAGGTCAATCTGAGACCAGGTGTGCTTGCAACCCTCCTGATTCAGTTTCCTTTCAGGTGGAGCCTGAAATTTCAATCTGAGGACAGATCCTAAATGCTTCATTTGGGCCTTAGAGCCAAGTTAGTTCTATTCAGGATGCCTATCATTTCATGCCCATCTCACATTTGTGTCTTTCTGAAGTAGTACAAAGCTGTACAAGAATGATTGCCTCAGGGAGTCTCATGGTATTGATAAGAAAATAGCATGTGGCAATGTTATGAAATGTGTTCACAGTCAGCACTTGGCAGAACCAGGATTTGAACCCCTGTGTTGCTGTGCACATCTTCTTTCCCCTAAGCAGCCACAGTAATTAGCTATATGAATCACACTGACCAGTGCATTTATATTACTTCTAGCATCTATTTGTTTCGGAGCCAGACACAATGGTGCTGAGTCTCTTTGCTCAGAAATGTTCCCTGATAGTGCTCAGGGAACCATAAGTGTTGCCAGGGATTTGAACTGAGGGTCAGCCACACATAAAGCACCTGCTATGTTGTCTCCATCCCCAAAAGTTCAGTTGTTGTTGTGTTTTGGTTTTTTTTTTCTATTTTGGTTTTCAGACCATACTCTGCAATGACCAAAGTTTACTTCTGGTTCTGTGCTCAGGAATCACTCCTGAAGGTATTCAGGGACCATATGGGATGCCAGGGCTCAAGTTCACAGGCAAGTACCCTACCCCTTGTACTATTGCTTTGGTCCCCAAATTTCACTGTAAAACAGAGCCCACAAACTCAAGAAGCCTAGAAAGATGTGCATGACGATAGGTACAGAGAATTGGAGCCAATGAGAGCAGAAAGACCATAATTAAGTGGTAGAGGTCAGCAGTGTAATGCTGTGGGGATGACACAGGCACTGGTTGACTCATCTGTAAGAGAACAAAAGAGTCGACCAGAGAGAACTGGAGGAATAGTACAGGGGCTAATGTGCATGTGCCTGCATGAGGCTGGCCTGGGTATGATGCTAGGTACCACACAGAGCCAGAAGTAGCCTTTCAGCACTGTCAGGTGTGGTCCCAAGCATACAGATATACACACACATAGCAGACAGGGAAGAGATTAATTAAGGCAAGACAGAGCTTGAGGTACATTAAGTGTATGTTACTGGCTCTTAAAATAGCATACAAGCCACACCCATGGAGTAGTAAGTGTACTAAATGTTTCCAGCCACTCTGGGTGACATCATCTCGGCTTTCTTGGTGGCTCAGGCAGGTGAAGTCATACCACCTGGAAGGTGAGGCCAAGTGTGTAACCCAGGTCAACACCAAACTCAAACACCAGCACCGCCACATCACCATGCTGAGATAATACATTCACTCCAGTGGTCTTGATCTGGAACCCCAGAATGACAAATCCCTGGAGGAACAAAGGGGCACCTGAGGCACTCCCAGCTTGTGTTCCTAAGGAACAGAAGATGAAAGGTCTGAGAGAACTGAAGGCCAAGGATCCCTTCATTCAGAGGCCTCTGAAGGGTAGCAATGAATTCCTTGTAACTGAGTTTCTGTCCCAGACACTGGGACCTAGAATGAGCTGCCATCTGCCTATGTACACACATGTACATGTGTGCGCACATACACACACGATCTGTAAGAGAGCTGAGAGAGAGGCAGTACCAGGAGGAAGGAAGGACATCTGTTAGAGTCAGTCCTCAAGCTTCAAAGCCAGGACACTGAAGAGTTGTGGGTCTAGAATTAAACGTCAATATAGGAAATAATCCACACAAACTAATGAGGGTGAAACGGGTTCAGGAGTTCCAACAGGTAAACCTTCCACTCCTAAGAAGCAAGCTGCTCCAAGGAGAAGTCAGGAAACGCAAGAGAGCATTTTCCTAAGACCCAGGATGTTTATTGGAAAGAATCAAACCACACCCTGGGGTGGAGAACAAGTGGTCTAAACACCAATCCAAGGTACTACATTCAAAAGATGTTTACAACCAATGAGTAACAAGGCGTATACTTGACCAGTTAATCCCATTGACTACATGTCACCCTCAACCTGTTTTGGATTATTTTGTGCAGCAACTCTGCTTTAGACTCATTCACCTTGGATTGGAGATATGGCACATGAGGTAATTTTACAGACCTCTGTCAATTCCAGGGACCAGAAATAGGTCCCACACACCTTAGGAGGCCAGTGGGAAGAAGGGTCTCAACTAGGCTCTGGCTCTAACCATTACTCCCTCATGAGTCCATCACTGTATTGTGGGAGGTGAAGGAAAGAGAAAGAGACAATCAAATAAGCATGTACCTCAAGAAAAAAAAAAAAAAGAATGTACTTCCAGCACCACAATGAAGAGTCAAGTCATCACAGACATCACTCAACCAATTAGGAAATAAATTTGGGGGTAGGAAATTATAATTAAGCCAAATTTAAAAAGGAATGTGTCTGCCAGGATTATTTTAAAGAGATTTCAAGTGGGCTACTTCTATGCCCATAATGCTCGCATACCAGGGAGAATCATGCTTCCTGCATTCAATGTCTCTGGGTCTACCAGAATAGAGTTGAGCGAACAGGCCTGAGTCATGATGGAACATATCACATGCTATGGGGTGCAGAGGAAGAGAATACTGACAAGGGTGGCGGAGCTCAGGGGATGAGGAGAGCTTGAAGAGGAGATCCTATTGCATGGAGGATCAGGAAGGGAAAGAGCACGCAGGAAGAGAATGCAAGAGGCTGAGGGTCCACTGAGCAACAGACTGAGAGATATAGACACAGGTCATACCTGAGGGGCAGGAAAGAATGAGAAGTAGGAGCCAGAGATACAATCCATCAGGCAGGGCACTTGCCTTGTATGTGACCAACCCAGGTGGCTCCCAGAGACCACTAGAAGAATTTCTGAACTCAAAGTCAGGAGTAATCCCTGAGTACCATTGGGTGTCCCAGATGATTCCCCAAACCCATCAGGAGTAATTTTAGAGCAAGAAATAATCTGAGTACTGCTAGGTATGGACCAAAAAAATAAATTAATTAATTAAGGGGCCGAAGCGGTGGCGCAGAGCAGTAAGGCATCTGCCTTGCCAGCACAAGCCTAGGACAGACCGCAGTTCCATCCCCCGGCGTCCCATGGTCCCCCAAGCCAGGAGCGATTTCTGAGCACATAGCCAGGAGTAACCCCTGAGCATCACCGGGTGTGGCCTCAAAAAACAAAATTAATTAATTAAAATTTTGTCATTTCCTTTGTCTTCTTTCAGGCCACATTCAGGGCTGCTCAGGGAAGTCTGTGCTTCAGGGATTGTACCCACACCTCTAGCATGCAAAGCACTCAGCATGTTGCCCCTCCTCTCTCCTCTCCCCAGGATTACATGATTAAATTATATATTTACACTATGATAGTCCTACCATGTGTCTGATCAGCAACATACCATATTTTCACTCTATAAGATGCACCTAACCACAAAGGTTAGACAAAGAAAACAAGAAAAAAATCATTCTAAAGCAAATGGTGCAACGTGAGACGCCATCAAGAGACAGTGGCTGAGAATGACCAGCCTGCGAGGCCAAAGTATATTTACAATATGCCAGTACACAGCTGATTAAACACATTTACTTAACTTGTTTTTTATCAGAAAATAAAATTAAAAAAAAACAATTTTTTAAATACTCAGGCTTCAGCTCCAGGTGGCATTTGCTTCATAAAATGCATGTTTGGAAGGGAAAAATGTGCATCTTATGGTATGAAAAATACAGTACATAGCGGCTGACTTAAAGATTTAACTGAAAAAGAGCAATTTATCTTGTCCTGGCTGTCCAAAATTAAGGTGTAAAATGGCCCTGGTCTGGGGCCCAGGAGATAGCTGAAGAACAAACCTGGCATGAAGACCTGGGTTCAATCCAGGCACTGCATGTTCCTCTGAGTGCTGCAGGGAGCAAATGGTGGCTACAAGAATTGAGAAGATGGGCTGGTGATGAGACACTAGTGGGTGGGGAGTAGAATTTGGCAGAATTTGAGGGAGAGAGCGGAGACAGGATTTGGAATTTGGCAACTGGGTCCAATGGCGATGCTATGTATCAAGATCTAGGGAGCTTGTGCAGAAGCACTCCCTGATGGTTCTGAGTGATTGTGCCTACCCTGTAGGCAAGCAGGCACAGGAACAGTGCACAGGAGAAGCTAGGGTGCTCTGAGTGGAGCCTCAGGAGAAAAGGGTGCAGGCACTGGAGGGACAGATATGTGTGGGGGGGAGGGCTCGCATATGAAGAGAGACAACTTCAGGCCTCTGGGAAACCCAGGCATGGCAGACACATTGAGAAAGACTCCCACTGTTTTCATTCAATACTATATAAAAACCTCGAATTTTGGGCCAGAGTACAGCAGATAGGATACTTGTTTTCCAAGCACAAGGGCCAGGTTAGATCTTTGGCATCCCATATGGTCCCCCTGAGCCTGCCAAAAGTGACCTCAATGTACGGAGCCAGGAACAAAGTCCTGAGTAATGCCAGTTGTGGAAAAATAAAACAAAAACAATCAAAAAAGATAAAGGTGATAAATGTAGACAAACTACTGAAATCCATGAAAGGAGGTAAAACTCACAAAAGTGAGAAAGAAATCAAAAAATTTTACTTGCATCAAAACTAAGCAGGGTTCCTTCTCAACTTTAAATTCTACACTTAAGGAGACAGAGAGATAGCACAGCAGTAGGGCATTTGCCTTGCACTTGGCCAACACAGGACAGAAGACGGTTTGATTCCAGGTATCCTATATGGTTCCCAGAGCCTGCCAGGAGTTATGTAACCCCTGAGCACCACCGGGTGTGACCCAAAACGAAACAAAAAACCTCTACACTTAAAATAAATACAAGTAATCACACATAAATACAAGGCATGAGAAATGAGAATCTGTTGCAACAGAAAAGATTGCAGCTAACCTGTTAGCTCTCCAGATGTCACAACACTCTCCACTTCCCATCTGTACAGAAGGAGATTTAGCCTCCCAGGAAAAAGAAATAATTTTTCCCAATCCCACTTCTCCTTCAGCACTTTCAGGCAGGGTCCAGATACTTTACCAGTCAAGAAGACCCTCCCCCACACTATCACACACAGACCCTGAGTTTTCTGGGTTTTGTTTTTGTTTGGGGCCACACCCATCGGCACTCAGGAGTTAATCGTGGCTCTTCCCTCAGAAATTGATCCTGGCAGGCTTGAGGGACCATCTGGGATGGAGGGACTAGAACCCGGGTTCATCCCAGTTTGGCCGTGTGCAAGGCAAACGCCCTACCACTGTGCTATCGCTCCAGCTCAAGACCCTGGTTTTAAGCTTCTTGTTGAAAACACTTTCCCACTCATATTTAGTGAAAACTCAGGTTAAACAGAGATGAAAGAAAAATCATGTCTTCTGCATTTCTCTGGGGCAGTGTCTTCTTGTTTCAGGGCAGTATGAGTGTGGTGACAAATGCTCAGGACCCTCACCTGGTTATTTATTTACTTGAGATTTGGGGTCTGATTTGAAGCAAAAGAAGTCAGAGGCTGGAAGATAGCACAGTGGGTAAGACACTTGCATTTCCAGGTGTAGCCCCAAAACAAAATAAAAAGTCAGGAAGTTTCTGTAGGTAAGAAGAAAAAGAGAGATACTAGAGTACAAAACTTGAGGGGGCAGGCAGAGAGACAGAAACAGACAGACACAGAGGAAAGAAAGAAAAGAAAGAAAGAAAGAAAGAAAGAAAGAAAGAAAGAAAGAAAGAAAGAAAGAAAGAAAGAAAGAAAGAAAGAAAGAAAGAAAGAAAGAAAGAAAGAAAGAAAGAAAGAAAGAAAGAAAGAAAGAAAGAAAGAAAGAAAGAAAGAAAGAAAGAAAGAAAGAAAGAAAGAAAGAAAGAAAGAAAGAAAGAAAGAAAGAAAGAAAGAAAAAAAGAAAGAAAGAAAAAAAGAAAAAAAGAAAGAATGTGCACAAGTCCTCTCCCTGCCTTCTGGCATAACCGAACCTAGATCTCTGATGTGAATCTGAGGGTCTGAGGTGAAGAGTGCCCCTCTTCGGACCTCTGGGAACCAAGGCAACCTTCAGGAGTACGAATGGCATTTTGAACCCAGTCGAAAGAGACAGGTCTCCCCAGCTTCCCCAGGACTTGGGAGCTGATGTTCTAGTGTGGTTGGTAGCAGCCATCTGTGGAAGCAAGAAACTGGGACAGTCGAACTCGAGCTACTGCCCTGTTCTGGGCTCCCAGGGGCCCCTGGGAGGCAGAGTGGAGAAGGGGTAGGACGTTCCAAGTCCAATCCTAGAAGGGTAGTCAGAGCTAATATGACTGATCCACTGTTAAAAAACAATCGGGCATGCCCTGGACACACCTGTGTTTCTGGCCATTTTCCTGAACATCTGAAGAAGTGCATTTTATTTTTATTTTTATTTTTTGGGGGGGGACCTCCCAAGTGGTACTAGAAAGGACTTGGGCCCAACCAATGACTCTCAATCCATGGCTCAATGCAAGGGGTTGAGGATATGGTGCTGCTTAGGTCCTAGGGTGTTGCGGAGTACCCCCCCCCTGCCCCCGGCCATCAGCAAAGTGCCTGGAGGTTTCCAGGGCTACTTGGTGATGCTGGGGGGCATAAGGTGACAGGGTTCAAACCCAGTTAGGTGCACGTTAATGTTAGTCTTGGGCCTTAACCACTATTCATTCTACTCTCTCCCAACCCTTGCTTTTTCTTATTATGACTCTAAGTAAAAGGTTGCTTCATAGTTCAAGGTACCTGCCTGGCAAGGGCAAGGTCATCGTTCAAACTCCAGTGCCAGCCACACACACTTAGGTGACTGGTCCTCGGAACCTCAGAGAGAAAGGACAAGGGTGAGTCCTGAGTCTAACTCTTAACACACTGAGATGATTCTCACCACCCCACAGTCTGGGGTTGTCCTCTGAGAAAGAAAAAAATAATTAATTGCTGGAAGGAGAGTAAGGACTAAAGTGTTTGCCTCACCTACAGCTGACCCTGGTCTGACCTAGAGCACCAATACAGCCTTGAGCTGGAAGTAGCCCTTGAGCATTTGGCCCAAGCCTCCCTCCCAAATTAAATTACATTAAAATTCCTGAGACATGTGTACAGGGAGAGAAGAGAAGTTTCCCACATAAACCACCAACCTTGTTCCTTAGGCTCACGGAGACAGGAATGATTTCCATCACATCCTGTCTTCACTGTTTTCCATTAGCTTGGGCTCCACAGTGAGTATCCAGCCTCAAATATTTGCCTTGTTGGACAGGACAAGTAGTTTTCTCTATGTCATGTTTTTCTCCCTACTCCCCCCCCCCCAAATCTCTCTAGCTTTCTCTGTGTGTGATGAAAACAAATTTTGCCTGAGCTCTAGATTGAACTAGACAATGCTGGCAGTGTGTGGCTGCTCCACTGGCCCTAAGGTCTAGAATGGAAGCTGCCCTTCACCCAGTCCCAAAGGGCACATACATGCTCCCAGCACCTGCTCCCTCGAACACTTGCCTCTATCCCTCAGGACAACTCAACTCTCCTCTGAGGTCAACCATAAATTTTAAACTGTGCTTTCATCCCATTTCCACCAGGAAGATTTCATTTACAGAAGGAATTCAGCAGCTGTCCTTTCCAAATTACAAGGCCCCTGCTTAACTTTTCTGGTAAACCAAAAATTTCTGGTTTCAGCATACACTACCGGGAAAGCAGGCATGTCTTCAAGTCAAGTGATAAGATTCGGGCCCCCGACCTTTTATAGAAGAGCATTGGGGGACAGGGAGCAGAGTTGTTTTGTTTACTATTTTATAAGATCTCAACAACTTGAAGTTTCACACTTTTTTGTAAATGGAAAATTCTTTAAAGTAGGGTAAGAGTTAAAAATAAGCAGTCATGGTCTCATGGTTTTTAAGAAAATCACACAGCTCGACAGTGCTCCCTGGTGGCCAGTTGCACAAGCTTAAACCTGCAGGACTGATCTACCAAACAAGATAGAAAGTGTCTCCAAAGGGGACCACTTATACTAGAAACCCTGGTGGTAAAGGAGGGGGATGTGGGATGCATGCTGGGAACATCAGTGGAGGGAGGACAACATTGGCGGTGGGAGTGCCCCTGATTCAATATCACTATGTGCCTGAAATATTACTGTGAAGGATTTGTAATTCACTTTGGTCAAAATAAAAAATAAAAATAGGGGCCGGAGAGATAGCATGGAGGGTAAGGAGTTTGCCTTTCATGCAGAAGGTCATCGGTTCGAATCCCGGCGTCCCATATGGTCCCCCGAGCCTGCCAGGAGCGATTTCTGAGCGTAGAGCCAGGAGTAACCCCTGAGCGGTGCCGGGTGTGACCCAAAAAAAAATAAATAAATAAAAATAAATAAATAAATAAAAATATTTAAAATATATATTAAAAAAAAGAAATGAGTGTCTCATCAAAATGAAACTCCTGCAACTCAACTCAAAGAAAACATGAACAGCTGATTTGAAACAAGCTTTACATTCCATTACAAGAACCAACAAAGAGTGGGAAATTGAATAGTTTTCATTTTAACAGAAAATAATGCTCAAATTGAACCCCTCTAATCTATTTGATCTAACACCTTTTGTAATTATCCAGGAATAGTTTCACAATCACACATAGGTGCTTTCAGTTTAGGCCTCTGAAAAGATTTCTGTTGTTATACTCTGTCCTTAAATTCTTGGAGATTCTGCATACAACATAGAGACAAAAATCTGTCTAGGGGGTGACGAGCAATAGTACAGTGCAGAGGGCACTTTCGTTGCATGAGGTTTACCCAGGTTCAATCCTCAGCACAGTATATGATCACCCAAATCCTACCAGCAGTGATCCCTGAGTGCAGAACAAAGAATAAGCCCTGAGCACTGCTTGGTGATACCCAAAAACAAACAAATTCTCTGTCTTCAAAACTCTCCTACTCTAGCAAGGGAGCAAGAATCCAAACAAATAAACTCTAAAAATGTAATATCAAAAAACAGTTTCTATGAAGAAACAGAAGCCAGGAAAGTGGGTAGAGTGTGGCTAGGTGGAAGTTACTTTTGAAGTGATGGGCATAAAACACTGTAAGGGGATATCATCCCTTTAAGGATCTGAAGGACTATATGACAAAGAGGTTACCCTGAGCATGTCCCAGGAAGAGAAAACAACAGTAGGGCAGACTTGAAGGCAAGAGGAATTGGGTCTGTTTCAACCCTAGCACAACAGCAGGAAGGTAGTTGACACTTAGAAAAGAAGAGAAATGAAGACAGTGGGTGGGTGGGAGGGTCAGACCACAGGTTCTAAAATACAGAACTTGGATTCTACCTAACACTGACAGCAACATTGGGCAGATTTGAGTTAGGTATGGCAGGTTCATGTGCACATTAGAAAAAGTACTGACTCCTGAGTGTTAAGACTTGAAAGTGATGGAGATTAAGACTGGGTTGGGATTGAGGGCACCAATAGGCAACTGTGAAAACTACTCCAGTAAGGGAGCAAGAATCTCCCTTAATAAGAATCTCTTAGTAAGCAAGTTTCTTACTAGGAAACAGGAACAGGAAACTACTGAGGAAGCTGCTGCAGGAATGAAAGCAAGAGCTCTCTGGCTTGTATTGGGTTGCTAAGTAAAAAGATGAAGCTAGGAAGAAGCCTGGGCTCAGAATATACTTTGGAAGTAAGCCGACAGGGCTTGTGGAAGGATTAGAAACTGGTCAGAAATGGCAGAATCACTTGAAAACTCCCTTTGACTTAAGCACCTGGTAAATATGAAAGCAATACCCAAGGCAGACAGAGAGGCAGCCTGTATGGAAAATAGATTTGACAGAGAGGAAACAGATAAGAAATCACAAGCTCTGTTACATTCACCTCTTCCATCTTCAACATGTCTGTCTGTTCAGTAAATAGGTGCAAACAGAGAGTGGAGAACTGGAATACATAGTTTTGGGGATCCTTAATAATATCTATGACTACAAGACTGGCACAGATCACAAAGAGTTTAGAAGGGGCAGCTAAGGAATATATATAGAAGGTGGAGCAGCCTTTTTTTTTTTTTTTTGGTCACACCCGGCAGCGCTTAGGGGTTACTCTTGGCTCTGTGCTCAGAAATCGCCCCTGGCAGGCACAGGGGACCATATGGGATGCCGGGATTCGAACCACCATCCTGCATGAAAGACAAATGCCTTACCTTCCTGCTATCTCTCTGGCCCCCAAGGTGGAGTAGCTTTAATCAAAGTAGACTGAGCTGGACTAGAGTTATAATACAGTGTGTAGGGCATTTGTCTTGTACATGGCCGACCTAGATTCAATAACCAGCATCCCTTATGGCCAGCACAGCCCAACCAGGAGTGATCCTGAGTGCAGAGCCAGAAAATGGTGCTGAGAACTACTGCATGTGACCCAAAACCAAAACAAACAAAAAAAGTAACTGGAGCAGCTGAGAAGAAGTGAGTACGGTCAGAAAAATTCAAAACAAAAGAGAAGACAAATGCCCTGAAAAACACTGAGAAGAACAAGCTGGAGGGTGGCTTGGCAAGATAGAGGGCCACTGAGCAAAGCAATGAGGACAAATGTCTGTCGCATGGGAACCAGCTAACTGAAGCAGAGGCAGTGAGGGGAGCAAAGAACAGACTTCTCCATGGTGTACTTCTTCCAAGGAGTTTTATGGAAAAGGGGCAGGGGTGTGAGAAGACATTTGAAGGATGGGTTATGGGATCCAAGGAAGTGTGTTTACTTCATTTTCCTTTTTAAGAGGTACTGCCAATTTCTTGTGCAGGATTGAGACTCATTTGACCCTGGGGATGACTGGGTGTGAAGGCAAGGGATCTAATGCACCCATCTGGAGTGGCAGGGAAGAGCACTTTCTGAAATCTGACACGGATCCATGTACAGGAAGCAATCAAAGATTTGAGAGTGGGAGTCACCCTAGTTACCTCTAATTTCTCAAGGAAGTAAGAAACAAGAAGCTAATACTATGAGGATTATTAGCTCAGGAGAAAGGGAGCACCTATTTGTGAGAGGGGTGTGAAGAGGAATACAAAGTAAATTTTCCATGGTAGGGGACAAAAGTGGAACTGCTACTCATTTCTCCCTGGCCTTAACCTACTCTTCAGGACTAGCTTCTTAAACTATGGGTTGTAATGCACATAGGATCAGGCGTGTGAGGATTGTAACAAAACTTCAAAACTTGTTTTAAGGGCTAGAGAAATAGCTAGATGGACTGAGCACAAGCCTTGCATGTGGGAGATCCTGGTTTGATCCGTGAGTAATGCTGAGGGTGTTTCTCGTGCAAAGATCAGCAGTAGGCCCCAAGCACCACTGTGATGTCCCCCCAAATTATCTTCAAATTATTACCTGTGAATATTATATTTGTTTTTCTATTGTAAATATACTATGTAGACTTAAAATTTTCTAGGTCGTGTAACAATTTCTCATGCACAGGGTGTTGTTGAATGGAGAGAGTTTTAAGAAGATCTGTACAGAAAGATAGCACAGTGGGTTAGGAGCTTGCTTTGCATGCAACCAATCTGGGCTTGATCCTCAGCATTCTATATGGTTCCCTAAGCATAGAGGAGTGATTCTGAGTGCAGAGCCAGTAATCAACCCTGAGCACTGCCAGGTATGGTACAAAAACAACAATAAAATATATATATGTACAAAAATATTTGCAAGAGAATGAAAAATATGCTAGCGAAAAAGAGTAATAGAAAAACTTCTTTTCTAACATAAAATATTTCAAAATGTCCAGAGGAATCTGGCTAACTCACACGAAGTGCCCAAAATATAACCGATGTTAACATTCTGTTTCAAATTTTGTTTTTTTTGTTTGTTTTGTTCTTCTAAGAAATAAAATACTGTAGTCACAGTTGCAGGTTCCAATTCAATTCCCTCTTCCTCATAGATTATTCTTTTCCCACCCCAATCCCAGAAAAATCAGGAATGGAATCCAGGGTCTCACACATGCAAGGTAAGTCCTAGACCACTGAGCCTCTCTTCTTCCTTCTTGAGTCCATGCCCCTGGCAGAAAACAGTAATGCTCCTCTTTATCCCAGCATAACTACAGCTCATCTACAACTCCAAGTCACCAAAAGCCATTGTTCAAGACTTACCTGTTATTGGGGTTGTCAAGGAGATGACCACAGGAAGTTTGGAAGACAGAGCCTGGATGCTAACACTGTAGTTAGTACCTGGGCGCAGATCCAAACACACCTCAGGATCCTGGCTGTTCACAGTGATATTAAAGATAATTTCATGAGAAAATTCTTTCTGATACCATCTCTGACCGTGGATGTGGAACTGAAATACAGAAAGTTCACCAAGTGACTCACTTGCCTGAAAAGCTCTCAATGCCTGAATACTTAACCCTACTCAACCTTCCAAAAGTTTGAAGACAAAAAAAAAGTTTGAAGACAAGGCTTCCCAACAGTAGAGCTCTTAGGAAATAGGACAGCAATTATTGTACATACCTAGCACAAACCTAGCAAGCACCTGACCAGGGTTCAATTAATATGGTCCCTCAAGTATCACCAGACAAAGTCCCTAGAGTCCCCCAGTACTGGTAGAATGGCTGGCCAGGGTATCCCCGTTACTGCAGTGTCAGCTTCAATAGATTCTCAGGTGCTTATACTGAACTGATAGCTGGGTGACTGGCTCTTTCTGAGCTCCACATGGGATGCCCCCCAAAAAGTGAAACACAATAGTAAGGCACTATTAGTTCTAAGGCCACATTATATTGTGTCATTTATAAAATAATTTATCAATATAATAAATCATTTTCTAACTAAAATGTACATAAAGCCAAGGTCCTAAAATTGGCGACTACATCTTCTTTGTTTCACACTCACACAATGCAAGTGTGAGACATGAGATAAGGCCTATGACAAATCTGTAGGAGCAAGGCTAAAGCACATCTTCCTAGAAAGAGAACACCACACTGGGGTTCAGCAACCCAGATTTGGGCTCTGCTAGTTGGTCTGGTCAAATCTGGAAAGAAGTTTCCTATTCCTCTCATCCTCTTCAGACTCCCCTGCACTGACTCATCTGCATACACTTACACTTGCACACGTATATGCACGCACTTTCCTGTAACATCCCAATCCCTGGCCATCAGGCACATTCTTCATCCTACTGAATGTCTTCCGGTGGTGGCTCGCTCATGGCCTTTCCCTTTCTGACCCGCAGCCAAATCTAGCTTCAGGAGTTCCCCATTGAAGCTCTAAGCCTTAAACTAGGTTTAAAGCCCTAGTTTACAGACCAGTGCTGGACCAGTCCTTGGACTTTTCCCCCATATAGAAACACTGGAAACCATTGACTACTTGACAGACAGACTACTTGACAGACTACTTGACAGGCCCAGACACAGTATAGAGTCACCATACCATTTCCTCAGATGCTGCTGTGCCACATAGCCTGTGTGCGAAAAAATTCATGGCTGTCCCCTCACTCCCCAAGGTGTCTATCTCCAAGCAGGCGGCACAAGTGCCCATTTCCTTTTTCTTGATGTAGCTGTCACATTTTCTCTTCAAAACGCAGCTATATTTGTCTTGCATGTGGCTGACCAGGCTTCCATCCCCAGCAACCTATATAGTTCCCTGAACACAGCCACGATTCCTAAATGCAGAGCCAAGGAGTAACCCCTGAGCATCACCAGGTGACAAAAAAAAAAAAATGAGTATAACTGTTAGTAACTTACTAAATATATCTCTTCTGTAGAAGTTTCCTTGATGTTTCTCCACCTCAAGCAGGTATCATTAAATACTGAAATGTTGCTGATGCTATATTCTACTACAAGAGGAAAAGAATAAAAAGAATGAGAAATCAGCTTACACACAATACAAAGACACAACCTCTCATTGAACCATTTTCTTCTTTTTTTTTGGGGGGGGGGCCCAACCCGGCGGTGCTCAGGGGTTACTCCTGGCTGTCTGCTCAGAAATAGCTTCTGGCAGGCACAGGGGACCATATGGGACACCGGGATTCGAACCAACCACCTTAGGTCCTGGGTCGGCTGCTTGCAAGGCAAACACCACTGTGCTATCTCTCCGGGCCCTGAACCATTTTCTTTTCTCATTTTTCTTTTTGTTGTTTTCGGTTTTTGGTTTTGAGGCCATAACCATAACATTCAGGGTTTACTTCTGTCTCTGCACTCAGGAATTACTCCAGGTAGGCTCAGAAGATGATAAGGGATGCCAGGAATCAAACCTGGGTCAGCTGTATGCAAGGCAAAAATGCCCAATGAACTATTGCTCCAGTTCCTCATTAAACCATTTTCTAAGGTATAAGCCGCATCAGAATGATTTCACCAGTGTTTTAATTTCATTCCAATAGCAGCCTAAAGGCTGGAGTGATATTATAGTAAGTAGCATGCTTCCCTTGCATGTAGCCTATCTGAGTTTGATCTCTGGCATCACAAATAGTCCTCCAAGTCATCCAGGAGTAATTTCTGAGTGTAGACACAGAAGTAACTCCAGAATGTTGATTGATGTGGCCCAAATACCAAGAAAAAACAAAAAATCCAAACAGATGTTTAAAAAGACATTTTAAATTTTTACAAACTCAGTCTTGATCTAAAAAACTAAAGATTGCAAAATATCCAATCAGAAAATCCCTCTTAAAAGATACTAAAGTGGGCTGGAGAGATAGCATGGAGGTAAGGCATTTGCCTTTCATGCAGAAGGTCGGTGGTTCGAATCCCGGCATCCCATATGGTCCCCTGAGCCTGCCAGGAGCGATTTCTGAGCATAGAGCCAGGAAGAACCCTAAGCACTGCCGGGTGTGACCCAACAACAAACAAACAAAAAAAAAAGATATTAAAGGGCAACCCAGGGGAACAGCTTGAAGATCTAGAATACTTGTTCTTTGCACATGGGAGTTCCAGCATTACTGGAAATCCTCACATTACTGGAAACATTTCCCAGACAACATGTTGGGAGTAGCCACTGAGCACCACCAAATCTAGCCCCAAGCCAAATAAAATAAAATAATAAAAAGGTTTTTAAGGGACAGAAATATCTCAAGAAAAAACATGTAGAAAAGGCACAAGGCCCTTCCTTCCCCCTCTCCCCCTTTTGCCCCTGCTGAGGATCTACTGGGTACAGCCTCCAAATAAATAAGAAAAGTGATTTTACTACAGAGTCACCACAAGTTCCTTCCCTCATTTACTTAACTAAACTGAGCTCATTGCCGGGGTTTTGAACAACCTCATTTGCACAGATAAGCACCTGTCTAAAATTCTGTACTGAGGTCACGGTTAACAGAGAGCAGAGAATGTCCCCCAAGCAAGCAGTGTGGCAAGCAGTGTGGCATGTCCCCAGGAAAGGCAGGAGGGGTCCCTCTCAGTTTAGGCTTCCTCTATTCTCATGGGCAAAGCTACCTTGTTGGCTGTGGCCCCAATTTTCAGTAATAATCCAAAAGTGAGTTTAGCTTCAGATCTAGGACAGTTTTACTAAAGAGGCACACTCCCCTCCAAACTCTAAAGGGCTCTTATTTAATATCAAAGGGTTACTTCCTTCTACCATGATCCTGGTCTCTAAACTGGAAATGATAGAAATAGACTGACTAAGAAGTTTTCTTAAGAATACTGATGATTAATCAACCGATAAGGCAACTATTCAAACAACTTAATCAAATACAAAATAAAGTCTCACAGGGGTTAGAGCAAAGCTGTGTTGTATAAACCCACGTCTGACAGGTTCCTATGAATGAAGCTGGGCCGAGTAACTAGCTATAAGCCGCTCTCTACAGAATCAGCTTTTCACAAAGAGAAACCTGTTCCACGGGGTCATAGTTTTCTTTCCAATATTGCAAGGGAGAAAGACAGAGAAATCTAAGAAAGCAAAGTTGACTTCGTGTCATACAACCTTGCAACCCAGTGTAAAAGGTGATTTCAGGGCCAGAGAGGTGGCAGAGCAGTATGCCCTGTATGGGTGGGAAAAAGGAGTTTTGATCCCCATACCATACCAATAGGCAGCCCTGGAAGCCCTCCGCCCCCAGCACCTTTGGCAAATTCCTGTACTATTGGATCCTACCTACCACTAAAAAGATGGCCCAGTAAGTGAAGGGAGTGCCACAGGAAGTAGAGCCCTGAGCAATGCTTGGGAGTACCCTCGGAAAAGATTATCCAAGGAACCTCAACTTAAACAACTTCCCAAATCACATAACTTATTAAGTGAACAATTTTAACATGTGAGCAATTTCAGGACATTCAGAAAGGTAGAGCACGTCACTAGTAATCCACAATGCCCAAACTACCCAACAAAGGCACAACCAATCATCAGACTCACTTGATAAGATAAATCCAAACCTCAAATAAAGTATTAGCACACAGAAGTCAGTAGTACATTTGAAAGAACAAAACACTATCTCTAAAGAGTATTTGTTTCAGGAATACAGAAATGGTCAATATTGGGAATTTAATTAATTCAGAATGAAACTTGCTTTGGTTACTTTTATAATGTATAATACATTATACATTCCTGGCTTCCATATCTTAGTAAACTGAACTTGGTTTTTTAAATAAATTTTTAATTGAATCACCACAAGATAGAGTTATAAAGTTGTTCATGATAGAGTTTCAGTCATACAATGTCCAACACCCTTCAGCAGGGCACATTTCCCACCAGTAATGTCTCCAGTTTCCCTCCTGCCCTCCCCCTGCCTGCCTCAGGGGCAGAATTCTCTCTCTCCCTTTCTTCCTTTTTTGTCTTTTAGACACTGTGTCATACATATTGTTACTGAAAGGATATCATGTGGATCACTTTACCTACTTTCAGCACCCAGTTCTTGTCCAGCATGATCATTTCCAACTGTCACTGTCATAGTGGTAAACTGGACTTAATTTGACAGGAACTCTTTCATGCACCGGATCAGGTTTGATTCGCAGCACTACATTATGCCTGACCATTACCTAGTGTAACCTTGGAGGTTCCCAGCACTTTGAGGGTCTCCACAGTCACATCCCCAGCACTGCAGGGCCCAAAAAGCATCATACCTGCAGGCCCTAGCACATATCCACAGCCCAGTGGGCTGAGACTCACAGATGGGAGTCCCAGCCCCATCAAAGAAAGACTGATGATCAGAAACCACTATCTGTAGTGGCAAAATAATGAAGCATTGTCTAGTAAACTTACAAACACTAAAAGGACAAATGGCCTCATAACTAAGAGAGTCAAATACAAGGTAGAAAGAAGTGATAAATAGTCATAAATACCAGAAAAGAGGGGAAGAAATGACATAATTGCCACAAATCTGTATTTCTTAGATTGCTTCTGTATCTGGAAAAAAGCAAACAAACAAAAAAAAAACCCCACAACTATGATACTAATGTAAAACAACCAAAACCAAAAAAATACTAAAACTAAACAGGCTTGATAAAATGTAGCCTGCTACTAGAAGATACAGAACTATATTGTTTTTATACATCTTTGAGAACAAGTATGGTAGGCTAATTAACAGTGTCCCAAAGGTGCCCACAATCTGGTTCCTGGCACCCCTATTTTCTGCTTTGCATGTGGAAGAGGATCAGAGCAATGGAGATTAAGATGGGCCCATTATCCTGGATTAGCTAGATGTGTCTTGGGTTCTTATACAATAGAGACAAGATCAGGTTTAGAAAAATGAAGATAAAAGGATGAAAACAGTGGGTAAACTGTAACCACTAAAGACAGAAGGGGCCACAAGGCAGGGTAAATAGGAGGGTTCTTTCAACAGGCTCTAGAAACTGAGGGGTAGGGAAAAGGCAAGGAAATGAGTTTGCCCCCTGTTATTTCCCCAAAATAAACACAGGACTGCTGACACCTTGGTTTTAACAGTGAAAATGATTTTGACTTCTGAGAGCAAATCCATTATAATACTTAGAAATAAATGCAAGGCATGGAGAGAGATGCTTCCTGTGAATGACATAAGATAAAATAATAAAGAGATAATGCCACACACTTAAATGCAAAGATTGAAAAATGTAAAGGCCTCACTTCACCAATTAGTCTACAAATGGAATGCACTTCAAATGGTAATTTCAATGGGTCTTCTTGAACTTGGTAGTTCTCACATTAATTCCATGAATATTTAGAAAACTCTCATTATATGGCAGGCACACTTCAGGGGAATAATGATAAAAGGGGTGAGAAAATACATCTCTGCACTTAACAGAATTCAGCTTCGTGAGAAGGGGAAATTCAACAAGTAAGCAAGCTATATTTTTTAATGCCTGGCCAGAACACTATTATAATGAGTAACACATTTGCCTTGCATGAGGCCGACTGGGGTTGACTCCCAGAATCCCATATGGACCCCCAAGCACCAGAAGTAATTCCTGAGTGCAGTCAGGAGTAACCACTTAGCCTTGCTGGGGACAGCCCAAAAATAGACCTGAGATTTGGATTTAGGGAGTCTGAACTTGAGAGCTGGCTACTGAAAGTCAGACAAAAATTCAGGAGGAAAGACTCTTTTCTGGGAAGATCCTAGAAGGACAGAATCTAAACACTGAAGAAGGAAAGGCAGAAATTCTGGATGGAGAAATGCAAGAGCAAAGGTATGGAGGTGGAAAAGTTAGCACTGAAGAATTGTCAATGGATTGAAATCCAATTAGTTTAAGGATAATGGGGGGGGGTCCCTTATAGCCAAGTCTCCATAAAACCTCAAAAACAGTCTTCAGAATAGCAAATAAAACTGAAAATAGGGGTCAGAGTGATAGTACAGCAGTAGGGCTTTTGCCTTGCACATGGCCAACCCAGGACGCACCCAGGTTAGATCCCTGGTGTCCCATATGGTCCCCTAGCCTGCCAGGAGCAATTTCTGAGTGCAGAGCCAGGAGTGACCCCTGAGTGCCACAGGGTATGACCCAAAAACCAAAACAAAACAAAAAAAACTGATAAAGTCATCACATTAGAGATAATTTTAAATTACCTTTTTATAGATATTAGAGGCTGTATATTCACAAAATGATAGTTTTTAAACTAATGATAAATCGATTTTATTTTAAAAATTAAATTTCCTCCTTTTTAGGGGGGTGTCTAAATGATATACAATTCCAACAAGCTCTGTGCTCAGGAAATTCTTCTGGCTCAGATGCAGTACTGGGATCAAACTATGCTTTACCTCATGCAAGACTTTAATCCCTGCACTATCTGTATCAGTCTGCCCCCAAATAAACACTTCTTTTTGAGGGGGGGTCACACCCAGCAGCACTCAGGAGTCACTCCCAGTTCTACACTCAGAAATTGCTCCTGGCAGGTTCAAGGGACCATATGGGATGTCAGGATTTGAAACACTATCCTTCTGCATACAAGGCAATCACCCTACCTCCATGCTCTGTCTCCGGCCCCAAATAAACGCATCTTAAGAGAAAAATAAATATCAAAATTCAGAAAAGCTATCTCTCATTTGCCCACAAGTTTGCTGTAGAAATGGAAAAAGCTCTTGAAGAGTCATGTCAATGAGGAAAGGAAGCAATTGGCCAGTGAGTGACATTACGCTCAGCTAAAAGATACTACACCTTGAGTGGTGGAAAACAGATGAGGTATATTGAGGGCGCTGATACAGGCAAAAGATGAACAGCCTGGGGAGAGAAGACACTGCTTCCAGCAGGAAAATGGAAAGGAAGGCATGTTGTGCTCTTTGGAAATCTAGTGGGGACAGCAAGGAAACCCAAAATACTGCAAAGTGAATGAGAACCCTAGACCAGTCATGGGAAAAATAACAAGAATAATTTTTTAAAAATAATTTTCACTTTGATCAAAGTGGATTATAAATCTTTCACAGTAATATTTTAGGTACATAGTGACATTGAATCCCGGGCATTCCCACCACCAGTGTTGTCCTCCCTCCACCCCTGTTCCCAGCATACACCCCATATTCCCCTCCTTTGCCACCGGGCTGCTAGAATAAGTGGTCCCCTCGTGCCTAGCTTGTAGATTGGGTCGATTCTGTTGTCATTGGTTTGGATTTGGTGTTTAAATCTGATCATTTTTTATTTCTACTTAATGTTCATATGACTGTTTGGTTTTGGCACCCTCCATTATTTCCCCCTCAATTTATGAAGCAGAACAAGATGGTTCAAGTTATGAGTTTCAATAACAGAAATAATTTTAAAGCAACTGCATTTCCCTAGATGACAGAAGAGGGCACTCTCGGCTGAGTAATTGCATTAGCCATCTTAAAATGTCCTGGACTACCTTTTCCATCCCTGGACTTCACTAAAAGCCATCTTTAACTAAAAATATGATTTTTGTGTTATATGTGAGTGTGTGATGTGTGTATACATACACATATATGTATATATTTATATACAGTTAGTATATATGCATATGTGTGTACATCTACATATATACATTTATAAATGCTATACACATAAATATAATATATATACAGTATACCAACTCCCATATAAGAATAGGTAGGGTGCGTTTTGCCTTACACATCCCTAAAACGTATGATCCCTCCCAAGCAACAGCCAGGAATGATTGCTGAGCACAGGAATAAGCCCTGTGATATGTGGCCACACAGCTGGGTATCAGCCCCCAAAATACATACGTATGTATGAAATATGTGTATGTATTTATATATGTATATATTGCCCAAAACACACACATATATACATATATAAAATCAAAACATTTCAGCTTGTGAAAGACTACTTTAAAAAATCTAAATAGAAAAATACTTTTAATACAGTAAAGCGAAATAGTTACCCTCCAGTATCATTGCAGGTAAAACAAAGCCCCTTTAACTGGAAATTCAAAATTACAGAAAGGAACAAAACACAGAAAAGAAACAGAACAAGAGTTGATATGTTTAAAGGTAATAAGGGAAAATAATAAAAATATATATTAATGCAGGAGACCTGAGTTCAATTCTTGGCACATGGTTCCTAGAGCACATCGCCAGGGGTACAAACTCACCAGATATATACTTATGTTTGTATGTATAATATATTTAAGTCTTCCTTTTATTCTTTTTATTTATTTATTTATTTATTTATTTATTTTGGTTTCTGGGCCACACTGAGTGGCAGCACTCAGGGGTTACTCTCTGTGCTCTGCACTCAAAATCACTCCTGGCAGACTGCAGGGACCATATGGGATGCCTGGGTATTGAACTTGGTTGTGCCACATGCAAGGCAAATGCCCTACCAGCTGTGTCTATTGCTCCAGCCCATAAATCTTTCCTTTTAAAAATTAAAGTGAGAAATGTTCAAAGAAAACTTACGACAATAATAAAAGAAACCATGTAACATGTTATAGTAGTTTATAAAAATATCAGATTTCAGATCCAAACATAATAGCAAATATCATAAACATAAGTGTACTCAACTTTTAAATTAAATATATAAAAATATTTTTGGTTTTCTCTAACTACAAGATGCAAAAGATATATATGCAGTCTCTATTACTCGCACTCTCATCTCTTGTCTCTCTCTCAACACACACACTAAGTCTAAGAAAAACCATAATGAAATATGAAAGCAGAAAGTAGTAATGTAGGACAAAGTTCTGGGAGAAATTTTAAGTAGTAGTGATATAGCAAATATTTTAGGTTTACTGTGCAGACAGTTTTATTACTACTATTCTACTATGAAGCACAAAGGCTGTCAACTACATTGTATTCCAGTAAAACCATCATAAACTCCAAGCAACAGGCCACACTTGGTTCACAGGGCCATAGTTTGATAATTCCTAATGCAGATCTAATTAATAAAACAAAAACTTGGCTTTTCTGTAAATATTAATAAAGGAGACAAATTACTATCTAAACAACCTAGAATAAGGTAGAAAACAGACATACCATGAAAAATAATCATTAAATAAAAGAAAAATCAAAAAGTTAAGTGGAACATTTTATACACCAAAAAAATTAGAAAAACACAGAATTCATTCTAAGATGAAATATAGCTTACCAAAACTGCCACCATAAGATATTTAAAAAGTATAAACCAAGGCCAGAGGTATATTAACAGGCGGGTAGGGTGCATACCTTATATGCAGCCAGCCTGGGTTCAATCCCTGGCATCCCATTTGATCCCTGAGCAGAGAACCAGGAGTAAGCACTGAGAATTAGCAGGTATGTCACCCTGTCCTCCTCCAAAAATGTTTAAACCAGCATTACTCAATTTTTCCACCACTTATTAGGTATGCACACTTACCTGTATGAACACTGGTCCATAGAGCATTAGTTCCAACTAAGGTAGTAAGCCATGGCTCTCAGCCTTCTACACCAGCAGATCAGCACTAATGCATGGAGCAATGATTAAAGATCACTGCACTTAAATAGGCCAATTTCCACAAGAAAATATCAAGCCAATTATCAAAAAGTTACTCCCACTCTTGTGTCATGCCAGTTTCATTTGGGAGTTCTACCAAATGAGCAGAAATCAGATAATCAAAATACTTCATGACTGATAGTAATGAAAGAAACTTCTCAAATAAAGAGTCATAACACCGAGGAAAACTTTCCACTTTTTTAATGAAACAAAGAAAATATAAATGACTAATCTTGGTTAAAATGACACAAAAAAAGGAGATAACAAGGGCTGGTGCTCCAGTGGTACTGCACTCCTAGCACAGTGGTAGGGTGTTTGCCTTGCACATGGCCGACCTGGGACAGACCTGGGACAGACCCTGGTATCCCATGTGGTCCCCCAAGCCGACCAGGAGTGATTTCTGAGCACAGAGCCAGGAGTAATCCCTGAGTGCTGCTGGGTGTGCACACACACACACACACACACACACACACACACACAGAGGAGATAACAACGGGCAGGAGAGATAGCACAGTGGTAATGTGTTTGCCTTGTAAGCAGTTGACCCAGGACCAATGGTGGTTCGAATCCCGGCATCCCATATGGTCCCCCATGCCTGCCAAGAGGTATTTCTGAGCAGAGAGCCAGGAATAACCTTCCTGGGTGCCACCGGGTGTGGGCCCCCCCCAAAAAAAGAGATAACAAAAAACTGGAGAGAAAGTTATATGCCAAAATCATGTATAAATACCAGTACTAAGTATATGAAAAAATACCATTAGTGAAATATAATAAACATCTAAAAATTCTATCATGCCAATAAAAGATTTATTTCCTAGTAGAAAAAATATAAAAGGAATTTGAAAAACAAAACAAAATAAATAAATAAAAGGAATTTGAAATTATATCAGATTTAAAATTATAAAAATGTGAAATTTAAATATTGCATTTATATTAATAAATCAGCAGGAAAGGAGAGGCATACCCAGCAATGCTCAGGGGTTACCCCCACTCTGCACTCAGGAATTACTCCTGCTGGGCTCAGGGAACCATATGTGTGGGAATCACAGCTCTATCCACTGTGCTATTGCTCAGGCCTCTCTAATAAATAATTTAGGCAAAGAATTAAGTCAGAGCTACAGATAGAGAGGAGAGAGAGAGAGAGAGAGAGAGAGAGAGAGAGAGAGAGAGAGAGAGAGAGAGAGAGAGAGAGAGAGAGAACTCAAAGGCTGGAGTACCCAGCTAAGATTAATACCTAGCATTGGCATCATGTGTTCCCCAGCATTGCTAGTAGAGACCCAAAGTACAAGGTTGGGGGTAGTCCCTTAGCACCTCCAAAGCAAACAAACAAAAAAGAAGTCAGGGCCAAAGAGATAGCACAGCAGTAGGGTGTTTGCCTTGCATGCAGCCAATTCGAGACGGATAGTGGTTCGAATCCCGGCATCCTATATGGTCCCCCGTGCCTGCCAGGAGCTATTTCTGAACACAGAACCAGGAGTAACCCCTGAGTACTGCCAGATATGACCCAAAAACAAACAAAAAAAAGAAGTCATTTTCTGTTTCATTAATTATTAATTATAGAGTCCAATACAACAATTTTCTCCCTCTTATTTCAGCCTCCTGAAGTAATCCTGGCACCTCTGAAAAGAACCAAAATGAAGCCGTCCATAGCCATGAGAGCCACTTAGGATCCTTTTAACAAATGGCTCCCACTCTAACAGTCACCTTTATTTACCCCACAGATGAATCTACAACATCATTATTATTAAAAAAGCAACCACTTTCTCTCCATAGTACATGTTAATTTTTTCTCTCCATATTACAGATTAACTATATTACAGGGGGTGGATATGCTAAATTATATAGGCCCACTTATGACTTGACCAACTGCAACTAGGAATTTCTCTGGCAAATGGCCTCTAAGGGAGGCAGACATATTACAGACATAATTTTTCTACCATAAGCTACTGCTATAACATTTATCATTTCATGGGAAAATAGAGGAAACCATGTTTAAGTATTTATGGTCGGGCCGGAGAGATAGCATGGAGGTAAGGTGTTTGCCTTTCATGCAGGAGGTCATTGGTTCAAATCCCGGCGTCCCATATGGTCCCCCGTGCCAGCCAGGAGCAATTTCTGAGCCTGGAGCCAGGAATAACCCCTGAGCACTGCCGGGTGTGACCCAAAAACGACAAAAAAAAAAAAAAAGTATTTATTGTCATAAAGCTTAAACTTAGAGGGCCAGAGAGATAATAGAGCAGGTAGGGCACTTGCCTTGCATGCAGCAGACCTAGGTTCAGTATCCAGTATCCTGTATGGTCCCAGAAACCTCCCAGGAGTAATTCCATAGCACAGAGTCAGGAGTAACCCATGAGGACCATTGGATGTTGGCCCCCAAAATAAATACAAGCAAACATTCCTTCAATTCTGAATTGACCAAAGAGTAAAGCAAAGAAGTTCTGCTCACTTTTTTAAAAAAGCATAGGGAAGGGATATTCCTGGCAGCTTTGGGACTAAAGGACACTCCATGTGGTGTCTGGGGGCATTAGGAGCAATAATGAGGTCATGTCATATGAACTCAACCCCACCACCTGGTGCAAGCTAGTTCCTGCTCTACCATGGAGCGTCATGCCTATTCCCTTTTCATTTCCTATTTTTCTCCCAGCCTCTTTCTCAAGCATTTTTAACTTAGCAACACTATTTGATAAATATTTAAATGCATACAATCCTCTGCTAAAGAGAACAGATGAAGAAGTGTTCTCTCTTGTTCATAAATGATATGTTTCTGAAATTCTAATTAGGCGCAGTCTACAGAGACAGCAGATTTTGCAAAGTAAATAATGCCAGGAAAAAAAATAGCTACGAGCCAACTCTTTGAAAGAAAGGCTATTTTTTTAAACGACACTGTAAATAGCATTATTGTGTTACTGTTAGTTATCCTTGATGTACATTTGCAGACACTATCTCGGGGGAAAGAAGATAAAAACACTGTTCAAAGTTAGGAGTTATTTTATCGACAATTTTCTGAAGAAAAATGTGGCAGCTAGTTATATGAATCCTTTTCAACTAAAAGCATGTTATCATAGTATATGGAGAGAAAGAAGCTGTGAATCACCCTATCATTCTCACAGAGTAAATTCAAACAAGTTCCTGGGCTCAATCCCCTAACACAGATGGACAACCTCTCATCTGACTTAAATTGTTACTCAACTGGCCACCCTGAACCAACTGTTCTAGTCTGGATGCTACAGAGAGAAAAAAAGGAGCTCCAGAGTTCAATGCCCAATAAGGGCTGAAAGAAAGTATATAGGAAACATTGCTTAAAGCCAAGAGCCCAAAATGTAAAGCTGTGTTCCTTCCTGGAAGAAAGTTTTCCTGAATAACTAATGGCCAAGGTTAAAGGCTGAACTGGTTAGAAATAAAGACCTAGTGAGAGAGAGGTGGGCAGCACTGAATTTAACATAGGATGCTCTGGCTGATCAGAGCTCTCTGGCCTTATCTGTCTGTCTTTCTGTCTGCCTGTCTCTTTCTCTTTCTCCCCCACCCCCACAAGTAAGATGTTCAGAGAGCAAGAGCAAAACTATGTAGGAGAATCAAAAGCACAGAGAAGGGAAGGACTCAGTTGCAGCAAAATGTATTGGCCAGGGGCCAGAGATATAGCATGAAGGTAGGGCGTTTGCCTTCCATGCAGAAGGATGGTGGTTCAAACCCCAGCATTTCATATGGTCCCCCGAGCCTGCCAGGAGCGATTTCTGAGTGTAGAGCCAGGAGTAACCCCTGAGCACTGCCAAGTGTGACCCAAACCCCCAAACCACCCCCCAAAAAAAGTATTACCAGATGCTGGGATAATGAAGAAATTTCTCAGATAACAGGTTAAAGGCTGAGAGCTCAGAGGGGCCTTTAGGACAATAAGAACCTCAGAGGAAACTGAAACACAGCAGGCTTCTCTTCTCTTCTCTTCTCTCTCTCTCTCTCTCTCTCTCTCTCTCTCTCTCTCTCTCTCTCTCTCTCTCTCTCTCTCTCTCTCTCTCTCTCTCATGCAGGAGGGAGAGAAAGCATCATTAGTTCCCCCATCAAAAAGACACCAACTCAAGTCTTAAAACCATCCCTCTAGGTGAAAGGCCACCAGCCAAGGAGACTTCCTGGGCCTTATTAGACAGTGAGAGCCCAGGTTCTAGACACTTAGCAGCAGCTCTTGAGAATCAGCTGAGAGCTTATCCATGGCAGACAAATGAGAAGCCTCTTAACCAAAAAGCAGGACTCTGATGTAGTACACTCTAAATAATAGAAGCTAATGGAGCTCACCAAGAATGAAAATGAGATTTGGATCTTTCTGGGATAAAAGAGGTTTTTTTTTTTAAGCTTTTCTGGGTTACATCTGGCAAATGTTCAGGGGTTACTCCTGGTTCTGCACTTAGGATTTACTCCGGGGGGGTACTATAGAGACCATATGGGATGCTAGGGATAGATCCTGGGTCAGTGGCCTGCAAGGCAAGTGCCCTATCCACTGTACTACTATCTATCACTCTGACTCCATTATTGAGGCCTTTTAAAACTACACTTACATTCACAGGTGGTGAACTTCCAGTCTGCTTGGTAATTTACAGAGATGTCAGATGAGATGGATTTCTGGTAATCCGAGGTCCACACTGCCAAAAAGTCTCTACCATAGAGCCCTTTCAACTGTTACTCTCTTCATCTTTATTCAATGGAACTTTTAGCCCCACATAACATATATTTTCTTATTTGCTGCTCTGTCTTCTCTCTGACCCTTCTACTCTGAATCTACTGGCCCTACTATAGCTATTAGAACCTGTCTGACATATACATGATAGACAAGAAATCAAACCCACTCAGTGAATGTGCTTATTTAACACATACATCGGTAACAATAAAGTTTCTGCTTTTTGCCCAAGGTTTACATAAGCAAGATGGATCTGGACTAACTATGCACTGAATTCTGAGGAACATACTCTGTTTTTGCTTTTTAGAGGTTGGTTGGTTGGTTGGTTTCCATTTGGGGGCATACCAAGCAGTTCTCGGGGCTTACTCCTGACTCAACATTCAGAGGGTCACTTCTGAAGAGCTTAGGGGATCATATGGGGTGCTAGGGCTCCAACCTGGATCAGCACCATGCAAGCAAATGCCCTACCTACTGTACTATTGCTTGGGCTATCTACTTTACAAGTTAATAACAATTTAACTCTTTGATTTTGATAAGATATAAATATATAGAAATCATTTACTTTTTTTGTTTGTTTTTGTTTTG
This sequence comes from Suncus etruscus, assembly GCF_024139225.1. Lineage (NCBI taxonomy): Eukaryota > Metazoa > Chordata > Mammalia > Eulipotyphla > Soricidae > Suncus > Suncus etruscus. The sequence continues at coordinate 84,460,430 of NC_064848.1, forward strand.
GGGTCAAACCCGGCAGTGCTCAGGGGTTACTCCTGGCTCTGTGCTCAGAAATTGTTTCCAGCAGGCACATGGGGACCATATGGAATGCTGGAATTCAAACCACTGTCTGTCCTGGATCAGCTGCTTGCAAGGCAAATGCTCTACTGCTGTGCTGAGATAGCACTTTATTTTGTTTTAAAGATTTTTTTTTTGTGTGGTTTTTGGGTCACACCCAGCAGTGCTCAGGGGTTATTCCTGGCTCCAGGCTCAGAAATTGCTCCTGGCAGGCACAGGGGACCATATGGGGCGCCGGGATTCGAACCGATGACCTCCTGCATGAAAGGCAAACGCCTTACCTCCATGCTATCTCTCCGGCCCCTCTTTTAAAGATTTAAACCTACTTCATTTTCTTTTAAAGATTAATTTTAGGAGCCAGGAAGATAGTTTAAAGGGCTGGAGTGCATTAGGGAGCCTTGTTTTCAATCTCAGTGACATATAGTACCCCCCCTCCACCAAGCACCAACCTGATATAGATCCCAAGTACCACTGAAGGTGTCCAAAAACACTAACAAAGAATTAATTATTAATTTTTCCCTTCTCTTTTCTTTTTGTTTGGGTTGAGGTGAAGCATAATCTCTGGTACTCAGGGGTTACTCCTGGTTCTACACTCAGGAATCACTCCTGGTAGCCATTGGTGACCATAGGGGATGCTAAGGATGGAACCAGGTGAGCTTGTATGCAAGGCAAACACCCTCCAGGCTCTACTATTGTCTGTCCTCCTCCTCTTCTCTTCTGTTGCTGTGGTACTCAGCACACTTGACTTTGATGCCAGGAATCCCACAGAGCATGCCACCTTGATCTCAGCTGGAGCCTGTGAGTGATGCCAAGTATCCAACTCAGATCCTCAAATGTGAGGCAGGTGCTATGCCACTGAGCCTAGACTCTTGGGCCTCACAAATCATTTGTTAACCAAGTAGTTCAACAATTATCCTCAAACCATCTGTTATTTTACAATGAATTACTTAAGTACTTGAGGTTTCTTGTATGTTTTCCTGGTTTGGGGGCCATACCTAGCAATGTCCTGGGGTGTTATTCCTGTCTCAATACTTAGGTGCTCCCGTTCCCCCCACCCCTGCATATAAAGCAAGTATGTAGTCTATTAAGCCACACAGTATTCTCTTTTTTCTTTTCTTCTTCCTTCCTTCTTCCTTCCTTCCCCTTTCTTCTTCTTTCTTTCTTTTTTCTTTTCTTCTCTTCCCCTCTCCTCCCCTCCCATCTCCCTTCCCCTTCCTCCACTCCATCCCCTCCTCCTCCTCTCCTTTTTTCTTCTTCTTTTCTTTGCTTTCTTTCTCAAAGGTTCCTGCTCTGGGATCAGAAAATACTTCTGGCAGGCTTAGGGCTATGGGATGCTAAGGATAGAACCCAGGTCAGCTGAGTACAAGGCAAATGCCTTACCCACTATGCCATTGCTCTGTCCATCTTCCAACCCCCTGCATTGTTTGTAATGTAAACATTTTGCTATTTCATTCATCTCTTTAAATGACTTCTGAGGTGCCACACAGACATCAAAGTGAGATCCATGCTCAAAAGTACAAGTCCTGGGCTTTTCATGATCCACAGCTGGGACTTCCCCTACATCTCTTTCCCATTCCCCCTTGTTTGTTCTGGTCCCCAGGAGGCCATCCCTCATTTATCCATATGCTCTTCTACTTAACCACAGGGTTCTTCACCCTCACCCCTCCTCCTTCATCTAATTAATTCCTGCTCACTGTCAATTACTCAATTCCAGGTTTGGCTTCTTGTTAGTAAAAACATTGTACCTGGACATAGACACACATTACAGTCATTCAGTCTTATACCATACCATAGTTATCAGTTAACATGCATAATTATATAGTTTGAATTATAATCCAGGTCCCATCTTATTGGCAAATGGCTAGTGAATGAATTTTAATAATTAATATTTACTCAATCTACCCGATGCCCAGATGATTTGCTAAGTATTAAAAATCACACACACACCAACACACACACACACACACACCAAAAACTCAAAACCTTTTTTGAATTTACTTAGCTTTTGTGATGTTTTTAAAAATCAAGTTAAATGATGATCAATAGTCATGCAAAAGATTTCTTTAAAAAACACATCCAAGTATGAAACTGGAAACACAAAAAATACAATGATCAAGAACACTAAAATAAAAGATAAATGTCAAGTACCAAACAAAGAAAATGTTGGTAAGTCATCAGATAGTGTCTGCTTTCAATTTAGTCCTTCACCTTCATCCCTCACTTCTCGCACTCATCTCTAAAAATAAAATTCATACTGCCTAGAGGTTCACTCCATTAGTAGTTTGTTTTTTTACTACTTTGGATCATTACTTGGAAAGGGCCCAAAATTTTAAGTAACAGAATTCTTTGACGAATAGCAGAAGAGATAGCATTACTTGGTACATTTGCTCTGATCCAACTTTCCTTGAATGCCTGTTCAATTTCAAACAAACTTCATTAAACATTGAGAATTCCACCATCTTCTAAATGATCATCTTCTTTAAGATAATAGAAAACATATGGAAAGGTTGCATCATCTTAGCAAAAGGCAGTATGGTTAAATGCAATAGAAGAGAGAGGAAAAATGTCTGCCACTGAAGCAGGCAGGGAAGAGGGCTGGGAGAAGGCAGGAGGGAAATTGAAGTCATTGGTAATAGAACAATTGTACTGGTGAAGTGTGTTGTACATTGTATGCCTAAAACTCAATCAGAAATAACTTTGTAACTGTGTATCTCACAGTGATTCAACCAAAGTATTTATAAAAGAAAAAAGAAAGGAAAAATTTTAAAAAGATTTTTAAAAAAGGGCCGGAGAGATAACATGGAGTTAAGGCATTTGCCTTGCATGAAGAAAGACGGTGGTTCGAATCCCAGCATCCCATATGGTCCCCCAAGCCTGCCAGGAGCAATTTCTGAGCGTAGAGCCAGGAGTAACCCCTGAGTGCTGCTGGATGTGACCCCCCCCCAAAAAAAAGTGGTCAAAAAGTCTGAGAAAAGTCTAGGATCATGGATTAGAAGACCAGAGGAGCAGTTTCTAACCAGGAAATGACTCAACAGATATTTGTTCTCACATACAATAATGTAAGAGCTACTCATATCAGAAGGTCTGAGAGATACTCCAGCAGGTAGGGCTTGCGTTGCTTGCAGAAGACTTATACTGGATCCCCAGCACAACATATGTACCCTGAACCTCACACAAGTGATCCCTGAGTGCAGAGTCAGGAGTAAGTCCTGGCCCAGTGGTCCAAAAACAAACCAAAAAAGTCACTCAGGATGGCGTGGTGGCGCTAGAGGTAAGGTGTCTGCCTTGCCTGCGCTAGCCTAGGACAGACCGTGGTTCGATACCCCCCCCCAACATCCCTTATGGTCCCCCAAGCCAGCAGCGACTTCTGAGCACATAGCCAGGAGTAACCCCTGGGTCACTGGATGTGACCCAAAAAAAAAAAAAAAAAGTCACTCATATGAATAGTAAGTGCAGTAAGATAACAGAACAGCAGGCTTCTTTTAGCCACTATACAAAAAGTAATAATTTCAAACCTCCGTGGTCTAATTCATAACTTCTGTGTTCAATTTTCTTATTGTCCTTCTTTTGTCCTTCTGACAAAGAGGTTTGTTTTTAATGACTCAAACGCTGAAGAATTTAAAAAGACCACTGATAGCTTTCAAAGAAAAGCAAATTTCCCAACAAGCACATATAGTGCTGAGAAAAACTTTCAATGTCTAGGAGGGTGAATTTCTTTTTCATAGCTACCTCTTATGAGTGTTTCTCCTACAGGATCCTCTGCTTCTAAGAAATAATAATGCTAACAATAGATTATCTCATTCAAAATCTGAATTGTCCAGAGCATTGTAAAGACAACTGACATATGTAGCACAAGGCAAATCGCTAGGTGAAATACTCTCGGCTATAAATGAAAAATACAAAACTTTGGTTCTGATAGCAAATTTTAAGACCTATCACATGTGCTTTTCCTTTATCTTAATGGCTTCTTATTTTAAAGATATCATGAGCACAACAGAAAAAAAAAACTTGTCACATTAGATGGATGCCTTTAATTTTTAAAGAACACCAAAGATATGTCTTTAAGAAATACCAAGGCTGGAAGATAGTGCAGTGATTAGCAATGCCCCCAACCTGGGATCAAATACAGCATCACATGGACCCCAAGCACTGCCAGGTGCTACTCTAGATGGCCCCTACTATATGGGGTAGCTAGGGTAATTCCTGACACTCCAGTACCCATGCTGCATCCTATCCTATACCCCTTGCTTTGAACCATATACTTTGTTGACCAAGAATCACAGAAGGGGTCCCCAGATCTCTTGAGCACCACACTATAACACCAAAACAAACAAAAATACCACTGGGGTCAGGGCCAGAGTGATAGCACAGCAGTAGAGCATTTGCCTTGCACGCTGCCAATCCACAACGGACCTGGTTTGATCCCCAGAGTCCCATATGGTCCCCCTAGCCAGGAATGATTTTTGTGCGCATGGCCAGAAATGGCTCCTGAACATCACTGGGTGTGGCCCAAAAACCAAAAAAAGAGAAAGAAAAAAAAAATCCATGAGGCTAAACAGGAGTGGGGCAAGGTACAAGCTATGCATGCAGGACCCCTATATTCCATTCCACAACCAGATGGTACCTCAAGCGCAGCAGCTCATAGTTATGCACCACCAGAGTATGACCCCCCAAAAAAAGGAGGATAAAGAAATACCATATAGGACCCGGAGAGATAGCACAGCGGCAAGATGCGGCATTTGCCTTCAAGCAACTGATCCAGGACCAAAGGTGGTTGGTTCGAATCCCAGTGTCCCATATGGTCTCCCGTGCCTGTCAGGAGCTATTTCTGAGCAGACAGCCAGGAGTAACCCCTGAGCACCGCCGGGTGTGACCCAAAAACAAAAACAAAAAAAAAAAGAAATACCATATACAGTGTACACCTATATAAACATAACATAAAGTAGAAATATTCTGCAGCATTTTCATCTCAAAAATGATTTTCCCACTAATCAACACCATTACGTGAATTCAGAGAAAGAGGGCAACATAAACAAAGGCACTTATCTCCCACTACTCACCCCTAATCCCAATAGAGTGACTGAAAAGAATAAAAATGAGTCAAAATTTGCATCTGGGTTGGAAATAGAGTTGGCCGCCATACTCAGGTAGAGGAAGTAGGAAGGTATTTTCCCTCTGCACAGCCTGAATAACTGGCGGAGGGAGAATGCTGAGACCTACTATGCAATGTGCCTTCTGAACAGAGGCGCATGCTTGATCCCCGAGTCTCCAAGGAACTAGAGGAGGACACAGTGGCTACAGAGAGGAGCAAAAACCAACAGTGAGGAAAAAGCTTTAGGAGCCACTGAGCACTGGCTTCCCACCCTTTAGGTACTACATCACTGAGTAAGGCCTACACATCTGCATGGTTTGGTTTTAATTTAAAAGGCAATTCTGATAGGCATCTAGGGTAATTACTAGCAAGTTGTCACTAGTAAGAGAATAAAAAAATGGTGAAAGACAACAGAACTGGAGAACTGGTTACACATTGAGCTCATTGCATCAGGGGAATGGGAGATTGAGGAAGGGGTAGGCACTAAGACAGGGTGGAAGGATGTGGACACTCTGGTGTGGTTTTGGAACAAAATATGCATGAAACCTTAGCATTCACAGTACTGTAAACCATGGTGCCTCGAATAAATTCTTTTTCCACAAAAAGCACTAGTAGGGGTATTACTGATAGTCACATTGGGAAGCCCAAATTGGCAGGAAAAGAGATTAAACTTTGTTCTTTACTGTTCTGTAAACTGTTACATCATAAGGACATCAGGCGATGCTGAGTTGACTCACAAGCCACAGCTATACCACCCAAGATCTTCAAGGGCTCAAGTTTAGGCCCCTGGGCTTTCTAGCATCTTCTCCCAAAGGGATCATTCAACCAGCACTTCATTCATTAAGATGCCATTGGAGATAAACATCCTAATATTCTCCAATAAAAAGGTTAGATCAAAGAAAATGCCATTATTCTTTTCTTGTCAGGGGAAACTTAAACCTAGATAAAACTGATCTTTCAAGGATAAATAACCTAGAAGGAAAAAAAAAAAAGCCCATGACATAATTCTACAAAGAAAAGGAAGATAGAGATCATGATTAGGAGGCAATGCATGAGCGTACGTACTTCTAGAGGGAAGAAAAGTTCTTGCTCAGAATTATAGTAACATCAGGCAACATCTGTTTTGCATTTTCAGGAAAAAGTTTTAAAGATGGATTCAAATAGATAAAGGATGAGATAATTCGTAAATGAGATAATACAGTGGAAACATGTTGAGAGGAAGAAGGCAAAGGGAACTAAACAAGAGTTAAAAATAATAAAAAGGAAATGGAAGTACAACAAGAGAACTAAAATTATGTTAGAAATGGAAAATATTTTCTTTAAAGTCCGTGCCTACATGGATGTACTAAGTGGTAGAGAACTTGCCTTACATGTGTAAGGCCCTGGATTCAATTCTCAGCACCACATGGTCCCCTAAACATTACCTAGAGAGATACAGAACAAAAAGCCAGGAGCAGCCCTCAAGCACCACAGGCTATGGTCATCCCCCAAAATGGTATCACTCTACCCCATCCACCACCAACAGCAATAAAAGTCAACTCACACATGGCAACTGACATAGGAAGAATAAATGTGCTACATACTTACATATACATGGAAAAAAGAAAAGATACCAAAAAAAGAAAAAAAATGGGAAGATTAATGCAGGCAAATAAGAAATTGGACATAGGAGTATTTGAAAAGTCAAAAATAAGTTCTATTTTAAAAGAAATAGAACTGCAAGAGCCCTGGACTCCCCTACACCCCAGAAACCAAACATCACTATGTAGTCATCACTTGATGACTTGACTTGAGAACAAAACAATCAAGCCAGAACCACCAGATCAAATATCACCAGAAATAGCCCCAATGAAGAAAAAATAATGTTTAACATATAGTAGGTAATCAACATTTACCAGGTGAATAAAAAACAATTGAAGTCTTGAGCTTCACACCAACCCACTATAATATTCCTGCTTGACAAATATATAAATATGCTTATATATACACATATATGTATATATACATTTTTAATCACACCTCAGGGCCAGAGAGATAGTTCAGCAGCTAGGGTGTTTGCCTTGCATGTGGCCAAAACAGATTTGATACCAAGAATCCCATATGATCTATGAGACCACCAGGAGTGGTTCCTGAGTACAGAATGAGGAGTAAGTCCTGAGCATAGATGGGTGTGGCCCCAAAACAAAATAAGAATCCTAATTTAAAAATGGTAATTTAAAAAAATCACACTATTTTTAAATTTCCTTCAAAAATTAAAATTTCCAAACACCTCCAGAATTCTGAAAACAAAAGTTATGACCCAGGAATTTTATCTTTAATCAAGCTCTCATTAACTCATGAAGACAATAAAAAGACAGTCTCAGGAACAGTCATATGACAAAACTCAACAAGAAGACAAATCATTGTGCAAAGAGATAAAATAAAACATAGAAAGTAAAAGTAGAAAATAAGAGGCTACTTCAAGTAAAATGAGCAATAAGCAATAAGCAATTGAAGCTATCAAAGCACATAATTATTTAAAGAAGTGATACAAATATTGATATAAGTCCACATAAAACAAATCATTTATAGGCCGGGAGTTGCTGCCAGTATGGGGTTTGGCAGGCCTCTGCCATGCCAAAGGCCTTTTTAGCCAGGCCTAGGAGAAGTGCGGGACTTGGGTCACCCCAGCACCCCTCTACCTCCTTCCTCCAGAACTCCAGGGCTTTCCCTGGGTCACATGTCTGGGCAAGCCAGTGAGGTGGGTCCCAACAAGGAGCTTAAAAGTTAACCTAGGCTTTCCCCATTTCCCACCAGGCTCCAGAGGAAGGGCTTGAGTGGGGGCTTTGAACTTCCGGCCTTCCAGCTCTTGAAGGATCTCTTTCCTTCCTGGGAGCAGGGAGTTGCTGCCAGCATGGGGAATGGCAGCACAAGAGGTTTTGGCTTCAGGAAGTCCCAGGCAAGTTTCCTTACTAACACTGCCCATTGTGAAACTGCAGGGGGGCTAACGCCCCCGTGCGGAACATATAGACAAATATTTGGATATCATTGTGTTTAATCTGTTTGTCATCTTCAGAACGCCACCCAGAAGCTCATTTTATTCCTTTACTCTCTTACTCCCACCTCCTATTCCCCCACATTGAACCATTTTTTTTTGGTACTAATGATTTTTGTTTTGGCTAAAGTGGATTGCATATCTTTCACAATAATGTTTTGGGGGGAGTCGGAAGCTTCAGCAGGCAACACAGGGACGACATGGCTCCATGAGATAGGCTTTTTGGCCAAGCTTAGGGGACGATGCAGTCTCGGCTGCCCCCCACAGCCTTCTCTCTCTTTCCTCCTGGTCCCCAGGGTTACCCCTGGTGGCCTTCTCAGGGTCCCAGCAAGTGGGTTCCGGCAAGGAGCAGTTTAAAGGAGACCCTAGGTTTCCCCGTTCCTGCAGGGAGCGGGGAGGGGACTGGTGAACTTCTGGCTTCCAGCAATTAGGAAGCAAATGCCTCTCGAGGAGTTGGAAGCTTCAGCAGGCAACATGGGGATAACATGGCTCCATGCGCTCTTCACTTGGCCAAATCACGGACCAAAGTGGTGTCTCAGAAACAACACCCTCCCTCTTGACTATTTCTAAAACATCAAAGGGACACGTATATCTCCTTTGTATATTTCAGGTATATTCCCATAACATCTATAACTCTTTTTGAATATCCTTTTATTCTTTTCTTTTTCTTTTTTTTTCTTTTTTTTTTTTTTTTTGGTTTTTGGGCCACACCTGTTTGACGCTCAGGGGTTACTCCTGGCTATGTGCTCAGAAATCGCCCCTGGCTTGGGGGGACCATATGGGACGCCGGGGGATCGAACCGCGGTCCTTCCTTGGCTAGCGCTTGCAAGGCAGACACCTTACCTCCAGCGCCACCTACCCGGCCCCTGAATATCCTTTTATAATGACAATTTTGCCTACTGGTTGTTTTTTTTTTTTATTTGATTATTCGTTTGCTTTTCCCCCTTTGAGATCTATTTTATAAGTAATACTGGTAGAAGAGTATCTCTATCTTGGTTTGAACCAAGTTATGGGTAATGTTGGGCTTTATTTGTCGGCCCCCAGATGCACCAACAATATATTGTGGCATTGTTTCTCTTTTGCATAGGCACATTAAAATGGGAAAATAATACATATGCAAACAACTTCTTATCAAATAGAGATGGGAACACAAATTTGGTAATGCAGTTAGGCCTTATATCCTGAACATTGGCATAATGATTTGGCTTAGGCCTCAGAAGAATGGGCATTGTCCATACACCCCTGAACAATGGATACCATCTACAGAAATAACCACAATTGTCTATAACATTACCAGGATCCAAGCCTCTACCAGAAAAGACCTACCACTGCTTTGGCATTGACTTACTCCAAAGAGTGATCCCAACACCCAGACGACTCAGCAACAGCCTGCTTGCAGGGCAGATCACTCTGTATCTAATGGTGTGCTGAAACTAGAAGATGCTCCACATCAGCCTGACTTCGATGAAAAAAATGCACGAAATCCAGAATCTTTAAATATAAGAACCTGATACCAACAACAGCTAAAGTGTGAAAAAGTTTCATGGGGATCACAGAGAATGACTCGGGTTGGACAGATTGGTATGCCTGGAGCCCAGAGTTGGTCTTAGGCCAATAATCTTCAGGGGTGAGGCCTTCTTGTAATCAGGCCAAGGATTTTTTTCCATTTTCCCCATATTTTTCTGGGCCTGTGCAAACAACAGCGATTGCCACTGTTACACCTTTACTATTTTTTTTTAACCCTTATCCTTTAAGAAAAAAAAAATTACTGAACTTAAAAACAAATAACTGTCGTAGAATGCCTGTATCGAATACAGGCAGGATATGGGAAGGGGGGAGGGGGCATTGAGAGGGGAGAATGTTACACTGGTGAAGGTGGTATTCTGTTTGTGACTGTAACCCAACTATAATCATGTTACTTAAATTAAAAATATATTTTAAAAAATCATTTATAGATGCAATACATTTTTAAGTAATTTTAGATAAAAACCTGGCAACAATAGCCGAAATCTGGAAAAACCCCAGTATCCAAGAGTAGATAATTAATATATATAGAATAATATATAAAATAGAATACTATTCAATCATTAAATAGAGAACATATATATATATACAATAAAATACTACTCAATGACTTAAAAAAAAGAAAAAGTCATGTATTTTGCTGCTACATGGAGGAACCTGGAGAGTATCATGCTGAAAGAAGTTAGTCAGAAAAAGAGAGACCAACACAGAATTATCTCTCCCATATTAATATAACAAAACATAACGGTTGAATAATGAATACTCAAAGATAATGGAAATAAAAAACATGAGAACTTGAATTCAATAGAAAACAGGCCATCTGAAAGGTCTGGGGGATGGGTGGGAGATGGAGGAGGAAAGGGAAATATTCAACAAGGAGGAGGTAGTGCTAAAAGGTGGCAATGTATGATGTAAAAAATCCTATGAGCAACAGAACTGTGAACCACAGTGCAAAAATTTGTATTTGAAAAAAGGGACCCTTTAGCCACACTCATGATCCAGAGCCTTCTGCCAGGTCTGCCCAAGTGGTCAACACTAAAGCCTCTTTGAACACTCAACTAGCAGGAAAACCTCATGGACAAACCTCATAGCAGATTTCAGAAGGCCCCCAAAACCATCACTGTTGTCATCTGAGTTCATCAGCCCAACTCCACAGATCCTCAAATTCATGGACTGCAGACACTTATGCAGACATGTCACACACACACACACACACACACACACACACACACACACACACACCCCATAATTTTAATATTGACTTCCTGGTAGGAATGCACCAAATTAGATGTGAAATTATCATAGAAGCCACATAAGCTCAGCAAACAAAACCAACACTATAATGCCCAACTGGCTTAAGAGATTTTCAGACAATGACTTAACAACTCCATTGCAAGATATTACTATTTTCACAAACTTTTTCAATAATACCATTATCATTTAGTTGTACCAAGCAATAGTAAGAAAATCATTTGTACCTGCCATGGGACAGGCTTTGGGGAGGTTGGGAAAGGGTGGAGGGAATGTTACATTGGTGGTGGGATTGGTGTTGGAATATTAAATGCCATTGTATTGTATTGTTGGATACATTGAAAGTCACAATATTGTATTGAATGAATTGTATCATAAACAACTCATTAAACCACAGTGTCTAAAAAAGAAAGTGTCTCTTGGACCAGAGAGATAGTACAGCCAGTAAAGACCCTGCCTTGAACATAGCCAATCCAGGTTCAACACACGGCATCCCATATGATCCTCCGTACATCACCAGAAGTAATTTCTGAGTGCAGAGCCAGGAGTAACTCCCGAGCAAAATAAATAATAGAAAAAAATGTTTCTAAAATTCCCAAGCATAGAGCCAGGAGTAACCCTTGACTACTACCCCGACCCCCAAAAAAACTATATATATATATATATATATATATATATATATATTATTTTAAGTATCTTTTATAAAAGCAGACTGTTGAGAAGCAAATGGAAGGGGAGGGCATTGGTACAGGGAAGTGGACACTGTTGAAGGGATAGTTTTCAGACACTGTATGCCTGAAACCCAATCATGCATAACTTTGTAGTTTCATAGAAACTATATTAAAAACACAATGTTTTTTTTTAATGCATAATTTTTTTTATTTAAAACCTTGATTACATACATGATTGTGTTTGGGTTTCAGTCATAAAAGGAACACCACCCATCACCAGTGCAACATTCCCATCACCCAAGTCCCAAATCTCCCTCCTCCCCACCCAACCCCCGCCTGTACCCTAAACAGGCTCTATATTTCCCTCATACAAATTAAAGCTGGTGATAAAATGCTATGTTAAAGGAGCACTGCAAGGTGAGTGCAGAGCCAGGAGCATGGCCCAAAAACAAAACCAAAAAGTATATATGCTGTAAAATAAAAAGAAAATAGTACTGCATGAATCATTTTAAAAAATTAGAAAACAGGGGCTGGGAGGTGGCGCTAAAGATAAGGTGTCTGCCTTGCAAGTGCTAGCATAAGACGGACCGTGGTTCGATCCCCCCGTGTCCCATATGGTCCCCCCAAGCCAGGAGCGATTTCTGAGCGCATAGCCAGGAGTAACCCCTGAGCGTCAAACGGGTGTGGCCCAAAAACCAAAAAAAAAAAAAAAAAATTAGAAAACAAATTTAAAAAATTAGAAAACAGGGGCCGGGCGGTGGCGCAAGAGGTAAGGTGCCTGCCTTGCCTGCGCTAGCCTTGGACGGACCACAGTTCGATCCTCCAGCGTCCCATATGGTCCCCCAAGCCAGGAGCAACTTCTGAGCTCATACCCAGGAGTAACCCCTGAGCGTTACCGGGTGTGGCCCAAAAACCAAAAAAAAAAAAAAATTAGAAAACAATAGATACAAAAACAGCATAAGTGAATAAAAAATAAAGAAGACAAAAGAAATAAAAATTATGTTACAGGGCCAGAGAAATAGCATGGAGGTAGGGCATTTGCCTTGCATGCAGAAGGACGGTGGTTCAAATCCCAGCAACCCATATGGTCCCATATGGCCTGCCAGGAGCAATTTCTGAGCACAGAGCCAGGAGTAACCTCTGAGCACTGCCAGGTGTGACCCAAATAAAACAAACAAACATATCTACCATTTGTATAAAACGCAATTAATCCTTCAGCCAATGGAAAAATCAAAACACTAATATATAAGGCTTTGAAAATAACAATAAAGAGAATATATATTAAGATACTCATAAATAATGCTCCAATCAAAGGGAAAATCAAAATGGCAATTATAGTATGTTCTAAGAGGAAAGACAAAGAAAAAAGGTATCAATGTCTAAGAAATTCTGTCAAAGTTCAAATTTAGAAGGGAAATAGTATTAAAAACATCCATTGTGAAAAAAAAAAACCTCCATTGTTAGGGTACCAAGACCAAACAGTTGTATGATCACTAAGTAGTAATAAAAATGATCGGACTTAAACACCAAATCCAAAGCCAAGAACAAAAGAATCAATACCCAATCCACAACAAGCTAGAAACACAGAAGGGACCACTTATACTAGCAGTTCAGGGGGTAAGGGAGGGGATATGGGATGCAAGTTGGGAATGGGGGGGTGGAGGAGGACAATTTTGGTGATGGGAATCCCCTGATTCAATGTTAATCTGTACCTAAAATATTACTGTGAAAGATATGTAATCCACTTTGGTCAAAATAAAAATTATTATTATAGTGGCGGCGGTGACGGGAAAAAATTATTATAAAAATATCAGAAAAAACCTCCATTGTTTAATAAAATAGGAAATAAGTAGAATTATGTATCCAACTCTAGAATTTAGTACCAATGTAATTATGTTAAGATAAACAGAGCTCAAAAAGGATTTTTTTAATCCTTTCTTAAAAAAGAAGAAAAATTAGTGAGATGGAAAAATAAAATTAAAAAACTCAAGAAGTTATTCTAAAAAAAGAAAAAAGAAGAAGAACCAGAGATAGCATGGAGGTAGGACATTTGCCTTGCATGCAGAAGGACAGTGGTTCAAATTCCGGCATCCTATATGAACCTGCCAGGAGCAATTTCTGAGCATAAAGCCAGGAGTAACCCCTGAATGCTGCTGGGTATGACCCAAAAAATAACAAAATAAAAATAGAATTTATTCTTTTGGGGAAAACATTCAATAATAAAACAGATAATCCAAGAAAAGTGAATCAGGGCCAGAGAGATAGTACAGCAAGTAGGGCATTTGCCTTGACGTGGCCAACCCAGGTTCAATCCCAGGCATCCCATATGGTCCCGTGAGCCTGCCAGGAGGGATTCTGGAGCTGGTGGGTTGGCTCAAGAAAAAGAAAAAGAAAAAGAAAAGTAAATCAAAAAAAAAAAAATGAAAAGTAAATCATTTTTTTAAAGAAAAATAGAATTAAAGGTCAGAAATACCCAGAGTTATATAATGTAGACCCCCCCCCCAAACGAATAGTAAACAAATATTCAATTTTAAACCCCAAATGGAAATTTTTAGGAAAACATAAATTTTGACTAAAAAAATGTAGTAAACAAGAGGCCGGTGAGGTGGCACTAAAGGTAAGGTGTCAGCCTTGCAAGCGCTAGCATAGGAAGGACCACGGTTCGATCCCCCAGCGTCCCATATGGTCCCCTCAAGCCTGGGACAATTTCTGAGCACTTAGCCAGGAGTAACCCCTGAGCATCAAATGGGTGTGGCCCGAAAAACAAAACAAAAAAAAAAGTAGTAAACAAACCAAAGGAAACTCACAGAAGAAATTGACAAAGTAAGCAAAGATTATTTCCAAAAGAAATCGTTTTTTTAAATTTTTGGCTTTTGGGCCATACCAGGGGTCATCCTGGCTCTGTCATTTAGGCATCACTTCTGCTGGGCCCAGGGAAACATATGAGATTTCAGAATTGAACCCAGGTTGGCAGCATGCAAAGCAAGTGCTTTACCCATTGTACTTTCTCTCTGGCCCCCGAAATAAGTTTTCTTTTAAAAAAAAATCATCTAATGAGCAAGGGAAGGAATAATTTCAAATTTATATAAACTTTTTTAGACATTTTTAATACCAACATTTTTAAAACAAAGCTATTAAAATTATCCAATTCATTAAGAGAATTGGCATAATGAAATCAAGTAACTCAGTATATAGAACAGGGGTCTCAAACTCAATTTACCTGGGGGCCGCAGGAGGCAAAGTCGGGGTGAGGCAGGGCCGCATAAGGGATTTTGCTTACCGAATATTCGCAATAAAAAATCGCATTAGTAAGAAAAAAAATCGCATTAAACATTTGCATACCCCGGACGGAACTGCTCATAGTATGAGAATGTTTAATGCGATTTTTTTCTTACTAATGCAATTTTATTGCGATTATTTGGTAAGCGAATAATCGCGAATACTGCGATATTTGAAGGCCGGCCACAGGCCACAAAATGTTGTACGGAGGGCCGCAAACGGCCCGCGGGCCGCGAGTTTGAGACCCCTGGTATAGGATCCTGAAAAATAGAATGACAAATCTTTACAGGGGTACAAAACTAAGCAGAGCACCAAACAGTAAGTAAACAGAAATGGTAGAAAACTGTACCTTGGGGCCCAGAGAGATAGCACAGCAGCTTTTGCCTTGCAAGCAGCCGATCCAGGACCAAGGGTGATTGGTTCGAATCGCAGTGTCCCATATGGTCCCCCATGCCTGCCAGGAGCTATTTCTGAGCAGACAGCCAGGAGTAACCCCTGAGTACCGCCGGGTGTGCCGCCCCCCCCCCCAAAAAAAAAAAAAAAAGAAAAAAGAAAGAAAACTGTACCTTGTTCTCATTTGGGAAGTTGTCCCAAGAAAAATTCCAATTTTCATTATATTAATTTGCATATGTAATACAATTCATACAGAGGAAAAGGTCTTGAAGACATTCAAAAATACAGGCTTTAACTCTTCAAGGCTAAGTTAAGATGCTAAACCATGTTGGCCAGATCCTAATAGAATTTAGACCTTTGTCTGAATTTGTCTCGATTGTCTAAAAGTCTACAATTAACCTGACGTGGTAACATGCAACCGAATAGCAAACTATCCTTTCCTGCAGTGACAGATGAGTATGATGTCCTGCAATAGTCTTCCATTTATTTTTTTTTATATTTTTTTTGTTTTTTGGGGACCACACCCGGTAATGCTCAGGGGTTACTCCTGGCTATGTGCTCAGAAATCGCTCCTGGCTTGGGGGACCATACGGAACGCCAGAGAATCAAACCGAGATCTGTCCTAGGTTACCGCACGCACTTACCACTTGTGCCACCGCTCCGGCCCCTACTTTTTTTTTTTTTACTTTTTTTTTCCAAAGAAGAAGGGTAAATTTAGGCCATATCTAGAAGTGCAAGTGTTCAGAAGCTACTCAAGGCCCCCTGCTCAGGAGCCACTCCAGTACCACATACTATATGGTACCAGAATGCTGTGGAGCAAACTAGAATCATCCTCAAACAAGACAAGGTAGGCATCTTAACCCCTGTGTTATCATCTTTTTTGTTTTATGTGGTGTGGGTTAAGGATGATCTTTTAAGAGCCAGGAGTAACCCATGAGCACCACCAGGTGTGGCCCAAAAAATAAACAACAACAACAACAAGAAAAAAAATAAAAGAAATACCTAATCCAAAGAAGATTCATGGCACTTTACTACCAATGTCTTTTTGTTTTGTTTTGTTTTGTTTTGTTTTGTTTTGTTTTGTTTGGGGGAGTCACACCAGGCAGCGCTCAGGGGTTACTCCTAGCTCTGCGCTCAGAAATCGCTCCTGGAAGGCCTGGGGGACCATATGGGATGCCATGATTTGAACCACCATCCATCCTGGATGGATGTGTGCAAGACAAATGCCCTACCGCTGTGCTATCTCTCTGGCCCTCTACCATTGTCATACAAGTTTCTCCAGTGAGTTACCATATTGATCTGACATCATCTATCCTCAAATACTATTTACTTTATGTTGTTGTTTGGTTTTGTTTGTTTGTTTGCTTTGTTTGGGAGCTACACCCAATGGTGCTAATGGGTTACTCCTGGCTCTCAGCCCAGTAATCATCATTGGTGGGATATGGAGGACCATATAGGATACTGGGAATCGAAACCAGGTCAGCTGTGTAGAAGGCAAACACCCTATCTGCTATACTATTGCTCTGGCCTAAAACCTTCCTATTTACTTAGAAGTAATTTTGGTTTGGGCTTGAGTGATACAGTACAGACAGTAGGGAATTTTTCTAGCATGTGGCTGACCTGGATTCTATTCCTGGCATCCTATAGGGTCCCTAAGCACTGTTAAGAATAGTTACTGGGTGCAGAGCCAGGAGTAACTCCTGAGCATCACTGGGTGTGGCCCAAAAATAAAAGCAATGATAACAAAAGAAATAATTTTGCTTCATTTATCAATTACCCAGGGAAGTCATTAGTGTAATTTCACCTCTGGTTTTACCTAATTAAAACTAGTGACCTTAGGAATGGAGCAATAGTAGATCAAGTTGAGCACTTGCCTTGCTTCCAGATTTTATCAGGAACCCCATATGCTTATCCCTTATCCCTGCCAGGAAAAATCCCTAAGTGCAGAGTCATGAGTAGGCCCTGGGCAATGCTGAGTGTGGCCCAAAATAATCATTAAACTGGTGGTCTTGGGGTCAGGGAGATAGCACAAAGGGTGGAACTGCAAGGAGCCCTGGGTTCGATTCATACAGGCTGTCTAGTAGGAATGAGTGCCTGCAGCAGGCTGGGAGGAGGATCTCCCAGTATCTTCCTGGTAGAAACCAAAACTCAAGGGAAAACAAGGATTGTTGACTTCACTCTTGCTTCTTTGGGTCTCAGGCTCATGTCTCAAGTTCTACAAGCCAATAACTGATGGCTGAGAGAGATTTTTTGTTGTTGTTTGTTTTGGTTTTCAAGACTGCAGATGTTTTAGAGGTACCAGACACAAAGCACCAACATGCCAATATCCTATCATAGTCCACTGGAACACCACTACTCTTTCAACCTATTTGAAGTATATTTTCTTTTTCTTTTTCCTTTTTTTTTTTTTGTTTTGTTTTTGGGCCACACTGGGTAATGCTCAGGGGTCACTCCTGGCTATGCGCTCAGAAATTGCTCCTGGCTTGATGGACCATATGGGACACTGGGGACTGAAAAGAGGTCCATCCTGGGTCAGCCACATGCAAAGCAAACACCCTACCGCTGTGCTATTGCTTCGACCTCTGAAGTATATTTTCTTAAGTTAAGAATGACTTTGGGGCCCAGAACAATAGCACAGCCTTGCATGTGGCCAATCCAGGACAGACCTGGATTCGATTCCCAGCATCCCACATGGTCCCCCAAGACTGCCAGGAGTGATCTCTAAGCACAGAGCCAGGACTGACCCCTGAGCACTGCGGGTGTGACCCAAAAACCTAAATAAATAAATAAATGTTTTAAAAATTAAAAGAATGACTTTGACTCCCTCAAAATAATCATTGGGGGGCCGGAGAGATAGCATGGAGATAAGGCGCAGAAGGATGATGGTTCGAATCCCGGCATCCCATATGAAGTACTAGGAGCGATAACAGCAATAGGGCATTTGCCTTGCACACAGCCAACCCAGAACAGATCAGGTTAGATCCCTGACATTCCTTCTATATGACCCCCCAATTTCTGAGTGTAGAGCTAGGAGTAACCCCTGAGTGCTGCTGGGTGTGACCCAAAAAAACAAACAAAAAAAAATCATTGGTACCATGACTTCTCAAAGTTTGCTTATAAGGTATTTATAGTTCTGACATCCTACATGTCCAGAATTAAGAGAAGAAAGAAAAAACCTTATTGTAACTGTAACACTGTTAGGGTAAAAAACTGTGTGATAGCTCTGTATAATGAATCTTACTAGCACCTTTTTTGTTTTGTTCCATTTTGGTGGTGCTCAGGAGTTATTCCTGGCTCTGTACTCAAAAATCACTCCTGGCAGGCTCTGGAGACCATATAGAATGTCAAGGATCTAACCTGGTCTATTCTGGGTTGCCTGTGTGCAAGGCAAATGCCCTGTTGCTGTTATCGCTCCTAGTACTCCTTTTTTTTTTTTTTGGTTTTTGGTTTTTGGTCACACTCGGCAGCACTCAGGGGTTACTCCTGGCTCTATGCTCAGAATCACTACTGGCAGGCTCAGGAGACCATATAGGATGCCAGGGTTTGAACCACCGTCCTTCTGCATGCAAGGCAAACGCCCTCCCTCCATGCTATCTCTCCGGCCTGCTCCTAGTACCTCTTAATGCTTCTTTCCATCTGCTCCTTTTCACCTGCATTTGCTCTCCTATAGCATGGCGCTACCGCCCTCTGCCCACTAGGTCATGCTCAGTTGGATTTTCCCAAGTCAACCTTGATGCTGGTTCCCAGCCCTGAGAAAATGCTGAAGGGTATACCTCCTAGCTGCTCCTCTCATGGTCTGAGGAAGAAATGGCTTCTCCTATTTGGCCAACCTTCACTGCTCAGATAACTGGGGACCATCATCATTGGAAGTGTTCATCTTGCAAATGTCCTACTAGTGCCAGGCACTTTGGACAGAGGCTCCCCAAGAAAACACAGCAGAGCAGTAGGTTAAGGATCTCTCCTCCTGCTGCTCTGGTTATCAGACTGGAAGTAGTCAAGGTGCTTGGGTTCCAAATATTGGGAAACAATCTTGAATTCCCCCACACACACCCCCATACACACACCACCACCACCCACCTCATTGATCTGAAGCACACTCCTCCCACATCCTGTGCCCGGCATTTTCCAAGAGGAAATGCTGCTTCCCCTCCACCTACCAGCTGTCTGGAAGCCAATGACCGCTGGCACCGAACGTCTGGGAGGGGCAGTGGAAATGCTCACAGTGTAGTTGATGCCCTGCTGCAGATCAAGGCACACAACAGGAGTCCTGCTGTATGTGGTCAAGTTGACAGTCTCCACATCAAGTGACTCCAGAGGGTCCAACTGTTGTCCTTTTATGTGGATCTTGGAGAGGGGAAAAGGCAAGAGAACCCACTGTGACTCTAGTAAAAACAACCAAGAGATTGTAGGATATGGATTCCTGTTTTCCCATGGTTCCCTGGGGTCCTGCGCTGCTCTTTCTCAGGAGAGTTGATTGAGATATATCTCTCCTGTCAAGTATTGGAAGATGTATCACTTCAGCCCAGTAACTGAAAAAATGGAGGCCAGAGCCATCGTACAGCAGGTAGAGTGCTTGCCTTGCACAGGCTGACCCGGATTCAATCCCCAGTTCCCCATAGAGTCCTCCAAGTATCACCAGGAGTAATTCCTAGAGCCAACAGCAGTTCCTAATTACTGCCGGGTGTAGTTCCCAAAAAGCATGAACGAGTGACTGCATGTTAAGAGGAGACATAAAGCCAAGGCACGCAGTCCTGCCCACAGATGGCAGATCATGGTGGCAACCCCACCTGAGTGAAAACCACATGCTGCCTCGCATCACAGATGCTTCCAGGCTCGCATTCTCTCTGGGGGAAGCGAAACCAAGCTCTTGAACACAAGTAATAGTGATGGTGCCCAAGACAAACACACACCCCCGCACATATGCCCTGTCAAATGACAAATACATCAAACACAGAACGTGAGCCCAAACAAGCCAGGCATCTTAAAATGTCTGTTGTCTTTTCCAAAGGACGGTGGAATGGGAAAGCCACAGGACTGAGAAGCTTTTCTAGAAGTGAGTTTGTGTCCTGGCAAGAAAGAACAGACCACTCTACTTACCACATACGTCATTCTGGAGCTGACGTGGCCCAGGCTTATTTGCCACCTCACGCAGGTATTGTTAAACACCGAGAGGTCGCTGATTTCTGTGATTATTTCTAAAACAGAAAAAAAAAAAAAAAAAAAAGGTGGGGGGGAGAGAATCTACTCTCAAAGTGTATCTTTGGGCTTTGGCAAACAGTTACAGTTGACAGCTTTGGGGAGCGTGACTAAGCTGGTTCTGCAAACCACCTTTCACAGGCTGACTTGGAGAAATGGAATGAGGAAAATCAAGCTATGCTAGACAACCATCTGGAGAATTTATCTTCATCAGGACTAGCCTGGCCCATGATCTGACTCGAAGGAAACAAAAGTTGTCCATTTGACCCTGGAGAATTCTAGTCTGTGGTTGGTATGCCAGGCCACTGGGTGCCGCTGGTGCTCTGTCTTATGTCTGCTGGGCAGGTCTTATGTCTGCTGGGCAGCCACAGAGGTAAAGCTTGCTGCCTGCTTCCTGTTTCCTGATTCGATCTGTCTCTCTTGTTGTGGAACACTGTTTGAAGGCCACCTTTGTCCCTCAGAGGGAAATGGTGCACATTACCCCAGGGGCAAACCTCAGGAGCTACTAGTGGGGGAAAATAAATAAGTACTCCTGGTGCATCTGGGTCTCCTATCATGGAAACTATGCAGCACGGTATCTCTTGGAAATCTACAGATTTCTTCAAGCTGTTTCTGTTTCTAAAATGTTCTGCATGAATGCCAGGTAGTAGATTTGGCCAATTGGGGGTTCATAATAAGGGTCTGGGTTCACTGAAACAACACAGAGGACGGATCTCCTTGGAAGTTATTCAGAAAAAAGAAGCAAGAAAATAACTTTCATTCATATAAAACCAAATTCCCTACAGATAATTCAGGCTTATTTGCAGATGACATAATATTATTTTTAAATCCCAAGAAATTTACCCAAAAAGAACTACCAAAACTAATAAAGGGAATCAGTCAAGTTTTAAGATACAAAATTAATATACAAAATCACTATTTCTGTATATCTTTAAAAACTGAGAGATGGACTTAAGAAAATTAGTTTTTATTTAAAATAGCTCCAAAAGGAATAAAAATTGTCTGTAGGCTAAAACAAGCATAATCACATTCCTAGAGAAGAGAATCCCCACTTCCCCAAATAAGAATATTCCACAGTTCAAATTCATACTTTCTATTGAATCAACCTTCTCACGCAAATAAATTTTGTAGATCCTCTCAATCTATGATTCCAAGCCAAAAAAAGGGCTTTGACATCTTGAAGGATTCTGTTCTATCATTCTGGAATATCGCTGCTGGGGTTCCCACACCCAAGGATTGCAATCTGTAAATGCAAGGGGTCTGGATTTAAGTTCTCCTATTCTTCCCTTCACCACCAGCACAGCAGCCCCAGGAGGACCCCTTCACTTCAGCTGTTACACACATGGCAACAAGGCTTCCTTCTGTTTCTTCCATGCCTCACCACCTTAGCTCTCAGGACAATCTCCTGGATACAGTCCTAGGATATGGGCTGTGTATAATATGCAATAGGGACTGTGGAGAAGCTCTCTGTCTCACACTCACACTTCTCCCATCAAGAGGTAAGGTAACATCCCACTTCAAAAAAAGAGTCTCCTCAACTGGCTTCCATCCCTTCCTTCAAGAAATTCTCATTTCAACTCTGGGAACCCTGGAGGGGAGGGAGCCAAGTCTACCACTCTACTGAAACAGGGCAGCCTCATCCATACCACACTGCTGCCATCATGCCAATACTCCAACTTCACTAATCTAAGCCAAAACACCAAACTGACAAAAACTCAAGGTTCAGGGGCTTAAAACTAGAGGTCTTCACAGTGTGTAGGTGGTAGCTTCTACCCTTCTTCCAATAACTCCAGAACCCACATCCACACCACACAACCACAGCCATGCACCACTGACCTTGTTCCACAGAGTGGTTGCTGACACCTTCAAATTCTTCAATACTGACACTCCACTAGGAACACACCAAACTAGATGGGAAATTACCATGGAAGCTAACTAAACCCAATAACCAAAAATAGTAACACAGAAAGCTCAACTGGCAAAAATAGCTTAGTCAACCTTCAGATGACTTAGTGACTTCATAGTGAGATCTGACAGATTTCACAAATTGCCTTTTACTAAGTATTTTCAATAATTGTTTTAGCCTTTAGTTATTACAAGCTTTATATAAAGAAATTATTTAGGGCCGGAGAGATAGCATGGAGGTAAGGCGTTTGCCTTTCATGCAGGAGGTCATCGGTTCGAATCCCGGCGCCCCATATGGTCCCCTGTGCCTGCCAGGAGCAATTTCTGAGCCTGGAGCCAGGAATAACCCCTGAGCACTGCCAGGTGTGACCCAAAAACCAAAAAAAAAAAAAAAAAAGAAAAAAAGAAATTATTTAGTGCCTGCCAGGGGTACAAGGTTGAGGGTAGGTGGGATGGGGACAATAATGGAGGGACTATTACACCGGTGGTAGAATTGGTGCAGGAATATCGGTGCCAGAAATAATTGGTGGGATTGGTGCTGGACTGGCACCAGAAACAACTGTATTATATTGTATGAATAATTTTATAAACCATAGTGTTTAAATAAAGTTTAAAACATAGGAAAATATAAATAAATAAAAAGGAATCAGCCAAAACAAAGGGGGAAGGTTTTCATTTCAGCAGCCTCCAAGAAGGAAAGAGCACCTAAGTTTTAGGAAGCATCTGTGGCTGACTCTTTCCCTGTGCTCCAAACCAATGCCTTCCTTCCACAGGAGCTCCTTTATTGATCCCTTTGCACTTTTATATCTACTAATACACCCACAGTCAAATTGCTGAGATTTTTAGTGCACTATAAAGGACAAGAAAAAATAGAGACAAAGAGAAGA
This sequence comes from Suncus etruscus, assembly GCF_024139225.1. Lineage (NCBI taxonomy): Eukaryota > Metazoa > Chordata > Mammalia > Eulipotyphla > Soricidae > Suncus > Suncus etruscus. Next base: position 84,483,716 of record NC_064848.1, read on the forward strand.
AACTAGGCAAACTCATAGAAACACCAAAGGATCATCTATGAACTCTACAGCAGTGATTTTCAACCCTCCTAAACAGGCCTAAACAATTCCCAGGTCTCTACATCAGTACTTCTCAATAGAAGAGATCAAAAGGATACCCCAGTGAACATGGATACCCTAAAACCCTAAAAGTGTGTGTGTGTGAGAGGAGAGAGAGAGAGAGAGAGAGAGAGACAGAGACAGAGAGAGACAGAAAGAGAGACAGAGAGACAGAGAGAGAGAGAGAGAGAGTATTCAATCACAAAGTTACTGTGTTGGTTTGGGGGCAGCAGCACACAGGATAATCTTGGTACAGTACTTAAGAACTATTGCCAGTGCTTTTCAGGGGGCCATGCAGTGCCTAGGAGACCAAGTGGTACTCTCCCACCAGAGGATCAGAATTGGGACTACCACACGCAAATCATATACTCCAGCCTTTTGAGTCACTGCCCTTGTCCCTGGCACCAGTTTTTATATAATCTAAATAAGCTCCCAAATAGTGCCACCCTGTTAGGTTGCACCTTATTTTACCTAAAACAAAGATCATCTCTGGTTCCTTTGTATGTTTGTTTACAACTGGGATTTACCCCCAAAAAGAATTTGTCTAGTTTGGAAACTTGGGTGGGACTGGCTCAAGATAGCTTGAGCTATCTGTCCTTACTACCCCACCCAAAGGTGGTCTCTGTACTCCATAAAAATGGCAGTCTGGCAGGCAGCTGACTCTCCATATGAGGTAGAAGACTGCCAGACTATACGTATTTCACCCTCAGCCTGACTTGGATTATTTCATAAACAACACTGATTCAGACGTTCACCTGGATGATTTTACACTGCCCCTCCATTCTACATTGCCACTTGCACTCCTTTCACCACACACACACACACACACACACACACACACACACACACACGCACGCACGCACGCACGCACGCGCGCACACACACACACACACACACACACACACATCTTTCTGATCCTTTCCACCTGAAAGCATGGTGGACTAGGAGGAGGAAACTTCTCACCCCTCATCACCTGAGTAGCTAGTAAAGCAAAGGCCTTTCTCACCTCGAGCCCCTTTCCCACCCAAAGAGAGAGCAGAAAGGAGACAAATATGAAAGTTTCCTTCCTTGCCCTTCTTCTTTCCCCATTCACTATGACAACTGCAAAGGACATCTCAAAATACCATCTGCCTCCAGCCTGTGCCATGCTCCCTCCACAGATGGGAGCTAGATCTGATTATAGAGATGGCAGACATTGCCTCCTAAGGAGCAGTTAATGAAGTTTGCTTGCTTTTCCTTCCAGGTGTCAGCTGGAAAAACTTCTTTAAAAACATAACAGAGGGCTGGGAGATAGTACATGGTTTAAGCACTTTGCTTTGCCTGTGGTCAACTCCTGTTCAACTCTCTGGTCCCATATAAAATCCCCCATGCATCATCATGGGTCACTCCTGAGCAAAGAGACAAAAAGAAATTTAAAAACATATTAGAGGGGCCAGAGCAATAGCACAGCAGTAGGGCATTTGCCTTGCAAGCAGCTGATCCAGGACGAATGGTGGTTCGAATCCCAGCACCCCTTATGGTCCTCCGTGCTTGCCAGGAGTGATTTTTGAGTGCAGAGTCAGGAGTAACCCCTGAGTATTGCTGGGGGTGACCCAAAAACAAAAAGATATATTAGAAATATTAGAAAGAAAACTGGCACATTAATATTGTCCCTTCTTTTTGGGGGGCAGTTTTGGGTTACACCCAGCAGCACTCAGGGGTTACTCCTGGCTCTACACTCTGAAAACGCTCCAGGCAGATTTGGGGGACCATATGGGATGCCAGGATTTGGACCACCATCCTTCTACATGCAAGGCAAACGCCTTACCTCCATGCTATCTCTTCAGCCCCATTGTCCCTTCTTTTTAAATGACTTGGAAGGTATGTCCTAATCCCAGTAGTCTCATGACTAAAATATTTCTGGACATTCTCTTTGAAATTGACTCAGGGTTCTTTATTGTAATGCTCCTTTTACCACTAACTGTATGATCACTGAATGCCAAGCATCCTACCATCAGGCACCTCACTGTGACAGTGATCAGAACCTAACTCCTTTTCTTGGGAATATGTTGTCCAATGGATGGAGAAGGCATAAGCAGTAAAAAACTAATAAGAGGGCAAAAGACAACAGATAGGGATACCGCAGGAAATGGAAGAAACCAGACACTCTCACTGTAGGACTCCAGAAACCAGATCATGGAGGGTGTGGCCTGAATGCTGGATGCTGAAAGTCCAGCCCACAGGACCTTAGAAAGCCTGGGAATGCATGTGGTCTGTCCCTGGATCAGGCCAGGACAGATACATATCCTTCCTGTCAGCTAACTGTGGCCCAAATATCTATATGGATGGTCCAGGAGTGATTTCATAAATATCCAAGTGGCCCTTGGCAGGAAGGAGGCTGCCCAACCCTGCAGAGGATGATGACAAGCACACAGGCATGTGGAGAGAGGAGGAGCCATAAGACTAAAGTGTGAGATGCCCCAGTCAGTGGTGAGAGATGACTGTCACATAACTGTGGGGTGAGGAGTGAAGATAAGATAGATCTTCAGGTCAGACTGGGAAAACAAACCAGTGTTGATTCACTCTATGAGCAATTAAGAGCAAAAATAGGAAAATGATGGGAACAATATATATATTTTTTAATTTGGGGAGTGTTCAGACCCAGTGATGCTCAGAGCTTACTCCTGCCTTTTCTCTTAGGAATCACTCCTAGTGGTGCTCAGAGGACCAAATTGAGTCCAAGTAGGCTTAAAGCAAGGCAAGTGCCTCCTTACCCACTGTACTATCCAGCTGCCAGGAACAATGTGGTTTTGTTTGTTTGTTTTTGGGCCACACCCAGTGATGCTCAGGGGTTACTCCTGGCTATGGGACACCAGGGGATCAAACCACAATCTGTTAGTATGTGCAAGGCAAATGCGTTTACCACTTGTGCCACTGTTCCAGCTCCCCTGTTTTTGTTTTTTGGGGGTTTTTGTGGGGGGGGTCATACCCGGAAGCACTCAGGCATTACTCCTGACTCTGCACTCAGAAATGGCTCCTGGAAAATACGGGGGACCATCTGAGATGGCAGGATTCGAACCACCATCCTGGGTTGACTGCATGCAAGGCAAATGCCCTACCGCTGTGTATCTCTCCGGCCCCTGTTTTTTTTTTAAATAATTAATTCTTTAATTAAAGAATCATGATGTATAGTCATTGATAATTATATTTTAGGCATACCACCAGTGCCAACAATGTTTTCATAAAAAAAAAAGTGTATTCTGCAGGAAACACAGGTATAGAACAAGTGGAGGACCCAAGGAAGTTGACACCATTTTTTCAGAAACTGCAACATGCCAAAGTGCTGATAGGTCTAAAGGTAAACAGAGAGGAAGGAGAAACAGTATTGTGGGTAAGGACTCAACTTGCATGCAGCCAATCAGGATTCTATACCCAGCATTGCATATGGTGACCTGAGCCCACAAGGAGTGATTGATTCCTGAGTGCAGAGCTAGAAGTAACCCTAGTCCCCATAACCACTAGGTATGGCATAAATAAATAAATAAATAAATAAATAAATAAATAAATAAATAAATAAATAAATAAATAAATAAATAAATAAATGTAAACCAGAAAGGCCGAGAAGAATAGTCTCATGCGTCTGGTGAACATGCTTTGCCTTCTGGAGTCATGAATCCAATTCCCAGCACCACATGGACCCTGAAGCACCATGGGAAACAGTACCTGAGCACTGAGGTAGAAATAAAAGCCATCCCTAATCACTACCAGGTATGGTCCCCAAAACCAAAATCAAACAGTAAATTTGATCTTGATTTCATAGTAGCTTTAAGAAACAATCATAGGGGGCTGGGCGGTGGCGCTAAAGGTAAGGTGCCTGCCTTGCCTGTGCTAGCCTTGGACTGACCGAGGTTCGATCCCCCGGTGTCCCATATGGTCCCCCAAGCCAGGAGCAACTTCTGAGCACATAGCCAGGAGTAACCCCTGAGCGTTACCGGGTGTGGCCCAAAAACAAAAAAAAAAAAAAAAAAAAAGAAAGAAACAATCATAGGGACCGGAGAGATAGCATGGAGGTAAGGCATTTGCCTTTCATGCAGAAGGTCATCAGTTCGAATCCGGCTTCCCATATGGTCCCCCGTGCCTGCCAGGAGCAATTTCTGAGCATGGAGCCAGGAGTTTCCCCTGAGCACTGCCGAGTGTGACCCAAAAACCACAAAAAAAAATCATAAAAATAATAATAAGCAAATCAATCTATTGAGTTGTTACTATGGTCCAAAGAGTACATATAATTACGTGTATTGTTTATTTAGTCTTCAAAAGAATGGAATAAGCTAGCTACTGCCCTATCCATTTTTCAGATCTGAAGGGAAGTAAGAAAACTGACAGGCATGGTGTGCTAGTGACTGTGAAAGTGAGGTGTCCAAGTCAGAACTGTCAAACGTTCAAGCAGAGAGCTTTTGCACTGTAGATGTGCCTCAGCAAAGAGGTGAACTGAGGAGACCAAGGCACTGTTCTTGAAGCCCTGAGTCAAGACTAAAGGAGAACAATATGGAGGACAGGCAGAGGCTGGCAACCAGTCTTGGAGGTGAGAATTTTAATAAACTGTCTTTTCCTATTCCTGTAAGAAATTTGGGAGGAGCTTGACCAGGTCTGTGAAAAAAGACAACTGGATTGTGTATGAAACGTGTTAGATCTGAGTTCATGAGTGGAAAACAGTCTTGAATGCTGTGTGTAGTTGATGACTAAAGCCACGATATAGGTGACATCCAACTGTCACCTGCGTCCAACACCTGAAGAGAAAGCGGAAGTAAGGGCAACATGTAAGGAGTGGCTGAGAAAGCAGATGCCCAGAGAGTGAGGGGAGATAAGCTTGAAGAAGCAGCTATTTCCTCAACAAGTGCACTCTTGCTTTTCCAGCACCCCAACCTCCTCACCACCCTACCAGCCAAGAAGAACCTCAGGTTGACTTTCACAGCACTGAGTTCAATCTCTCCTTTTACACCACTCTATAGGATGCCCACAGCATCATGATTCAATCTGAGGCAGAGTTGTAGGCCAGTCTCAACTTGAAAAACACAAAAATAACTCTAATATTCATGTGAACCACATATTAGATTTGGGGAGTCGAATCCAGCAGGTAACATAGTACTTTATTTTTTTGTTTTGTTTTTGGGTCACACCTGGCGGCACTTGGGGGTTACTCCTGGTTCTGTGCTCAGAAACCACTCCTGGCAGGCTCAGGAGACCATATGGGATGCCAAGAATCAAACTGCGGTCCATCCTGGGTTGGCCTCGTGCAAGGCAAAAGTCTCACCCCTGTGCTATCGCTTTGGTCCCTGTAGTGTATGTATGTATACATCATACTCACATGATACTGTGTCAGATTTGGGGGGGATTGGTTGTTTGTCTTCAGAACATACCTGATGGTGCTCAGGGGCTACTCCTGGCTTGGAGTTCAGGAGGTTGAACTCCCTGATTCAGCAGTGCTGGGGATTGAATCCAGGATACTCACATGCAATGCAAATACTGCAGCTTTTCAAGCTATCTTCCCAGCCCTGTGTATGTGGGTTTTTTTTAATGTATTCTAGTAACATCCAATATTAACTTGTGGTATTAATCATAGATATTAAGTATGTAATTAGTTATTAAATATCCACCTCTCCTAAATTTAAGCTCTATGATGAAAATAAATAGGTCTATATCTCAATATCCAAAATCTAAATCAGTGCCTCAGGCATTTATATTTGCATATTATATTTATATGTTGTATTTATGTGTGTCCGGTGATGTTCAGAGACTACTACTGATCTGTGCTAAGGTCCTAGTGGTTCTCAAAGATCATTCAGTGCTGGGGATCAAATCCCTCCCCCTCAGCTTGCAAAGCATTCAGTACAGTACATTGTGCTATATCACCCTGCTGAACCCATATTTTTTTTAATATTTGTTATTGAAATATTTGTTAATTGGCTGAATGAACATGTAAATGGGCAGATCAACAATGCTTATGGGTGAAGAAAGACTAAAGGGAATGAGGACTGAAATTAGAACATGAACTTGGATATCAGGTGCCATTTGTGACCTTACTAAAAGAGCTATAGTGACCTGGGGCTCTCAGGTGCAGACTCCTATAGCTGAACAGGATGAGTGGGAACAGAGACAGAAAGTAAAGAGCTCTGTCAGTAATCCCATTAAGAACAGAGATTGATCCGGTAAACTACTGAATTAGATTTCCAGTTTTTATCCTTTTTCTTTATTTTTGGAAATAGTAAAAGGTCATCCAGAATAAATTCAGGTGGCCTCACAAGATGGTCAAGCTAGTTTTCGTTCTAGCTGAAAATAACAGCTGACTCTAAAAGTATTATGATTTAACATTTAATATTATGCATAAAGGACCTCTAAAGGCAATATCCACACAGGATTACCAAAAGGGATTACCAAAAACGGACGTTTTCAAAACAGTATTCATCTTCTATATTTTCTTTCTTTTGTAGGGGTAAAATGTACCACATCTAGCTGTGCTCAGGAATCACTCCTGGCAGTGCCTGAATTACCATTTTGGTACCAGGGATCAGTTGCAATGCAAGAGACACACCTTACCTACCATACTATCTCTTCAGCCCACAAAAGTTTCCTCTCTTTTAAATCTTCATGATCATAGAGCAGGTAGAAGTAGTATGATTTAAAGTTCTGTTTTCCTCAAAGAAATAGATGAAACCATATAAAAGTACATCCATGCACTTAGACCACAGAACTGAGGTTACCAGAGAGGGCGGGGATAGGAGATCAAAGTGCAATCAGGGTTTTCAGGAACTGTGGTGGAGAGAGATTGGTACTCTGGTGATGGTTGTGGTGTCGCCAACATATTTTGAAGAAATCATGTAAATTAATATCATCTTGATAGAAATAAAATTCATGATTTTTGGAGGCAATAAATGAAAAATAATTTTTTGGGATTTGGACCATACCTAGCAGTGCTCAGGGGTTACTCTTGGCTCTGCCTCAAAAATTACTCCTGGTAGGCTCAGGAGACCATATGAGATGCCAGGGATCAAACCCAGATGGGCCATAAATGCCCTACCCACTGTGCTATCACTCTGGCCACACGCTGAAAAAATTTTTACGTTTACTTTCTGCTGAAATTTTTTCATTGCTGTGTGAACCACACCTTGTGGTGCTCAGAGGCCTGGGCCTACTCCCTATTGGTCCCAAGACACTACGGAAGCTGTGGGATACCAGGAACTAGGGTCTCAGACATGTAAGACATGTGTTCTCCCATTTGATCCATAGCTCTAGCCTAGTCTATATTAGAGAAAAAAAAATAAACAGAACTACAATAAACTCATCACATATATTTTAAAGTGCCCTTGATAGAAAAATTGTAATTATAAAATTAACTTTCAAATACAAGCTTCTTAGAGAAAATTCAGAAACAAAGAAAACCTGGTGGGGGAGGAGAAGAGATCACCACTGATGTGACATAGAAATAATTCAAGTTTGGGAGATGCTGGCACAAGAGAGAGATTGCAGACTTCTGGGCTTCTGTCTGAGTTCTAATTGTACCTCCCCCATTTGCTAATCACTATAAGATCCAGAGAAAGTTACTTCCCTTTTATGAGTCTCCAATTACTCATCTAAAAAAAAAAAAAAAAAAGAAAATAGCAATACTCTCTTTACAGGACTTTCTGAAAACAACAAAAAACAAACATGAGGAATCCCCACATGGGAGCCAAGAAGTTAGTACAGTGGCTAAGGCAATTGACTTGCAAATAGCCAACCTAGGTTCAATCCCAAGTACTCCTTAAAGTACTTCCATACACTACCAGTAGTGATCCCGGAGCACAGAGCCAGAAGTAAGCCAGCAGTAAGCCAGAAGTGAGGCCCAAACTCAAATACATTTTCAGACCAATTTCTAGCACATTGGGTATTATGTCATTGTGTCCCTGTATTCAGCTGGCCTTTCTTTTCCATCTGAAACATGACTGGTAGCATGTGAACACCTACTGGGCTAAAAAGGAGAGTCGGCAACAAAACCAACAGGACAGCGACAAAGGGCGGTCTGGAGGCAGACAGACTCAGCACTCCAGACAGGTCCTGGGGGCTCACAGATCCTTCCAGCCCCAAACCGTCTGTGATCCCATGGAGATGTCACCCAAAGAGCATGCAGGGAGTAAGCGTCAACCTTTAATTATTAACTCCGATTTTAAACATAAAAAGCCAAATGACCTGTGCAGAATGAAAGCCAGAGCCATCTTATCAAGAATGAATCAGCTGCTTTGATCTTGAGGCAAAGCAACTCACTAAACATCAAGCTTCCACCTGGGGTTTTTCCAGACACTAAAGTAGTTGCCTAGTTCTCAGCGGTCTGGAGTTTCCAGTCCAAACTGGCCTTTAAAAAAAAATGTCCAACCACTGTGCCAGAGTTCACACCCCATTAAAAAAAAAAATATATATATATATATATATTAGATCTTTACTACTAAAGCAAAGAAACAGGGGCTCCAAACAATATTTTTTAAGATAATTAAAAGGATCCTAGTAAAGATAAATGAGTCCACCCAGTTTGGAGTTAAAAGATCTAGTATTAAAAGATAGACTAGGAAGAGATAGTACAGCATGAAGGTGGGGTGCTTATCTTGCACAAGACCAGCCCTGGTTCGATCCTCAGCACTGTACTTCAGTGTACTTGCAGAGCTAAGAGTAACTCCTGAGCGTTGCTGGGTATGACCCCCAAACCAAAACCAAACAAATAAATAAAATACTAGTTAGATGAAGTGAAAGCAGAGGACAGAGGACATTCAGGGACTGGCAGAAAAATTGGTGAGGGCGAAAGCCCCAAGTGAGCATTGAGAAATACAAAAACAAAGAGACAGCAGGGACTGGAGAAGAATTTTGAAAAAATGGGCGAGGGGAGATCCAGGAAACTCAGGAAGGGGCCAGGATGAACTAGAGCCAAGGCAAGCAGCCTCTCACATTTCCAGAAGCCTCGCCTACTTACCCGCCCAGAGATCATGTGCACCACACCATGAATTAATCAGCATGTAAATCACCCCCTTTATCTACGGAAATTGAATTTAGCTGCCAATCTTGATTGAGGCCACAGAGGCCTCCTCACAGAGAGATCACAGCTCTCAGGGAGAATGCCTTTTCTCTCCTTAAATCAAAGCTTGCACAGACCCATGGCAACAGCTGCAGCTGGAGCCACAGACTCTGAAAGGTGGCAGGCTGAGGACGGTAATTATAATTACTAGTTACATAACATGTTTGTTCTTCAAAGTGCTCTACAAGCATCGGCTAATTAATAGCTTACTATGCCCCATGCAGATCCACTGGTTTTTCATGTAGTGACTAATCCTTGTATCCCACTGAAGTCAGAACACTGGAGGCAGAGAGGTTTGAGCAATGAATGAAAATGGTTCAGGGTCCAGAAGCTAAGCCCAGCTCTGGAGTCAGCCACCAACTGATTCCACAGGTAGTATGAGGCCAGGAACACTTGCCCAAATGTTGAATTCAGCAACTTGAGATGCAGTTGCCTCACTTCCTCAAATGACTCAGAGCGGCTCTGTTAGAGATGCAATAAGAGGCTGGAATGACTATATGAGTCTAGCTCAACAGCAAATTCACCACTCTTCTCAACTTCACAATTATTAAGCTGAGACTGTGGAATCCCTGATGTTAGTTACGGACCTGTCTTTGCTGCTCAGTGTAAATTGGGCAAGTCAATGAGGCCTGAGAGAAGATTGGACTAATCTTGGGTCCTCGTCCCTTTTTTCTCTGTTTAGTTTCTAGCCTACATCCTCCTAGATGCATGCTGGAGATGACTGAATGTGGGAACTGCATGGGACAGCAGCGCCTATAAACTCTCAGCCTGCTCTAGAAATGCTTTCCCCAAGGACTTCAAAGGATCACGAATATCTGGAATTTGTAAAACTGTGTGTATGCAGTACCTAAAAGGAAATAGAGGGGAACAGAAAGATAGAGAGAAGAAAAGTGTCCCGCCTAGAGACAGGCTGGAGGCCGGGAAACGAGCAAGAAAATGGGGAAATTGGTAGCAAGAAATGAAGGGATGGATGTTGAAATATTGTATGACTAAAACTCGTGTTGATTTATATTAAAAAAAATTTAATATATATTATATTATAATATATATAATATAATATATATTATATATAATATAATATGCTAAATAGTTATTAAATGAATTGATCAAACAGCTTAATTCATCAAATTCCTATATCCAAAATAACTATTTCTCTATGGAAAATCATCACCAGAGCAAACATGTTTGGCTTACACAAGCCAGACATCCTTTTATGAAAAAACTTTGGCAAGGGCCAAAACATAGTATCATAACTCTACTATAAGTCAAACCAAAGACCCAAAACTGAAGCTATCTTCAGATATAATTTCCAGAGGTTCAGTTCAGAGCCAAGGAAATCAACCACTAGAAACCATTTCTCAAAGTTATTCAAGACTCTGAGACGATGTGTCATAATAAATCATTGTTTTTTACTACCTTGCTTCTGGGAAGCAGAGGTGTGAAATGAAGTATATGGAAGATTTATGTCTGATTCATGAGATTTTTCTCAATTAAGATTACTTGTTTGTTTGAGTGAGAGATCTAAAATGAGCATGGTACTATAAGCTTTTCAAAATGTTCCCATAGGTAACCATCTCATTTGATTCCCTTGTAATAGCTTCTTGAAGTAGAAACCATAGATTTTAATTTTTTATGTATGAGTAAACACTTAATACTTTCTAAAAATGTGATAAAAGCAATTATTAATACATGGCACTGAACTCAAATTATTCACCAGTAATTCCATTTCAGGGTCTATATCCAAAAGAACTGAAAACAAGATCTCAAGAAGGTATTTGTATGCCCATGTTTATGAAAGTATTCTCCACAATAGTTAAAAGGTGGAAATCACCTAAGTACCAATCACTGAAAAGATAAACAAAATGTGGTATATCCATAAGAAGAACATTATTCAGTCTAAAAAGGCAACTGTTATTTGTAACAATATGGATGAACCTGAAGTACACTCTGCAAAGTGAAAAAGCCTGTCAACAGATAATAATGTTTGATTCTGGGCCATAGTAATAGCACAGTGGTAGGGCATTTGCCTTTAATGCGGCCAACCCAGGACAGGCCTGGTTTCAATCCCTGGCATCCCATATGTCCCCCGAACTTGCCAGGAGCAATTTCTGAGTGCAGAGCCAGGAGTAACCTCTGAGTGCTGTCGGGTGTGGCCAAAATAAATAAATAAAATAAAATAAAATGTGGACTATTAAAAAAAATCTGGGTCGGAGAGATAGCACAGTAGTAGAGCATAAACCTTGTATGTGGCAGACCTGGGAGAGACCTGGTTTGATTCCCGGCATCCCATATGGTCCCCAAGCCTGCCAAGTGCGATTTCTGAGTGCAGAGCCAGGAGTGAGCCCTGAGCGCTGCTAGGTGTGCCCCCCCAAAAAAAAACCCAATCAATCAATCAAATCAATCAATCAATAAATAAAGTTAAAAAATAAAAATTTAAAATAAAAAAAGCATGATTCTACTTAGCAGAGGTATCTAAGTCATTAAAAAAAAAAACAACAAAAAAACAGGAAACAGGGCCGGAGCAGTGGCATAAGCAGTAGGGCATCTGCCTTGTACATGCTAACCTAGGACAGACCATGACCATGGTTCTATCCCCCAGGATCCCATATGGTCCACCAAGCCAGGAGCAATTTCTGAGCGCATAGCCAGGAGTGGCTCCTGAGCGTCACTGGGTGTGGCCCATAAACAAACAAACAAAAAAACAGGAAACAGAGTGCAGTTCCAGGGGCTAATGTAAAGTGGGGAGAAAGGAAGGCAGAGTCATTTTGAGTACAGAATTCCAGTTTGCAAGATGAAGAAGTTCTGGAGATTGGTTGTACAATAATGAGAATAGACTTAACAATTAAAGATTGTTAAGATGATAAATGCTAAACACAGAGCCAGGAGTAACCCCTGAGCACCATCAGGTATGGACCAGAAAACAAAAAAAAAGAAAAAAGAAATAAACAGGGAGCCAGAGGAAAAGTACAATGGATAAAGCACTTGCCTTGCTCCCTGGCATCCTATAGGTCCATGGAGTACCAGAAGTAATTCCTAAGTGCAGAGCCAGGAGTAACCCCTGGACATTGCTGGGTACGCTCAGAAAAACATTCTTTCATGATAATACCCTTTCTCTAAAAAAAACTGTCAACGGGGCCGGGCGGTGGCGCTCGAGGTAAGGTGCCTGCCTTACCTGCGCTAGCCTAGGAGACGGACCGCGGTTCGATCCCCCGGCGTCCCATATGGTCCCCCAAGCCAGGAGCGACTTCTGAGCGCATAGCCAGGAGTAACCCCTGAGCGTCACCGGGTGTGGCCCAAAAACAAAAAAAAAAAAAAAAACTGTCAACATGTGCTAAACTAGGGCATTAAATTATGCTCGTCTGGAAAATGGTGCACGTAGAAAAATTTCTCTGCCAGCCAAGCAGAAGACACGAGAATCACTGTGATTTAAGAGGAATTCAAAAAAAATTATATGCACAAAATTTTCTATACAACTTATATTTCCAATTTAGATTCCAAATTTTCAAGATTTAGCTTACAAAACTAAAGCCAGGAACCCACCCTAATGGCACAGCCAGGCACAGTACTGAAAGAGAAGGTGGCACTTGAGTGAATTTATGTCCCAGACTCTGCCAACTGCCTAGTACAGGAGCCTATATACCTGTGCAGGTCAAAGTACTTTCCCTCCAGGTGCCTTTCTCAGTACAAACGGAAGTGATAGGTCCTGCAGGGCTCTCGAAGCCCTCCTGGCAAACATAGTGAGCCACGCCACCCAGGCTGGAGCTGTAGTTCTCCACCAGGAACGCATGCCGAACTTGAGGAGGATGGCCACAGTCGATCTCTGCAGTGGGAAGTAGGACAGAATTAGCTGTTATCCCAACATCTCCCCTCTAGTCAGTATTTCAGAAGCCAAGCGTTCAATTATGATGGAGTCACTCATATGGGTAAAGAGAAAACATGAGCCACATTAAGTGATCTATCTGCAGGTAGGTAAACAATTAAAAATAATATCTAGAACTACTCGTGCCTCTGTGCTTATAGGTTACCCCTGGTAGTATTCAGATTGATGCTGGGATCAAACCAGGCTAAGCAGCTAAGGCAGCACCTAAACACCTGTACTATCTCTCCATCCCTAAGAACGATTTGATGGAATTTTGGCTTCAGGGACTACAGTAATGATGCAAAGAGGTTACAAACATGTTTTGCATGTGGGAGACTCATGTTTGATCCCCAGCACTTCACAGCCCCCTAAAACAAACACCAGGCTCAGAGTGGCCCTCAAGCACTCTAGATGTAAATTCCCCAAAAACAATGTTTTCCTTTAAAAAACTTTTTCACAAGACCCAAATAATAGCACAGTGTGTATGTAGGCCTTGCACGCAGCCGATCCAAATTCCATCCACAATATCCCATATGGTCCCCCGAGCCTGCCAGGAGTGATTTCAGAGCGGAGCCAGGAGTAACCTCTATGAGCCAGAGAGTGTGGCCCAAAATAAATTTTAAAAAACTTTTGTGCAGGGCCGGAGAGATAGCATGGAGGTAAGGTGTTTGCCTTGCATACAGAAGGTCAGCAGTTCGAATCCCAGCATCCATATGGTCCCCCGAGCCTGCCAGGAGCAATTTCTGAGTGTAGAGCCAGGAGTAGGCCCTGAGCGTTGCCAGGTATGACCCAAAAAAACAAAGAAAAGAAATTTTGTGCAAATAAAAAATTTCAATAATGAGAATTTTTTTACATTGTGAAAAGTTATTTGGTCAATGAGATAATGCATCTCAATTTCTTTTAATATTCAGATTTTCTGGTACCTTTTATTCTGTATCTTCAAATCATTAACTGCCGAATTGATAGTAATGTAGTTTAGAAGTTTTCTCACTAATTAGGTATTAAATAAGAATATATATATATATACATATATATATATGTGTGTGTGTGTGGTTTTGGGGTCACACCCGGCAGCTCTCAGGGGTTACTCCTGGCTCTACGCTCAGAAATGGCTCCTGGCAGGCTCAGGGGACCATATGGGATGCCAGGATTCGAAACACTGTCCTTCTGCAATGCAAGGCAAATGCCCTACCTCCATGCTATTTCTCCGGCCCATATTTTAAAAATTTTGAACCTGATGCCATAGAGATAATACATAGTAGGAACTTGCCTTGCTTGTGGCCAATTCAGGTTCAATCCCCAGCACCCTATAAGGTCCCCTGAGTACCACCAGGAGTAATTTCTGAGTGCAAAGCCAGGAGTTGCCCTTGAGCATTGCTAGTGTGGCCCCAAAACAGAAATTAAATAAATATAATAACTAAAAATTTTAAGGAAAGTTAATGCAGAAAATATTCATAGTCTAAACATTACATTTATATGCACCTTTCAAAGAAAAATATCAATATCCATTGCAGAGAGACAAACATCAAATTAGTAAATTGGTATGAGATTCCTTCTTTGCAATTTCAACTACCTAAAATCAATAGAGTTGTAGGAAAGAGGGTGTGACACTACCTTTTAGACACAATACAAAGTGCTATGTAAGTGCAGGAGCATTTTATTTTCATATTTTTTTACAATTTTAAAAATTTGTATGAGTATCTTCTTTCAAAACTTAAAAAACAGGGGACAGAGAGATAGCATGGAGGTAAGGCATTTGCCTTGCATTCAGAAGGTCAGTGGTTCAAATCCCAGCATCCCCTATGGTTCTCTAAGCCTGCCAGGAGCAATTTCTGAGCATAGAGCCAGGAGTAACCCCTGAGAGTTGGTGGGTGTGACCCAAAAACAAAACAAAACAAAACAATTAAAAAATAGGGGCCAGAATAATAATACAGTGAGTAGAGGGATTGCATTGTACACAGATGACCCAAGTTCAATCCCAGCATTCTATATCCTGAATGCAGAGCCAAGAGTAAGCTGTGAGCATTCTGGGTGAGGCCCTAAAGCCACTATATATATTTAACTCAAAATATAAAAAAAAAGAATGCATGTTCAGAAGCCCTAGGTTTGATCCCTAGCAAATCAAACAAACAAAATTAACTCCAGTCCAAACCAAAATTGAATCTATTTTTGGTTTTTGGGTCACACCCAGAAGCACTCAAGGATTCCTCCTGGCTCTACGCTCAGAAATCACCCCTGGCAGGCACGGGGGACCATATGGGATGCTGGGATTCAAACCACTGTCCTTTTGCATGCAAGGCAAACACCCTATCTCCATGCTATCTCTCCGGCCCCTAAAACTGAATCTACTTTTAAAAAAGAAATATTGAGTGGGAGTGATACTATAGGGATTAAAGCATTTACTTTGCAAAAGGCTGACAGCAGTTTAATCTTCAGGAACACATATGATGTCCTGAGCACTGCCAGGTGAAGTCCCCACAACAAAAATTAATTATGTAAATAAAGGAAATGTTATAAGATATAGCAATTAAACCATTAAGTGTGCAGAAAAGTCACCATAAAACCTTAAATGATAGAGTTTAACAAAACTATTAGCAAACGATCTTAGAATTAAAAGTTAAAGCAATGTAAAAAAAATAATCTGAAAATAAAATTTTATAAGATTTGAGTAATAAACATAAAGAAAAAATAAGCATATGCTAAATTTATCACATTAAGGAGTCATATGTAGAGATATAATTTATTCAAGAAAGTATTATATCAGAGTCAGAGAGGTAGTACAGCATGGAGGGCATTTGCCTAGCAATGTGGTCAACCCAGATTTGATCTCTGGCACTCTATATGGTTTTCTCAAGCCCTGCCAGAAGTGATCCCTGAGCATAAAGCCAGATAGATATAGGCCCTGTGGGAGGTGCAAAATGAACAACAAAAAACATCACATAAAATATGTAAGATAGTCAAGTAATTAAGACATAACCAACAATCTTAGTAATAAATAATCACAAAGAAAGAATACCCATTCTAATTTTTAGCTAGTTAAATAATAGTCAAGAAAATAAAAATACTCCTGAAAGCCAAACTTTTAAAACAGAAGTCCATTTATTGAGATAAAGCAGTCAAAACTGAGTAAATGATACAGTCTGTTTCTGATTTTATATATAAATTTCTGACTTTATACATAAATACTTTATCTTGAATTAGTTTGTTTATTTTTTGTTTATTATCTATTGCAGAGCCCCAAGTTTTTTCCCTAAGAAAGGCAACAAAGATTTCCAACTTATGATAATTGGAGTTTTTGTAAGACCCTTATCACACCTGATCTGACCATATCACTGAGACTTAAAAATAAAACAACTAACCTCTGGTCAGTGCAGATTCAAATCATGAGCAGTTACAGTAGTAGAACAAGGTAGTTATTTCATAAAGCCTCCTGCCTGGCAACTTCTCAAAGGATTTGTTCCCTATTTGACAATATTTACCAGGCACAAGAACCCTCGGTCCTCATCATGTGTTCCCAGCATCAAACTTTTAGACACATTTATCAGCCTCAACAACCCCCAAACATGATTATATTATATATGGTTGGTATACATATGAATTCACCAAATGGGTGATTAATGGTTCATAAGTTTACTTAGTCACTGTTTACATCAACATATCTCCTAGGTAAGCCAAGGTTCTGTGGAAGGAGAACATCCATGAAAAGATTTAGGTTGTAGGTTAATGTCGGTTTATGTCTATTAAAACTAGAGTTTAAATGAACAGTGGCAACTCATACTTAATGAGTACTAAGCAGATGGGAGCCAAAAAGACTCATTAAAAAATATCATCAGGGCCGGAGAGATAACATGGAGGTAGGGCATTTGCCTTGCAAGCAGAAGGATAGTGGTTTGAATCCCGGCATCCCATATGGTCCCCCGAGCCTACCAGAAGCAATTTCTGAGCATAGTACCAGGAGTAACCCCTGAGCACTGATGGGTGTGACCCAAAAACCAAAAAAAAAAAAAAAAAAAGAAAAAGAAAAGAAAAGAAAAGAAAAAAAAAGTCAGATTTACAATCCTCTGCCAGACATTATATGAGAATTTGCTGTAAAACGTGGATATGACAGTTGAGGTGTGATCCTGGATCAAGTTCATTAAATATTTACATTCATTTAAGCATTCACTCTAGGGCCTTATAACTTAAAAGCAGGTGCATTAAAAACATCTGGCTATAATAACTCGTGCGGCCCAATCTTGTTTCCAAGAAATTTCCTAAACAAGAGAGCCACTAGCTATAGATGAGAGTTGCTGGATATAGCTATGTGAAATGCTGATCTGTCTTGTATACTGTTGTTCAACCCTTGACATAGCATCCTGGTTCAGTATAAACCTGGAAAATGGGTGACCCTATTTCCAAGACTAATCAATTCCCAGGAAGTTATGTGGCTCCTATTAAAAAAAGGGGGCTGGGGGCCGGCGAGGTGGCGCTAGAGGTAAGGTTCTGCCTTGCAAGCGCTAGCCAAGGAAGGACCGTGGTTCAATTCCCCAGCGTCCCATATGGTCCCCCCAAGCCAGAGGCGATTTCTGAGCGCGTAGCCAGGAGTAACTCCTGAGCATCAAACGGGTGTGACCCGAAAAACCAAAAAAAAAAAAAAAAAAAAGGAAAAAAAGGGGACTGAAACATAGCTCAAAGGACTTAATGTATACTTTGCTTTAATATCTCATGACCCACCCCCCGAGACAACCGCAGGAGAGAGGAGGGCAAAAGAGCTTGAGAAAGAGAAAAGAAAGAGATAAAGGATGGGGAAAGAGGGAGAAAAAAGAAAAGAGGAAGAAGAAAGAAGGTAGAAAGAAGAAGAGAGGGAAGGAGGAGGAAAGAAAAGGAAGGGGCAGGAAGAAGGGAGATAAGGAGAACAGAGAAGGAGGAAATAAGAGAAGGAAATGGAGGGAGGAGGGGGAAGAGGAAGAGGAGGAAGAAAGAAGTAAGGATCAAGAATTACTTTTAAACGGGTGAGGGAGGGTCCAGAAAGATAGCATGGAGGCAAGGCATTTGCCTTGCATGCGGAAGGGTGGTGGTTTGAATCCCGGCATCCCATATGGTCCCCTTACCCTGCCAGAAACTATTTCTGAGCATAGAGCCAGGAGTAACCCCTGAGTGCTGCCGGATATGACCCAAAAACTAAAAAAAAAAAAAAAAAAAAAAAAAGGATAAAACGGGTGAGGAAGATGGGGCTGAAGAGATAGCACAGTGGTAGGGTGTTTGCCCAGCAACATCAGATCCAGGATGGATGGTGGTTCAAATCCTGGCATCCCATATGATCCTTGTGCCTGCCAGGAGCGATTTCTGAGCACAGAGCCAAGAGTAACCCAAGTGCCGCCATCGGGTGTGGCCCAAAAACCAAAAAATAAATAAATAAATAAAAAGGGTGATGGAGAGAGCTCAAATACAATATATGCCATGTACATGCAGAAACATGTACATATCCAACCATTGGATATCTTATGGCCAGTCCCACTGGTATTGTGAGTGTAATTATAGTGAGCCCCAACATTTCTGGAGAGGGCCATCAAATTAGAAATACTCAAAACTCTTGGGTTAGGGAGACAGTTTATGCCTCAAGTGGCAGAACACAAACTTAGAGTGTGCAGGATCTGAGTTTTACTCACGATAGCACAGGTGTACCCCTGGTGGATCCCAAGCATCATCTTTGGGTATGGCCCTGTTAGCCCATAGGCATTGACATAATTGGCCATTGTAGTCACCTGCACCGCTAGGCACAAGCACCAACCATGTCCTACAATGCCAGCATCATTGGGAGGGTTCTCAGAACCAAACCCCACTAGCTTTTCAGCATGTGGGCCATTAAAAAACTAATAAACATGGGGCTGGAGTGTCAGGTCAGTGGGAAGGACAATTGCCTTGCACATGACCAACCCAGGTTCAACCCAGTATCCCAAATGGCCTCCTGCCAGGAGTGATTACTGAATGCAGAACCAAAAGTAGAGCCAACACCTGAGCATTGCCTGCTGTGGTCTGAAATCAAGTGCGCACACGCCTGTGCTCGCAAACACACACACACGTACAAATACATACACTCACCAATTTACAATAAAAGAAAAAATATATATATGGTCAATGCCATGGTTTCCCAAAGTAGATTGCCAAGCCCACTCTAAAACTACATTCTCCCCACCACCCAGAAGAGGACCAGAAAGCCTGCCACACATTGTCAGTGGGCAGCACTGTGGATTCTCAAAGCTTTCGCCACTGATATGGCCACAAGAGATCTCCCTGGATGTAGTGGGATACTAAGAGTGAAGTGGAGAAGAAATGTGGAAGTGGAAAAGACACTCCCAGACTATAAAAGGAACTGTGGTAAAGCAACACATAACTCCACCATAGGTAGTAGGCAAAGACTGTAATCCTGAAAAATCAATTATTAACAGCCACCTATATAATCTTTCTAAAAAAGACTTTAGAGTCGAAATGCCATGGATGTTTAACAAACTCAAAGAAACAATGGGATAAACCACCAATAAAATACAAGAGGATATGAGAGAAGAAATGAGAAAGCTGCCAAGAGAAACAACAGAACTGAAAAACTTAGAAAGAGAAATGAAAAATTCACTGGAAGGTCTCACCAGCAGAGTTAACAGCTGCTGAGAGCAGAATCATTGCACTTCTAGATAAGGTACAAAAAAACTTCTGGACAACAATAGAAGATGGAAAAAAGACTCAAAAATAAATGAATAACCAACAAGAGAACTTTGGGATAAATTCAACAGAAGCAACATAGAATCACCCAGATCCCAGAGGACCAGGAGGCAACCTTGATGAAGAAATGGCAGTCAGATATTGCTGAAAAACTCCCAGAGCTGGAGAGTGCATGCACCCACATCCTAGAGGCCTAAAGGGTAGCAACTAAGAGAGATCCAAATAAAAATATCCCAAGACATACCCTAATTATGATGATAAATAAAAATGGACAGCGATAGAATATTGAAAGCAATAAGATCAAAGAAAAATTATATATAAATTAGCATACTTAAGATTTATAGAAGATTTACCAAGCAAAACTCTCCAGGCTGAAGATATTTGTGGGATATAATTTGTAAAATCTCAATATTTTGGGGCTGGAGAGATAGCATGAAGGTAAGGCATTTGTCTTGCATGCAGAAGGATGGTGGTTCGAATCCCAACATCCCATATGGTCTCCCGAGCCTGCCAGGAGCAATTTCTGAGCATAGAGCCAGGAGTAACCCCTGAGTGTAGCTGGGTGTGACCCAAAAAACAAACAAACAAACAAACAAAAAAACCTCAATGAAATGAATGCCTCACCAAGAGTACTTTACCCAGACAAACTCTCATTCATATTAGAAGGAATGATATGCAATTTCATGGATAAACTATAGCTCAAAAACTTAAGAGACTCAAAACCATCTTTACAAGAAGTACTAAAGGGACTTTAAGACAAGACAAATCCTATAAACATGCCAAGCTTCTACAGAAAGATGACACAAAATGGCACATAGATGCTCCAATAATCTCTCTAAATGTCAATGGACTAAGTGTACCCAATAAGAGATTGAATAGATAGATGGAATAGAAAGTTGAACTCAACATTCTACTGCCTGCAAAAAATACATTTGAATAGTCAGAGCAAATACAGACTCAAAGTCAAATGTTGGAAAAAATTCTTCAAGCAAACAACTCCTTCGAAAAGGTCAAGTTGGTCATACTAGTTTCAAATGACAACTTCAAGTTCAAAAGTGTTATAAAAGACAGCAAGGTCCATTTATTAAGTGATCAAGGGATATTTACATCAAGAAGAATTTAGGGACCAGAGCAATAGCACAACAGGTAGGACATTTGCCTTGTTCACAGTTGGCCAGGGATTCAATCCCTGGCATCCCATATGGTCCCTCATCTTGCCAGGAATGATTTCTGAGCTCAGAGCCAGGAATAATACCTGAGTGTTGCTGGGTATATCTTAAAATCAATTTTAAAAAACAAATTCATACTCCTAAACATATATAAACACCTAATGAGGAACCAGCAAAATACTTATAACAAATGCTAATTAATTTAAAGAAAGATATTGAAAGCAACACTACAGTAGTCAAGATTTCCACATCACTCTATCATCTCTTGATAGATCAACTAGATTAAAGCTAAGTAGGGACATGCTTGCTTTAGAAAAAGAAATATAAGAGAGAGAGAGGCTTAGTAGCCATATATAGGATTGTTTTTCATGCCCCAAAAGCCAAATACACATTCTTCTTCAATGCACATAGGACATTCTCTAAGACAAATTACATGCTGGGACACAAAACATAACTCCATAAAGTCAAGAAGATAGAAATCATACCAACTGGGGCTGGAGCAATAGTAAAGTTGGGTAGGGTGCTTGACTTGAATGCAACCAACCTGGGTTCAATCCCCAACATCCCACATGGTCTCTTGAACCAACTATCTTCTCAGACCATGATGCACTAAAAATAAAAGTTAATTACAAACAGAAACAGAGAAATAACTCTGATATCTGGCAATTACACAGTTCATTATTGAACAACCAGTGAATCAAAAAGGAAATTCATGAGGAAATAAAAAAAATTTCTGGAAACAAATGAGAATAAGGACATGGCCTACCAAAACTTGTCAATATGGCAAAAGAAGTGTTAAGGAGGAAAGTTGATAGCTCTGAAAACATTCATCAGGAAGGAAGGATCCACATAAAAAACTTGACTGAATAACTTAAGAAATTGGAAAATGACCATCAAAGGAATCCCAAAGAGGCAAGAAGAAATCAATGAACTGGAATCCAAGAAAAATGGAAAAAAGACATTTGCAACCCTCTGTTCCTTTGGGTTTTTTGTTTTGTTTTGGTTTTTGTTTGGTTTTTTTTTTGGGGGGGGGTGGCACACCTGGCAGCACTCAGGAATTAATCCTGGCTCTATGCTCTAAAATCGCTCTTAGCAGGCTCGGGGGACCATATGGGATGCTGGGATTCAAACCTCTGCATGCAAGTCCCTCTGCAAGGCGAATGCCCCACCTCCATGCTATCTCTCTGGCCCCTCTTTTGTTCCTATAGCACGAACCACAATAGCCAAAATCTGGAAATAACTCAACTGCCAAGAATAGACAACAAATAAAGGGACTATGGTATATGTACAGAATGAATATTATCAACCATAAGAAAAGATAAAGTCGGGGCCGGAGAGATAGCATGGGGGTAAAGCATTTTTGCCTTTCATGCAGGAGGTCATCGGTTCGAATCCTGGCATCCCATATGGTCCCCCGTGCCTGCCAGGAGCAATTTCTGAGCCTGGAGCCAGGAATAACCCCTGAGCACTGCCGGGTGTGACCCAAAAACCACAAAAAAAAAAAAAAAAAAAAAAAAGAAAAGATAAAGTCATGCAATTTGCTACTACATGGAGAGACACAATGCTAAGTAAAGTTAGTCTGAGGGTAAGAAACCAACACAGAATGATATCCTCTCTCTCTTTCTCTCTCTCTCTCCCTCCCTCTCATGGGATATAAAGAAACATAATGATAAAGAATGCCCAAAGACAATGAAAACAAAGAACATGAGAACCAATGTACAACATTTGGATCTGCATCAGAAATACTGTCAACTAATTATGACCATAGCTGGGAATTTTTCTCTTATAGCCTATTATCTATGATTTTATTTAAATAATCACCTTTGGTTTAGTTGTGTAGAAAATGCTTCACACCAGATTTATGGGCCATATTTATCTTGTCATTTATTTCCTATTCAGTTTATTTCCTATTCATTTATATTCCTATTCATTAGGAAACATGGGTGATAGGATCGGGAGAGTGAAAAGACTATGGTGGAAGGAAGTGTTCAGCTGCAAGTAGGAGGTGGTACTGAAAGGTGATAAAGTGTTATATATGAGACACAATCAGCAACAGTACTGTAAACCACAGTGCAAAGCTTATTTTTGTGATGCCTCTTGTGGAAGCTGACTAGTGGGTGGGAGGTGAATGGGCTTGGAAGGGGGCATTGATGGAAGAAGTGGTACTGGTGAAAGGATCAGTACTGAAACATGGAGTGCCTGAAACCCAACCATAAAGAATTTAACAGTGACTTAATTTAAAAAAAAAAAAAAAAAAGATTGAGCAAAAATTTGCAGTACTGTGTATTAGGAGTTCATTAAAAACAAGCATTTCTCTGGCTAATCACATTATTAAGCAACAACATTTGAATGTGCATCAGGAATACAGTCAACTAATTATGATCATGGCTGAGACTTTTTCCCTTAATAGCCTATCATCTATGATTTTATTTAAATAATCACATTCAGTTTCCCTGTGTAGAAATGCTTCACATAAGATTCATGGGCTGAATTTATATTGTCATTTATTTTTTATCTCTTTTGCTTTTGGGGTTAGGGGTGAATACCTGGAAGTGATCGGGATTACTCTCAGCTCAGGTTTTGGGGGACTATACCGTGCCAGGGCTTGAACCTGCTTCTATAAGCAAAGTATGTACTCAAGTTCTATGAGCTCTCCCCAGCCCTTATTTCCTATACTGAAAGTAAAAATGTTTATCCACACTGCTAGCTTTACTATTCTACCTAAGAAAATATTCCAGAAGGAAATTTGCTTGGTGAAAGCAGGGGCAATTTATGGGTTCTAATCAACATCGGACTAGATCACCAATGGCAAGCACACTGGCTGCTGTTTATTATAAACGTCAGCACAATGATGAGATTAATGACAGAAATAACAGAGTAATAGGAAATTTCATCTGAAACTGCTTTAGAGACCAATAAATACCAAGCTGAGAATTTTTTTTAAATAACCAATAATGTCTACAAATGAGGCAGACATTTTGCCAACTGCTGGGGAACAAAAGATAGACTCTTCTACTTATTGATATTGACCCCACAAAAACAAATCTTCCCACAAAAATGAGGTGCTGGGTTGAAAGCTCTTGGGAAGGAATAAAAGCCTAAAGACAAGCCTAAAGACATGAGAAAAAGACACATTAAAATCAGTTTTCATCTTTACATGAAAATAATAGAAACAATTATTGCATCACAGAGGCAAAGCTAACTCTCTCTCTCCTATAGCATGGTGAGTTATAAGGATCCAGATGACCCAGGCAGACTAACACCCAAGTGCATGAAACAGCCATGCTCTGAATCAGACCATTCTGCATCCATCTCTTTGTCTAATTTATAGAGTTCTCCTTTCTGCTCACTCCCACCCCCACTATGGTAAATTCTTTGTGTATTATGTCATGTCCATATATTTTTAATATTCCCAAAGTCATGAGTTTTTAATATTATTACAAACATTAATCTTTGTGATGTTTAATATGTAATATATATGGCCTATAGAATAGGGGTAAAAAGTTAAATCTTTTTTTAGGGTATGTTCTGAATTAGGAAAATACTGTTCAGTCCCTCATACCAAAGATCGGTTAGTTGGGCACTAAATTATATATTATTGAGTGTGGGGGATGGAGCCTAACAACTCAATATGAATATGTGCTCATTTGTATTTCGAGGATGGTATTGTAATCATCAAAGGAAAACACGAGTTACGGTAATGCCATGAAGCACATTCTCAAGAGTAGCTTATTAACTGCTGTAACTATACTAATGAGCTCATTAGTACTAAAGTCCACTTGTCCTTCAGGCATTGGAAAGAAAATAAATTACTTTAGGATGTATTTTGTGCTCTAAAGTCTTCCGTGAACTTGGCCCTTGATTAACAATACATTTCCTTCAGATTTGCTAGATCCACACAGAAAGCTCATTTGGAAGAAAAAGAACATTTTGCATCTAACATGGCAACACTTACTGTCAACAAAGAACACCCAGTATGGAGAGAACTAGAATTTGAACACTTCAGAAACTGCAGAGAGGAAAGCAGAGGACTAGGTAGAAAAAAGCATTTATAGAAAAGAAAAAATGAGTTTCTTTTAGAGGTAGCTTCCATTTTAGAGCTGATAGTGGTTTTGAGTGCTGTGAACTGCTTATAAATCTTTGTTTTAAAAAATTAAGCGTTCCAATTTTAATTTTATAGTAGTACATGAAATATTTGAATAGAGATATTGATAGGGCAGTAGGTTGTCTTGCACACAGCCAACCAGGGTTTGATTTCTGGCATCCTACATGGTCAACCTGAGCCAGGAGTAATTTCTGACCACAAAACCATGAACACTGATAAGTCTGAGCATTGATAGGTGTAGCACAAAGACAGAAGGAAAGGGAAGGGAAAGGAAAAGAAGGGAAGGAAGGGAAAGGGAGGGGAGGGAAGGGGGAGGAGAGGGAAGAGAGGGGAGGGAAGGATGAAAGGAGGGAAGGGGAGGGGAGGGAAACAGAAGGGGAGGGGAGAAAAACAGAAGAGAGGGAGGGGAGGGGAAGGGAGAGGAAAGCAGGGAAGGGGAGAGAGGGGAGGAGAGAGAAGGGGAGGAAAGAAAGAAAGAAAGAAAGAAAGAAAGAAAGAAAGAAAGAAAGAAAGAAAGAAAGAAAGAAAGAAAGAAAGAAAGAAAGAAAGAAAGAAAGAAAGAAAGAAAGAAAGAAAGAAAGAAAGAAAGAAAGAAAGAAAGAAAGAAAGAAAGAAAGAAAGAAAGAAAGAAAGAAAGAAAGAAAGAAAGAAAGAAAGAAAGAAAGAAAGAAAGAAAGAAAGAAAGAAAGAAAGAAAGAAAGAAAGAAAGAAAGAAAGAAAGAAAGAAAGAAAGAAAGAAAGAAAGAAAAAAGAAAGAAAAAAGAAAGAAAAAGAGAAAAAGAGAAAGAAGAAAGAAGAAGAAAGAAAAAGGAAGAAAGTAAGAAAGAAAGAAAGAAAGAAAGAAAGAAAGAAAGAAAGAAAGAAAGAAAGAAAGAAAGAAAGAAAGAAAGAAAGAAAGAAAGAAAGAAAGAAAGAAAGAAAAAGGAAGGAAGGAAGGAAGGAAGGAAGGAAGGAAGGAAAAGAAAGAAAAGAAAAGAAAAGAAAAGAAAAGAAAAGAAAAAACACGTGAGACCTTTGAAGTCATAGGAGGATCTCAGATTTCTGCCAGAGAGGTTCTTATTACAACTAATACTCACCACCAGTTCCTCTGCACCAGGCCCAGGGCCAGGTACTTTACAGCATTAGTTCATTAAATCTTCTGAATAATTCTACAGACTGAAAATGGCTGTGGCCCATCTTACAGAAGGAAATTGGAATTTACAAGTTTACAGGTGCTGATCTAACTCATAAGCAGCTTAAGACAAAGTCAGCTTTTCTGCTTCAAAAGCTCATGCTTCAATACACTGGGACAGTCCTGAAATCAGTGGTACAGTCCATCTTGCACATGCAGAAAACTCCAGCCATTTGTGACATCTATTGATACCATTTACATGGCAAAATAAGTAACATAGGAGAACGGCTGCCTGCAGAGAGTAAGTCAGTACCTTTTCTTCAAAATGTTTTGAAAGCTCATAACAGAGTGAACCTACAAACACTATTTCAAATGAGCAAACCCTTCCCCACCTAGGCAATGCTATCCCTTCATCTTCAGCTATCATGGTGGCCCAGGTACAGCAGCTGAGCAATCTCCCCAACAAGGCTAGAGATGATCTCAGAACCGCAGGCAGGGCACAACCAGAAGTCCAAGACACACTGTCACTTCTCAACCAAGTGCAATGATGGTGTTCCACTGTGTAGAACTTCTCAAACCATTCCCAACTTTACAGAAACGAGATGGGGGAGGGGTTTGTCACACACCTGGTGATGCTCAAGGGTTACTCTTGGCTCTGTACTAGGAATTACTCCTAGTGGTGCTTGAGGGACCATATGGGATGCTGAAGATTGAACCCATGTTAGCTGTATGCATGACAAACACCTTACTATTGCTCTGGCCCCCAAGGAAAATTTATACAAAGAAAGAACTAGAGTCTGGAGAAATAGTACAGCAGAATAAGGCACTTGCCTTGAATATGATCAATCTCACTTGACCGTCCCCCTTGGCACTACATACAGTCCCCTAAGCTCTGTCAGGAGAGGTCCCTGAGTACAGAGGCAGGAGTAAACCTTGTGTACACCAGACATTACCCCCCCCCCCAATAAAAGCAGTTTAGGTCAGAGAGATAATATAGTGAATAGGGAGCTTGTTTTGCACATGGCCAACTTGAGTTCAATCCTAAGCATCCTATATGGTCCCCCAAGTAATTCTAAGAGTGATTCCTGAGTGTATAGCCAGGTGTCAGCATTGCCAGGTTCCCCCCCCAAAATTTAAAAAAAAAAAGGCAGGGGAAGAGTTGAATCAGGAACAATAAATAGCCTTAAGGATAGGTCCCAGAGAACCCTATGCAGAAAGACATTTGTTCTGGGGTCTTGCTCCAGTTTTTCATTTCCAAATGCCACCCATCTCCAGAGCTCAGTAGAGCAACTTGCCTTCTGGAAAAGTGCTTTGGGTTCTCACTTTGCTACATCAGCTGGTGACAGAGGAAGATCACTTCCTCTCTCTGACTCTTAATGGGAACTAGTACCCATTATTAACTCATTGCAAGTAGACTATCTGTGAAATGGAAAAGTCAACCAACCAACCAATTAATCTCTCAGAAGGCATTCAATGATTCATTGAGGCAATGAATATGAAAAAAATCTGTAAATCTCTAACTAATGGCCACCTTTGAGACTGGGATTCTGCTGTCTATAGTTTTCAGAAATCATGCCCTACCCTTGCTTACCACTACAGAGGTGACACTGCCTCTGCCACCATCCCACAGTGCTGACACAGGCATCCTGAAAGGACCCTGAGTATGGAAGAGAGGAAGCCGGAATAAGTCCCAAGGCCTTGTTTCTGGGTTAGCAAAGCAGAGATGACAAGCCAAATAAGGGGCAGATGTCTTCCTGACCTATGCTGGTGCTGAACCCTTGAAAACCGTAGCTTCTATCTCTCACTTTTTTGGCTTGATTTGATAGATACTTTCTTTGTATTCTGAGCCTTCATCTAGTTTCTCATTTTTCTTGTTTTAGTTGGTTTTTTAAATTTATTTATTATTATATTTTTACCACACCCAGTGGCAAACTCCTGCCTCTGCATTCAGGAATCACTCCTGGAGATGTTTGGGGGACCATAAGAAATGCTAGAGATCAAACCTGGTATAAACAAGTGCCCTAGGTGTGACTTCCTCCTCCCCCAAAAAAAGAACCTTTGTCTGAGATGGGACTTTTGTATTTTTGTTTGTTTGTTTGTATTGATTTTTTGGTACTGATTTTGGTTTGGGGCCATCTCTGTGATGCTCAAGGGATATTCCAGCCTCTACACTCAGGAGCGATGCCTGAAGATGCTCAAAGGACCATATATGGTGTTGGGGATTGTGGTCAGATACCTTAACTCCTTAACACCTCTTTGGTCCCACAGTAGATGGATTTACCCAAATGTAGGCTGTAGGGAAAATTAAGGACATTGACCCCCACCCCTTTCTGCCTTCTGTGAAGGATACCAAAGAAAGCACTGGTTGTTGTCATGATGTGAAACTCCCAGAAAGAGAGCAAAAAACATTGAGTGAGGTGCTGTTATTCCTAGCTTTGTGTCCAGTATCTTCCTGCCCGGTGATCTTTCATAAGGCTATCCCCAATTGCCAATTGCCCTTTGTTCTGCCCTTGCTCTGGATTTCATATATTGTGTATATAATGCATGTGCATACACACACACATACACACACACACACACACACACACACACACACAAATACTCCCTCCTGACAAAGTGTGGAGTAGACTCATGGTGCCAGTCTTGATACAAGAACAAGCCTGCCTGCTGGTTTGACTTGCTTAGCTGATTCCACTTGCCTAGCCAGTCTTGCTGCTGCTCCCTTAATTAAAGCAGCATGAAGTGCATGTCCCTAACCACTTGCTCTCTAAGTGCTTTCTTTGGACTTGGGCATCATTCTGTTCAAGCTTTCCAGATCTGGGTGTGCAGTATCGCATAGACTAAAACAAGTTTTCTAAGCACATTTGAGGTGTATAGGTTAGAAGTATTAAATGCATTTTCAACTCATTATTTCAACTTAAGACAGATTTATCTGAATGCAACCCCATCATTAATCAAACAAGATCAGATATATAAGCTGAAACCTGAAAGACACCAAAGAGTGGCTGGGGGAGATGGCTCTAAAGGTGGGGTATGGTCCCCCCTGCAAAAAAGGAATCCACCTGGAAAATAAGACACCCCCAGACCCTGCACCAGGTCTTCCTTCATTGGCCATCAATCCTCATGGAGCACTAAAGCAGGAGGCATACTACCCAAAGAGCACACTAACCCACTGCCATGTTCCTACCACATTTCCCCATCTGAGTCTCTTCATCATAAAGGCATGTGCCCCTCCCCTAAGATATGGCATCACACCCTCTGAAAGACTAAGGTTGTCCCATTTCTTTTCTCTTCCCAGAAGCAGATTGTTCTGGCTGCAGAAGCTGCCACAGACCATGTCATACCAGAATTTGTCACAGCTGGTTCAAGTGACTACCTCCCCTCTCTCCTGGCCTGGAACACATGTAGAAGCCCAGGCTAAGATCTCTGGTACTAACTACCTGGTTTTCCAAACGCTGCTGAGAGTGATCTCAAACCAAGAGTCAACAAATAAATTGGATAAATACAACTTGGGCCTTTTCTGAAAACTGAGAAAAGAGGGCAAGGGACATGCCTTACATGATGAAGCCCTGGGCTTGATCTGGTACCATCACACTCCCAGGTAAAATTCCTGGCATGACCATAGCAAAAGGGAAAAATTATTAATAGCAAACAAAATTATTTGGGCATGTGGGTGGGGACTGTTGGGGCCACACCAAGAGATGCTTGGGAGTTTCCTTTGTTTTTACTACTCCGAATAGTGCTGGGGGACCAGGTGGCACCAGAGATTTAGTTGGGGTCAGCCATAGGCAAAGGAGGTTCCTTAACCCCTATATACTATTTCTCCAATTCTGACACTAAAAGGTTGGGGTATTCTGTTGTTGTTGTTGTTGTTGTTGTTGTTGTTATTGGGGTTTTTTTGTTTTGTTTTGTTCTGTTTTTGGTTTTTGAGCTATACATAGTAGTGCTCAGAGGTTACTACTAGCTCTGCATTCAGAAATCACTCCTGGTTGGCTCAATCGACCACATGAGAAGTCAAGGTAAGCCAGGTACAAGGTAAATGGCTTACCTTCTCCAGGCCCTTTAAAAAAATTTTTTTTAACAATAACCACAAAGATTTAGGGAATGCCAGTTAGAAGAGTCAGAGGGATAATGTAGTGGGTAAGGCATTGCTTTGCATACATCCAACCTGGGTTCAATTCCCAGGATCCCATTTGGTCTCCTGAGCAACACTAGGAGTGATTCTTTAGTGCAAAGCCAGGAGTAACCCCAGAATACCATCCAGCATGTCCCCAAAACCAAAACAAAAGCCAAACCAAAACAAAAAAAGAAAATGCAAGGTAAAGATGTTATCTTTTCCAGAGACATGATGGAAATTGAGGCTGACATTTCTTTAAATTCCTACCTGGACAGGAGGAAGGGCTACAGAGTCCCCTGCCTTCACATATCTTCATCCTCACGTTCAGCCTCAACTCAGGAGAACAATCAGGAACTTGACTCCGGTCACAGGTTCCACTCCCCTGACCCCCTCTCCTACCAGGCATCACTATCTCCACCTCCTGAGACCCAGTGAGAGAGGCAGTGCTCCTGAGAGGCAGCACATAGGTTCCACCAATGTCTCCACTGCTGGGAAGTTCATTATCATCCTCCCTGGCTGCCGCCTGCCACACACAGCTGCTCCCTTCACATGTACCTGCCCCTCGACAGCATCTCAGTTCACAGTTTGCTTTGTGTTTTAGTGGAATTCCCAATTCCTGTGGCTTTATAACTCTCAGCTAAAAATACAGTGTCTCCTGGCACATGGCCCAGATTCTGAAGGCCCAATGAAGAATGAAGGATAAATAAGAAAGGGTGTATGCTGAGAAGAGAGAAAACTGTGAGAAGCCACAGTACTGTGGAGACAGGGGTGGGGAGTGTGAGGGGGCAGATGGTGACAGCAGGCAGAGTAAGTGAGAACAGAGGAAGGAGGAAAAGTGAAGATCTTGTAAATAACTGTTCTCCAGGGGATATAACAAGTATTCACCTCTGAATCAACTTTCTCCATTCTCAGTCTAGAAATCCAAATGACTGAAATTTCCAAGTAGTACCAATTATTTTATATTAGGTTCCTCCAAAGCTATATCCCCAATCTCTGTTACAAAATCAGCCTCTTATGGGGGACTACCATGGCAGTGCTCCGAGCTTACTTCCAGCTCTGCTGGGACCATTTCTTGGGTTGCTTTGGGGACCATATACAGTGCCAGGGATCTTCAGTGTCAGCTGTGTGCAACGCAAACATCTTAAGCCCTGTGCTAGCTCTCCAGGCCCTATATAAACTAACATAATATTCATAGAGTTTGCAACTTAGAAATATCCTATTAATACATGCTTGTTTCAGTAAACATTCTTTTCCCACATAATTCTTTTTTTTTTTTTTTTTTTTTTGGTTTTTGGGCCACACCCAGGGGTTACTCCTGGCTGTCTGCTCAGAAATAGCTCCCTGCCAGGCACGGGGGACCATATGGGACACCGGGATTCGAACCAACCACCTTAGGTCTTGGATCAGCTGCTTGCAAGGCAAACACTGCTGTGCTATCTCTCCGGGTCCTCCCACATAATTCTTTTAGCTACATAACACTCTCTTTTTAAATATATATTCCATGTGTTATTTAGATTGTTTTCCAATATTTAAGATTGTTTCCAATATTTCATTATTATGAATAAATGTAACTGCAAAAAAATAAACAATGTGGATGCTTTACTCTTCTCCCATCAAAAAGTTTGAAAATCTAGAATAAACAGATGATTTCCTAGAGATATATGAATTACTAAAATGGACAGAAAGTATAGAGAGATGAATAGTTATATATTTCAATGGTAAAAATCCAGGAGTGATTATTAGAGATCCTGGGTTCACTGCCAGAAACCAAAATGAAGAGCCCAAGGGCAACCTCTCCAAAAGTGTCACATTGAGATGGTTTTTTTAGGTAAAATTTTCCAGATCCTTAAAAATCCTGTTTGTAGCATTCCAGAGAAACAAATGAGGAAAAGAAGATGTGTTCATGCTTTTGATTGGAAGAGGGGCCACAAAAGAAGGTGCTGAGGGGCTACTCCTGGCTCTGTACTGGGGGAGGGGGGGTGCAGTGAAGGTTGATCTCAAGAGGTATGAGAGGAACTGAACCATTCAATGCAGAAGACCAAATCCTCTTACACACAAAGCATGTGTTCAGTCTACTGAGCTTACTCTCCAGCCCTCATTTTTCTCTTAAGTATCAAAGAAACATGAAGCCAGATAGTACAGGGCTTGACTAGCTTGCCATGCATGTGACCAACTCTGGTTCACTCATGGTCCCCTAGGCACTGTCAGGTATGACCCCCTCCCCAAGCACAGAGGTGGGGGTGGTCCTGAACACCACTGAATGTAGCCCAAAAAGAAAAAAAAATTTTCAGAGAAGTGCTGACAAACAAGCCCAACAGAAATAATAAAGACAACAAGTTAAAAAAAAAAATAGAGGGCCCGGAGAGATAGCACAGCGGCGTTTGCCTTGCAAGCAGCCGATCCAGGACCAAAGGTGGTTGGTTCGAATCCCGGTGTCCCATATGGTCCCCCGTGCCTGCCAGGAGCTATTTCTGAGCAGACAGCCAGGAGTAAACCCTGAGCACCACCGGGTGTGGCCCAAAAACCAAAAAAAATAAAAAAAAAATAAAAATAAAAAAATAAATAGATTCACTTATGAATATCAATGCAAGAATTCTAAGTAAAGGGCTAGAGAAATAATCCAGTAGGTAAGGCACTTGCATGAAACTGCTATAGGTTCAATCTCAGGCACACCGTCTGGCTCCCAAAGCACCAGCAGGAGTAAATCCTGAGCCCAAAACAAAATAATATAAAAAGAATTCTAAGTGGGGCTCGAAAGAGAGCACAGTTGTAGGGCATTTGCCTTGCATGCAGCCGATCCAGGACAGATGGTGGCTCAAATCCCGGCATCCCATATGATCCCCTGTGTCTGCCAGGTGTGATTTCTGAGTACAGAGCCAGGAGTAACCCAGTAGCCACTGGATGTGACCTCCCCCCAAAAATTCTAAGTAGGCAGGGTAAAAAGCATTTGCCTAGTACATAATGACCCCTTTGTATAATAACTTTAACAAATTTTATTTTTCTGAAATATTTTTTATTATTCCATTAGCCATTTAGTGGTAACAAGCAATATAAAATAAATTATTTGGTGACTACCACAGAAGCAGGCTCAGGGGTGGGTGGGAAATTGGGGTCAATGGTGGAGGGAAATGTTACACTGGTAGTGGGATTGATATTCAAACACTGAATGTCAAAAACAATTGTATTATGAACAACTTTGTATATCATGGTGTTTAAGTAAAGTAATAAAAAGTAATTTTGAAAAGAAAAGAAAAAAAAGTAATTTTGAGGGGCCAGAGTGATAGCATAGTGGTAAGGCATTTGCATTACACACGGCCAACACAGAACGGACCCCGGTTCAAATCCCTGCATCGGGACCATATGGTCCCAAGCCTGCCAAGAGCGACTTCTGAGTGCAGAGCCAGAAGTAACTCCTGAGTGCCGCCAGGTATGACCCAAAAACCAAAAAAAAAAAAACAAAAAAAGTAATTTTTGAGATATTAGATCATATAGAGTGCTTGCCTTGCATGCAGCCAACCCAGGTTCAATTCCTAGCATCCCATACCATCTCCTGAGCAACACAGGAGTGATTCCTAAGCTCAGAGTCAGAAGTAAACTTTAATCATCACTGGATATGGCCCAAAAATCAAAATTATATTATTAATTTAAAATTTAAAAAAATCAATACTGGGGCCAAAGCAGTGATGCAAGGCCTTGAGTGTGCTAGCCTAAAACAGACCATGGTTTGAACCCCCTAGGGGTCCCCCAAGCCAGGAGCAATTTCTGAGCACATAGCCAGGAGTAATCCCTGAGCGTCACCGGGTGTGGCCGAAAAAAATAAACAATAAAATCAATACTAAATTGGTAATAGATGGAGCAAAAAAAGAAATACTCCAAACTCCACTGTCACAGTAACAGAAGTTACTGTATCAGCACATTTAAGAGCACACCTTCTGGGCCAGAGAACAAAGTCAATAGACTGCTACACACAAAGCATGTTTTGAATGTGAGTAGCCCCATTCAATCCCTGGCACTAAATGCCCTCACTCCAGCACCAAGGGAAACAACTCTCCCCAAAGAACATAAAATCCCTGAAGCCAGATTTCCTGGGTTCATATTTTAACTCTACCACTAATTATATGACTTTAAACAAATGACATCATTTGTACCTCTATGTCTTCATCTGTGAAACATGATAATACCTACTCAAGGAGATATTGTAAGAATTGAATGCATCAATACAGAGAGAGAAAGAGAGAGAAAGAGAGATGGAGTTCCAAATAGCACCTGGTATACAGGCATGCAAGCAAACATAAAAATTTAATATGTCCATATTATAAAAAATTGTCAAGGTGCCAAATTAATAATGACTTGGGAATAAGGCTATGCCAAATTAACACTACTACTCAAATGTTTGTTCTGAAAATAGCCAAGTTGTCAATGAGGAAGAAAAATAACTTCACAACTAAAGAAAGTTAAAACATGAAAGTGTCATTATTCACAGAATATAAAATATCATCCTTAAAACAAGCAAGATAATCAACTGAAAACTAAAGAAGCTTATGGGGTTTGTTTAATTCACTCACCTTTTGAAAGGAAGATTGAGAGACACTGAAAACAACATCAAAATGTTTTGAGCTGGGAAGCTGAACCTTTTAAAAACTTACCTTGGCAATTTAGTTTTGGAGACTCCCAGATGCCTGAAGATGTGCAGCTAGAAACTGTATCTTCTGAGACACTGAAAAATCCTTCTTTGCAAGCATAACGGACCTGGCTACCAAGATGAGAGGTATAATTTCCTATGACATAGCCATCTGGAACTTCAGGAGGGGAACCACAGTCTATTTCTGAAAGTAAATGAATATCAAATTCATTACTAAATTAATGTGAATTTTGAAATATATGTTCTCCCTTTCCCCCAGTTCCTCTCATCACCCCACCACCCAAGAATAATTTAAGTAGGCTGGTTCATTTCCATATGATTTCTATGTTTCCAATGATGATTCATTCAACCTTTCAGCCTTCCAGGCTCAGCCCTCACTAATTCACATTAAGCAGAAGCCTAGATCCTAAAGCTGAAATTTTGAATTGCAAAGTCTCAGAAAACATCTATGACTGTGATCATTTGGTTTTGTTTGTTTGTTTGTTTGTTTTTTGGGGGGCCACACCTAGCAATACTCAGGGCTTATTCCTGATTCTGAACTCGGGAATTACTTCTGGTGGACTTGAGAGATTTGGGACATTCAGTCGCTAATGTCCTACCTATAGTGCTATGGCTCTGGTGACATTTGTGATGCTGGTTCTTCCCAGATAAGCTACATATATTATCATATCTAACACAATAATTAATACCACAGTATTTACTAACTGCTAAAAATCCCCTAAAATTTACAAACTTGAGCTTTATTTTTTAATATGGCCCCTTTTACCTTGCTTATTTGATTTTCTGCTTTTTTTTTTCTTTCAGAGATTGCACCAATCCACAAAGGAACAGATAATGTTCACGCACATACCTACCACAGACCCATGGTCACAGGTCAGTCAAAGGAAGTCAACAGAATCTCACTGTCAGAGGCTGAATTCTGATAGTGACCCACCTGTGCATGTCGTGGCCTGAGTGGCCGGGTGGAAAGGAACTGGCCCGTTTCTTGGCGAGAATCCATGCAGACAGTGGCATTCGAAGGTCCCCTGTGTGTTCACACACTTTCCACCATGCCCACACAGACCGGAAACCTCACATTCATCTATATCTTGAGACCCAAAAATAAAGGGGAAGAAATGCAGAAAAGGATGGGGGTTAGGTGGAAGGGTGGGTTGTGAGAGCCGCTTCTCAAACCTGCCCTTAGAAAATAGATGGTCCTGATTGTAATTGCACATGAATTTTTATTTTACTCAAGAAGTCTTCTCATAGATCCCTCATAAACCTTCATATCACAGGGATAAGATGTTTAACAAATATATTTCAATGAAACCTAGAACTTTATAATAAAAATAAATAATCCCATTACCAATCCTGACATCCTACAAAATGACATCAAAAAGGTGCACTAAAAATTACATGACCGTTATAGGGGTTGGGATAGTATACTGTGATTAGGGCACCTTGGTTTGATTCCTGGCACCTGGTGTGACTGGAAGGCTGCAGCTCCACAGGGTGGCCTACTATATCCACACTGCTGAGCCCAAAGGACATCAAATCCTCAGGCCCCTCGATTGAACCACCAGTCAGGACTGGCCAAGAAATACCAGTGTGGCCCCATGGCTTTCTGAGCTCACTTGCAAAGCCCCTGCAAACAATGTTACCCTCACTTATGTTACCTTCCTGTATAAAACAAGAATGGACTCAACTTCTTATCAAAATATCTTGAGTAGAACTCCAAATTCAAAACAACTTAGCCCAGAATAGGAAACCCTTCGAGGGCATGAGGGGAAGACAGTAACACGGGTGGGGAAGGAATGGGATGGGTCTGTTACATCAATCAAGAACAAAGGCCTTAAAACAGGCTTCCAGGACCAGACAAGCTCCTTGGCAGCCTGTTCCCCTGGGCTGAATATTAAGGGAAGCAGCAAGGATTGGGGTGGGAGGGTAAGAAGAGGAAGGGGAAGTAAAACTGCTAAGGCTAGTGAAGAAACCTCTGCCCTTTGGCAATGTCCCCCTACTTCCATAACAGGCATTAAGAGTAAAACTTAAAAAAGGTTGGTGTGATAGTGGGTAGGGCATGCATGTAACCTTGCATGTAGCCAAACTAGATTCAATACCTGGCATCTCATGTGGTCCCCCAAATACTGCCAGAACTGATTCCTGAGTG